>NC_088115.1:15535395-15843473 GCF_036370855.1 Dromaius novaehollandiae | reverse complement strand
CGTAAGAAGTGTGTATTTATAATAGAATTATTTTACGGTCCTTTCTTGGTTTTCTAACAAGCCTCTACGTGGCGTAGTGAAGTGCAGCAATCATTCACTGTTCGCGCTGCCAGCAGCAAATTACCTGTTACAGCAGAGGCGATGAGGGCAAGATCGCATCAACTAATATCTTTGGTTCAGTTGTTGCTTTAGTAAATCATTCCACCTTGAGTAATTTGCCCATTTTACACTGAGATGAGGTTAAAGATGCTTCTAAATGCCCTTAACTCTCCCATGATTTGTATTTTAGAATAGTCAGGCTCATCAGCAGCTTTTACGTATTGAGTCACGCTAATTTTACATGTGAATGTTTGGCTATCGTATCCCACCTGAGATGGGGGAGCTAAGCTAGGATTCTTGTAAAAGTTTATTTCAGAGGCACTAGTCTTATCAAAAGGAAAAATCATTTTTCAGTTTTTGATTGAAAGAGCAGAGGCAGGACTGGCAGTAGGGACAAGCAGATGCCTAAGTATAGATTTACTTATTTCTTAAGCTTCGTAGTTTCTTGCCCTGGTTCAGTGTCTGGTTATTCGAGGCTCATGTCCCCGTGCTTCCTAAGGAGGATCTAGACAAGGCTGTTTCCGTTGTGGGCCCAGCGTAGCCCACAGCGAGGGCTTGTTTTTGAGAACATTTTAGGGAGCTTATTTAAAGAAATAGAGAAGGTTTCACCTCACTGTATGTGGGAGGAAAAAAAGTGCAGGGAAAAAAAATCCAAAAGAAATGTGTGCAAATAGCTAGGAAAATTAATCTGTTTCTTTCTTCAGAACTGTTTCTCATTCTAAATGTGTCTCCTGTCTTGAGGGCTGCGTTGAGTTTTCAGGTTTGGTTTCGATTGTCACCGTTTAACTCATCCAGGCTCTTTCCTTGGTTGCTGGGTGCTTCAGAGGTGTTTCGTGGGGCTTTTGAGGCTGTACAGTCCATGTAGGGCACAAGTTTGTACTGCTTGCCGCTTTCTCCTAAGCTGTATGATCCAAATGATCAAATGGGAGAAGATGCAGACGTGCCTCATTTTTAGTGCATGGGTTATGAAGCAGCAAATGCTGGCTGCTTGTAGTGCCCGAGTAGCTGGTGACATGTTGATGTCTCTGTATAAATCTGTCTTGATTTCTGATCGTTGTGGGAAGGAGGGACCCTGCCCACCCGAGCGCTGGGAAGCGTGGGCGCTGTTTTCCGTGATGTGCCAGCCCTGGACAAGCTCCGCATGAGCAGCCCGTCCTGCCCGTGCCGCGCGGGAAGTTCTGCATCCTTTTTTTGAGGAGGTGAGAAACAGCGAGGAAATGTGCACAAAGCCTGGACTTGCTTTGCCTCGATACCCTAAGGGCTGCTCCTGGTGTGGGGCTTTCTTTGGTGTGAGGGAATTGGACGCTTCTGAAGTTAAAGGCTATTTAATGACCAAGGTGTGCAGTATCCCGATTGTTGTTTAAATTTGGAAGTTTAAACTGAGACTCCCTCAGGCCACTGGATAAACGTGTTCAGGGACAATGGCTATATTATGTTAATTGTAATTAATGCATCCTCATAAGGGCGTTTGTGACTTCTCAGCTGCGCAGGGCACGTTCTGCTCTTCTCCTTAGCGTACGGGAGCCGTCGCTGCACGTCGGGTACCCCGGAGGCCTCCGTGCTGCAGGGGGGGATTAGCAGGCAGAGCTGAACGGGAATATTTGCAACAGGCAAGATAAAAACTTTTGCTTTTTGGCTTTCGAGGGAAGTGTTGTGCAGTCATGTTTCTGCACAGGTTGGAGCCCCGAGGGTTGGACTCTGAAGAAGTCAGACAGAAAAATGGTGCAGTAATCAAAATGGAAAGGCCCTGCCTGGCCTCTTGGTCCTTCGCCCTGGCCACAAAACCGCGCGCAGCGTGTCCCCAGGAGTCCTGGGGCCTGAACAGGATCGCTCAGAACGGGACCGATGGGTCGGTGCTTACAGTGCAGACACCGACAGATCCTCTTTGCCGCGGCAGAAATCAGATGCTCGGGGTTGTACCCAGAGTCTGTCTTATTTGCAGCCTCTTCATAGCTGAGCCGTGCTGGGAGAGGCGGCACTGCCCTGCGCGTCAGGTCCCCTGCTCCACCCGCTCTCCCTGACCCCCGCGGTTCCTCTCTTGCAGCAGCGCAGGACCCAGAGCCCCTCTTAGGCTGGGCCTCCCCTCGCCAGCAGGCCTTCAGCGGCTGCCGGTCGCTTGCACAGGCATTTCTGTCTGCAAAAATGTCCTTTTTCCTTCTGCGTGCTTGGTTCTTGTTGATGATTCCACAGCGCGCACAGTTTTTAAAGGCTCTCTGCACGGAGATGGTGCTGGAAGAAGGTTCCTGTGTATATCAAATATTTAAACCTCCTCATCATAGTCTGCTACATATATCAATTATAGAAAACACATGTTTTTTATCACAGTACCAAGACAAGCCCAGAATACTTCCTGGCTTGCCTATGTTGATGTTGTAATTTATGATGCAGTTATCTTTAAAACTGTGGGAAGAGTTTATATTCTAATTAGACTGCAGAGTTTGAGACTAAATTAGTCTGCACCTTCTCTGAAGGGCCCAGATTTCTGATTATCTAGGCTAAACCAGCATCCTGATGAATAAACATGTTGCGGATCCTTATGTGTATTTATGTTACAAATTTTTTGAGATGTCGCCAAAATAATCCCTAGTTTGGAAATAAAGATCTTTGCTGGAGCCAGGCAGTAAAACGTAAGGAAAAAAGGATGGAAAAGCGTGCTGGTATGGTGCTAGGAATTTAGGAAGCTCTGGCTGCTGCTTCATAAGCCGAAGCCTGCAGTGCCGTTGACGCTGTCGGGTGTTCCTGCTGCTGCGGTGGTTCTTCTCTGCTCAGTGACGAGCCATCCTGGCACCTGTTGTGTGGGTGCTCAGTGAACTGAACTGTGGCTTTGTTCTGCCTTTAAAAAAAAAAAAATCTGGAAAAAAAATCCTAAAGAACGGCATAACTTGGTGTAGGGATGGGAAAACGAGGCTGGGTACCAAGAGCCAGCGGTGCAGCAGAATGCTTTAATTCACATTGCTGCGTTGGGCCCTGTCTCCAGAAGCCACATTCTCAATGACTGAGAGTGGTGTATTGCTTTCCTGGGATTTCTTTCCTGGGATTTCTTTCCTCCAAGATAGTCCATTGGGCACCTGGCAGAGGGAAGAAAATCTCTAAGCAAAAATCCTGGTGAGCTGTGAGCTGCTCCTGCTTTTGCACGAGGCCGTTTAGAAGTCGGTCTTTTCAAATGGCCATGAAAGTACGGTACCGAAATTGCCTTTCGCAGCTGGGCTGGGTGGCAGCGCCTTGCTGTCGGGGACCGTTTCGGAGGAGCCGCTCTGCGCGTCAGCCCCGAGTCACGGAGGCAGGAGCCGCGTGGGTGAAATCCGGCTCGGAGAGCAGAGCACCCGGCTCCAGGCTGTCAGTCACCCGCACAAAATCCATCTAGAAAAACCACTAAAAATACCAAGTTTGAGACTAAAATTAGTCTTGTTTCCATTTTAGCTATTATGGAATGCCGTGGACTGGAAATTATTAATGTTTTAGCATCTATTGATTATTGATGAGTAATGATTCAGTAGGAGCCAATTTAGACACGAAGTAGATAAAATCCCAAGATATCACACAACAGAAAGTAATTGGAGAAAACACAGAAATCGCGCCGTAATACAGCCAACACCTTCAGTGTGAGCCCTCAGAGCCTCAACTAATCGTTTACCTTTACAGCAGGGAACGGGAAGGAGACCAAGCCGAGAGCTGGCTGGTACAAGGATGTTTCCTCCAAGTGATCCCTGTCAAAACTCTGCTAACCAGGTGCAAATATCAGCTGTTCAGGTTGCTTTTAGTAAATTTTCATGTGCCAAAGTACTACATATTACGGCTGGAGGGATCTCCCTTAAGGTAGCCAGCCCTGGGCTGATGTGGCACGAGGAGCGGGTCGGCTGTCGTGTTTTGGGGCAGATGGGGGAAATGCCCAGAGAGGTCTCGCTGGCCGCCTGCTCCGGGTTCAGCGAGCGCTGCTCTTCTCTCTCTGCCCTGGAAAGGTTAACGCGAACAGCAGGTCTCTGCTCACTTCTTGGGGCGAGTGCATCACCCCCAGGAGAATGGGTCTGTTGTGTGGAAGGGCACTGGAAATTACGTATTGTTTGAAAAAGTCGGAAGGACCAAAACTATCCAAATATGGTAACAATCCTACTGACTTTACTTTTGTTTAAATAAACAAAATTGCTGTTGTTGCTGTGTTAGCACATCAAGCCGGACACTAATCTGTCTTTTAAATTGTATTTTCATCCAGAGGCAATATTACCTTCTAAAATATCCTGCCTACCCGCTTTGAGGAAATAGTAGTACAGCTGCTCATAGTTAGGCTTGACAGAGCTTGGCAAGACACATAACTACACAGAGAAAGGCATTTAATTAAAAAAAAAAAAAAAAAAAAAAAAGAATAATCCGTTCTTTTCAGCTGGACTAGACAAGGACACGTACTGTCACCTTCTGGGCAAGTGCCCGGCTGCCGCGGCGGGGGAATGACAGCTCGGCTGGTGGCAGGACCGTGCTCCCCGCAGCTGCGCAGAATTAAGGGGTCTTTATTAATCAGCCATATACTAGCCTAAATTCTGAACCACTGCAGCCTAATTCTTTATTATTTTATTTATAGTGGGAAAACTAATTCTTAGTTTGCCTTTGGACCCAGTTTAAGCTGTTTTCAACCCCTTTATTTTCTTCTAGAAGAATCAGTAGAAGGGATTAGAGCGTGTTTCAGAATATAAGTGTTTTAGTAAGTACTAGTAGTCAGTGGCATAATAGAGATGCTTTGCCACACTACCTCTCTGTGCTATATGGCTCATCAGTACTTGAGGGAAAATTTTGCTTTTGAAGATGTTGATGTGAAAGGTTTCTGTTCTGTAATACCTCTGGTTTCATTGAAATGGCATACTTAGTTTTATCGCCATTGTCGCAAGGTGCCAGTCTCCGGCGTGTGTAGAGTGTGTTGTATGTACGAAGTAGAGATCGTACGCAATAGGATGACTTTCATGGCAGCACTTCTTCCATATCTTCATACAGAAAGATAACAGGATTGAAAACTAGTGTGCAAAGCCTTATAGCACTCTTGAATAAATAATTTAAGAACTTCAGAAGTTTTGTCTTTCTCGAGTAGTTTGTCAAGGCTTCGGGAGCCCCATCCCGGCACGTCTGCATCGTGCGCGTTGTTCTGCGATGACGCGAGAGCTTTCCCGGCCTGCGTGGTGCCTCGCGGGGCGTTCCCGTTTGCCCTCTTCCATGGTGTACGCTCTCTCCTGGATCAGTGAAAAGTGAAATATACCTAAGATTTTTTTGCCAAAACTAAAATTATTGTGAATGCTCACAGGCGTACATCAATGCCAAAGCATCCTCTTGTCTGAAGTCTGTGTTGTGTCGCGTACCTGAATGTTATATGTGCCCAAAAGCAGAGGGAATGCTACGGCCCATCCGAAGGGAAAAGCTGGCATCCTCTGAAGTAAACGTTTCCACTGCAATTAGTCATTCATAGGATTTTGCTAGATTTCTGACAAGGATGTTGACGGTTGCACTCGCACGAGCTCTTTAGTGACCCTGGCATTTTGCAGTCCTCACTTTTCACAGCAGACCGCAGTGATTTAGGCCTTTGTAAAGGCGTCTGTCAGGACGTTGATGGAAGAAGCAATTGAGAGTCCAGAGATGTTAAATTGCGGCTAACAGCTGAGACAGCCTGCCCTTTCTTCCTTCCCCTCCCCTCCCCTCCCCTCCCCTCCCGCAAAAATAGTTTTTACAAATGAAGTCTGCTTTGTCCTCGCTGTCAAAGATGCTCCGGTGATTGTCCGAGCGTTGTGAAAGACCTGGGAGGTGACACCAGGGCGACAGCAACACTCTTCTTGGCAAAAAGTGCTTTCTGGAGCTTTGCAGCTGCCCATTTATGTGGCTGCGTGGCCAGAAATGGATGGCCAGCATGGGGGACTGCTCCATGGCTCCCACCTGGTGCAAAGTGCTGCTGTGCAGCTCCCTGTTTCTGTTCCCACCGAGAACTGGCTTGGAAGTGGCCATCAAATGGCACCAGCTCAGGGTTTGGCTTGCTAAGCAATGTCAGCAAGGAGCGCTTCGGGTCTAACTAAGGACGTTCTGCCTGGAAACGCCATTATTTTGCTGCAGAGGTTGTTCTGTAATACAGATGTTTGTGTGAAATCCGCACAAGAGCGGTTGCGTGGCCTCGTGTTCCCGCTGCTTGCTCTGGGGCGTCGCTTAGCAAACGCTGTTTCGGAGATGTGTGTTTTTCCTCTGATAGCAAGACAGGCAGGATCTTTTCAGATGATGCTGTTTTCTAGCTGTTTTAGAAACTGTGGTTGTAGAGAGGAGCTGCAAACCTGTCTGGGAAATAATGCCGTCGTACTTATCAGAAGAGCAGGTTGCAGGAGAGAAATCACTTGGTTCGTAGAATTTTGTCTTGGCGCTTATATTGTTTGAAAACTTGCACTGGAAGGGAAGCTGGGGGTGCATTGGGTTAAATCCTCAGGGTGCCTTACTGGGTTGGATGCATGGTTTTGAAATTTGCTCATCATATCTCTGATGCTTTCTCAAAGGGAAAAAAAAGCTATGCTGGAGAGTGCCTGATTACGTCTGTGCATTTGAGAATCTGACCCAGAGCTGAGTCTGTCGGTCTTGACGTATCTTGTTTGCTTGTTTTATGAGAAGCAAATTAGCATTAGAAAGAGTGCTTGAGAAAGTTGGTCAGGGCAGAGTCAGAAGATGAGAGACGTTCAAGAACAGTTTACACACTTTTTCTTTGCATAGCGCCACGTGTATTTTGATTTTGAGCCACAGTAGACTTTGTGGTTTGGTCTCTTGAATCATAGAAGACAGATTGTATGTTGGTCCTGTGGCTTCTGTAGATCCCCTGTTTTATTAAGGATTAATAAGTACAGCATAAGAGCTTTGCTCAGCTCCTTGATGAGATAAGTTTGAGCGGCCTTGCAATAGGGGAGTTTATTGATGAGCAATGTTTTCAGTCTAGAAAAGCAAGATTTTCATGTGTGGCAAACCAGACTCTTGCCTTTTCGCCCTTCAGATGTGAAACACCTCTAAATAGTGCTGTTACATGGTTCATCAGTTCAAACTGACAAGTGAGCAGCCCGATTTGGCTCATAGAAAAAGCTTTCAGATTAAAATCTGTATCTCTGTGGAGCACAGCATAAACCTCTTGGTTTGAATGCATCATTTGGCTACTGCCGAGGAGGTCTGTGGCTCCACCTTCCCCAAGCACACGTCTCCAGGCGGTTGCCTCTGCTGTGTGAATGCTTAAAATAATAAAAGTGAAGCCCAGAGGGGACCGTTACACTATCTGCTCTGGCCTTCTGCCTATCTTGGGCCACAGAATTTCACCTGGTTATCCCCAAATGAAGCCAGATAACTCATTCCTGTCTGAAAGATCAGGAGTCAATCACTTCCCCTTCTTTTCATGGCTAAATGCTCTTCTCTCTTTCTCCGCTCGTGTAAAGTATTTGTTAGCAGCAGGATTTTTCCCTCTTGTGGGTGTTTATCCACAGTGTTCACGTTACTCTGTGGCAGGATGGATAGAACGACCTCCTTAGACTTCTCACTGTATGGCATTTATTTGCTATCGTTTTTGTAGCTTTTTCTGCACCTTCTGTATTCTTTATGCTCCATTTTTGAATGATTTAAATGAGTATCAAAACATGAATACTAGGCACAGTATTCCAGTATCAGTCTCAGCAATACAAGGCAAAATTGTCTCTCCATCCACTGCTGTCTGGTACATCAAGACACATATCTTTGCTCTGGAATATTGTCCTCTGTGACCCTTGGTTCAGGCTCACACGTGCATGTACAGGGGGTGTCTCCAAAAAAACCCTTTTTTAAACAGGAAACCTACTTGTTTTTTTCCCCACTTGCAGGATTCCTGGAAGACTGAATGACAGGAGAACTCCTCTAGGAGAGCTGAACTGGATCTTCACAGCTATCACAGACACCATCGCGTGGAACGTCTTGCCTAGAGGTAAGACTTTGGCAGGAGGATCAAGCTTGCACCAAAAGTGAGCATTGCTTATTCAGAGCAGAAGGATAAAGGAGTGGGATAAAAGAGACATTGAAAAAAGGAGAAAAATAAAGCCTGATACCAAAAGAACAGATCAGACTTGGTGTTAAGACTAGTTACATTTTTTGCACTCACTCTCTAGCAGAATAATTTCAGCAACTTGGTAATTAGAAACTAGAAAGCGTTTTTTTCCAGTGCCAGCACAATTGCCGTAGCTTGAATGATTTTCTTTCTTGATGTATTTGTAGAAAGGAATCTTATTTTCTTCTAGCCATTGTGAGGCACACAAATAAAGTTCTTTTTCCCTTTGCTGGTGAGACAGTCTGTCTTTCCCCTGATTAACTCCATACTATTCCTCCACCCCTGTTCTGTGCCGAGGTCATTATTCTGGAGCATGGGTGGGCAAGTCGGTATGGAGTTTTCCAGCTGAGCTCTTGCTCGTGCTCAGTACAAAAGCATAAGTACTTTTTTGCCTCTATAGAAGAGAGCATGTCTGGTATCTTTTAGGATTCATTTTGCCTTTTCATGAGCCCATCAAATTGCCAGTTAGCAGATGTGTCATCCTTGATTGAACAGTACACACAGGTCCTTTTCTCCCAAAATTTCCAAAAACTTAGGGAATGTGAGTTTAAGTGAAACTCCAGAAGAGGAACTTCTACCCAGAAAAGGGAAAACCTGAGGTAGAAAGTATTTAATTCTTTTAATGCAAAATGGAGAGTAACTGTTATGTACCAAGGGAACTTGGAGGGCAGAAGTCCTTTTGATAGTTGTGGTATCGTATCTCAGCAAAAGTGTTGTAGAATTCTTGTTACTGGAATAAATCAGTAACTGAGGAAGATGGTTTTTATTGTTTAAATGATTTTTGCATATCATTTACCTAAGGTACTAAAGCTACACGGATACGCATGTAGTAATCCATGAACTCTCTTGGCAGATCTTTTCCAGAAGCTCTTCCGGCAGGACCTGCTCGTGGCCAGTTTATTCCGTAACTTTCTCTTGGCAGAAAGAATCATGAGATCCTACAACTGCACGCCCGTCAGCAGCCCGCGCCTGCCTCCCACCTACATGCACGCGATGTGGTAAGTCCCCGCGCGGGCCGTGCGCCGAGGCCTTAAGGAGATTTCAGCAGCTGCAGTCACGCAGGATTGGTACCGAATCTGCACAGCACTTTAGTGATTAAGGCAGTGAATCAAGAATGGAAGAGCATGTGGCAGCTTAATACCCATCTCCAAATGTATTTCTTCTGTATGTATATATAATTATAACATAATGCAGAAGTTTCAGTTCAGCTAGATAATCTTTTAGTCCAAACAGAAAGGAAATAGTGCCCCTGCTACCTTTATTTACACAAAGTAAAGCTAATCACCTGTGGTTGTAAAGGGGAGAGCTGAGATGGCTGGGGGCCAAGGGAGAAATTCTGAACTTGCATAATAGAAGTAAAAGAAATGTTTTGCAGCAGAGTTCATCTGCTGTCGCTGTTTCTTTTTCGATGTCTAATGGAAATGGAGGTGGTTACAGTTGTTATAGAAAACCTCCTAAGTGCAGGTTTGACTATCAAAGAAATGCCCTGTGAATAATAGTAGTAATAATAAAAATCCTTGTTTTGATTTTTGAACCAGGATGATTAAGAATAGAAGTACAACCTGATACAGCCAAGCTAATGTAGTTCCTGTCAGAGAAAACGATAGCTGTCTAACTTACTGAAAGGCTAATAAAATGATAGGTAAAGGTAGCTAGGTTTGGCTTAATTTGCCTGTATTTTCAAAATCCTTTTGAAAAGTTTCCTCCATAAAATTGTGGAGGAGTATAAATCTAGAGGAGGCTTGAAGTGATGGTGATCAGTGTAAAACTGATAGCAGCATCAGTAAGGTCAAATAATATCACACAGTTTTTCTTAGAAACAGAGAGAAGCTAAGAGAGTGCCCCAGTAGCATTTGGAGGTGCAAGGGGTCAAGGAGGAGACATTTACTGGTAAAAAGAAGTTGTTTTAATTATTGAAAAGTACGGAGGCAATAAGAGAGATTTCTGATGAAACTGTTAGGAAATCAGGCAGCCGGAAGGTGGATCACGTCCAGCCTAGCTAAATGTGCTGTGTGTTTGTGCATGACAAGCAATGTTCTTTGGTGCTTCGAAATAACAACTTTTGAGGAAAATTGTGTCAGTCATTTGTGAATATGATGAGTTGTCTTATCATTGTGCAGCATGAGGAACTGGGACATTTGTACAAGAAAAGAATAGAAAAAATGAGAATAAGAGAGTTCTCATGTCTTTCAGATGATGATGTAGCTGGACAGGGCAGAGCTTGAGCAGCACTGAAGAACTGCAAATATGGCTGCAGGAAAATGGAGCATGCTTTTGCAGGAATTTTGAAATTGGACAGTGAATTTCTTGGGTTACTTATAGCTTGCTTATTGCCAGCATGTTAAAGCCTATATTTCTGGTTCCTTATGGGAATATAATTCATGCTTATTGCCAGCATATTAAAAGCCTATATTTCTGGGTTCATATGGGAATATAATTTGATTTAGAGTTGGTGGTGCCGTGTACTGGCTGAACCACAGGACTGAAACGCAGAAGGACCTGGATGCTATTCCTGTATCTCACTGACCTGCTTGGTAACATGATGGATTCTAGAAAGTCTTTCTTTTCTTTGCTTGTGATGTAGTTTTCCTTCCATAAAACAGTGCTGAAAATACATTTGTACAGCCCTTCAGACTGCACCACAGGGTAATGGTGTATATCGCTGTTGCTGCTTTTGAGGATTCACCCAAAGAAGAGATTCCTTAAGAAAAGTCGCACGTTCAGGGTTTTCTTTCTCATGAATCGCAAACACTAGCAAAGCAGAGAGTAAACAAGCAGAGAATCCCTTGACAGACTCTTTTGGTATCCTCCAAAAAATGTGCAGTTTGAAGCAAATCTAGGAAAGGGGAGGAAAATTCCACTTTCGTCAGAGATTGCTCAGTTCATTATTATGAACTTTTCGGAAGGACAGATTTAGAAACTAATTTAGAGCCCACTTAAATATTTTCTAAAAATAATTATCTGTACTTATCTGGCACCTTCATTCAGGAATTTTTTTAATGATTCCCAGATCTGAAACCTCCAAACCCATTTTATTAATTAGATGAACTAGATAATGTGACTGGAAGGTGGGGGGAGTTGGCCCACTGAGCGTGGGTGAGAGCTGGACCTCTGCAGTGACGTGATGATCACCTCTGGATCGGGATCTGCCCTGCCGAGCAGTGGAGACTGTGGCTGACAGAGCAGGTCTGTGCTGGCTGGTTTTGCTGAGAGCTTCCCAGAGATTCCTCATGGCAGAATGGGAGTTTTGGGGGGTGACTCCTGCCTGCTGTGTCATCAGCAATGATTTGATCTACAAGAGGCAGGTGAGAACCTCCAAGGCTCTGCTACAATATCTAAATGCGTAATGAATGTAAATACCAACTCAGTCAGTGCTCCTCAAGGATCTGATTTCAAACTTTAAAGGACTTCCACTTCCCCCCCTTCATCTTCCTCCCCTCTCCTGGCCTTTTTGCTTTTTTGTTAGTTTGGGCACTTTGTGTTAGTGCCTCCCACGTGTCACTGCTCTCACGTAACCACGATCGTGTATGCGGCGGGGATGCGTTCCTGATTCAGGGTTTATTTTGTTGCTTGCGGCCTAAGCGCTGGTGTGATGTTTAGCCTCCCCAGTGCATAGCTGCGTATATTCACCTCTTCCTTTATGCTCTGGATGCTGATCTGCCCTCCCGGTCCTGCCCTCCCGCTCTCAGGGTTAGCACAGCACTGCCGTGTCTCGCTGCCGGAGACGCCAGCCCTCCTGCAGATCCGCAGCCAGGCTCCTGCGTGGAAGTGGGATCTGCGTGCAAACGTGATTCGTGTCCTGCTAGAAGGCTGACTGAAGAAGCAAACCAGTATTGTACGTTTTCCCTGAATTTATTGCTGTTTTTTTAAAACATACATCTCTCTAATGTGGATCTTAAATGCACTTAGCCTGTCCTGTGCTTCATTAGCTAAGAGCAGCGGTGGAATCATCATTGCACTGGGATATATGAAATACCACATATACGTTAGCGATGAAGTCAGGCGTCTCTGCTGTGTATTCGCAGTGTTCGGGGGACTGCAGAAGGTGCGGGCAAACTACAAAGAGAGCCATGACTTTGGAGCTCAGTCAGTAGGATCTTCTGGTTTTTTTCCCTTCCTCCGTGATCTTTCATTAAGATCTCTAGTATATTTTTGTGCCCTCTTTTGCAGAGGAGGCATAAGTAAACATCAGTGTTTCCCTGATGGTAGTAACATACGCCCCATCTCTTCCGAGCTTTGCGTGCTCAGCCCTGCTCCTCCTCCTCCTCCTCCTCCTCGCAGCAGCAGTGGGTTTGCAGTCGTGTTGCTCTGCACCAGCCCTGCAGCTCTGTCTCTGCTACTGGAAACATCTCGCTGTCAGTCGGGGGAACAAGCAGAAAGTGTCTCCTGCCTCTTGTGATTCTCACGTGCCCGACGGTGACACAGACAGTCCCAAAAGCCCGAGCGCGATGTTCCTCCTTTCCCTTCGCTTTCTGCGGCTGGAGGACGGAGCTGTTGGTCCTGCCGAGGTTACGCTGCCGGCGCAGGACCCGGAGGCGGTCGGCAGAGTCTCGTGGCGGCACCCCGCTCAGCACGAGCGTGCCGGAGGGAGGAGCGCGTGCTGGGAAATGGCTTTTTCCACTTGACTTCAGCATCGCTTTGTCTCCTGAATGATTATGGCTGCCCCTTTTTAGAAGTTAAATATGAACCATTTGCTCTTTTTTTTTTTTGCTTATCTTTGTGCTTTTTGATAATTTTCCCTAAATCACACTTAAATGTCACATCATTTGAGGGTCTTGAAGAGCTGTAATAGGAGCATTGAGCTCGCCAGAGATGTGAGCATCTGTTCTGTTTTAGTCATTTTGAACATAAATTTTTTAATTTTGACCAATTAAATTGTCATTCTACTCGATTCATTTGGAAGACTGCTGTTCCTCGCTCTGTTAATTATCCTTTTTACCTGAACAATTGGGCAGGAGGCAAGGCTTGTTTTTTGAGGGAAGTTTTGATCCACGGGTTATCCATCCTTATGTTTCACCGCCGAGGGCACCGTGCGCGGGGGAGTCGATCCCGCTCCGCCGGCTCGGCTCCGTCGCTTCCTCCCTCCCTGTCTCTCGCTGCCTCCGTTTTGCTGCTGCAGCGTGAACCCTTCAGGGCACCGGCTGGTTTGTGTCTCCGTGGTGCCTGGAACTGTAGGTGCCTGGCTGCTGTAGATGCTACTATAATACAAGTATTAATATTAATATAAATTGATCGACTGGCTGTGCTATTCAACTTTGAGAGTCGTTTCGTCTGTTGTGGAGTAAGAATAGGAGGCCTGATGCTCTGTCAGCACCTTGATCTCTGTTGTGATGGATTATGGCTTATACATTACTGCTGCTGGCAGCAAGTTATATTCATGGGCTTTGAAAAGACCCAATAACGTATTTAGAAATATTTCCTAACATAGGTCATATATTAAAACCCAAGTATCTTAGTTATGCCGTGAAAGAACTATGATTTGTCCATAATAGAGCTATTGCAATAGTGTACGCACCAAGCATGAAATCCTAGTTGAAAGGAAGTCATGACATACTGCAAATAAAATAAGCTTGAAATTCTAGCTGAGAAGAAAAGCATAATATAGCAACCCAATTACAGGTGAGAGAGGCTCTGGAGCCTTTGAACATTGTGGGAGCGTTGCAAAGTGGATGCAAGTCTGCTCGCTGATTCCTCAAAGAAATGACTCTCATTTGCTACCCAGACAAATCTTAGCATCTCAGCAGGAAAAAAAAGTGATTGTTCGAAAGGGTATTTGGAGGAGTTTGACATCTGAAGGATTAGATTACACTGCTGATTTAACCAGATTTATTTATTTATTTTTGCCTATATGTAGCCTTAGCATCTATTTTGATGGGGAGAAATCTAGGACATAATTAGCAAAGCGTGTGCTTCAGGTTGTGGCTGGAGTGGGGGGTACTGCACTGGTAAAAGAACAATTTCATAGTAGGACCAAAGATTCATAGCACTAAGTGTGTGTGTGTGTGTGTGTGTGTGTGTGTGTGTATGTATATATACACACTTTTTTTTAATAGCTGTGTCTGAGCAGCTACGCAGGTGTCTCCCCTAAAGCAGGCTTAGGGAGTTCACAGTGTCACTGTTGAAGCACGAGAGTTCAGGCTGAAATCTGAAAATTCAATCAAACAGGGCATGTTGCTGAGTTGTAGCTGCAGAAAAAACAAACATGAAAACCTTGTTCAAAATACTTGATACAGGCTGAAATATTTAATGCAGTTAATGCAGAAATACAACATGCAGGCAGATACACTGGTGCCAGTGCCCCTAAACTACACATGGCTTCAAGTTTCCTTTAGCTGCTTCTCAGCACGGCAGTCTCAGTAAGTATGATTTTTCACTAATATTTTGTGTAGTGCAATATAGTACAAACTATTCCTCAAAAAAGTGAGAATGGTAAAAGACATCAATAATACTCTGTAAAAAAAAAAAAAAAAAAAAAGTGATATAAGAATTAAAAGCATCAGACACTGACTCAGCCAAGAAAATTTAGGTTGAATATAGGGAAATCTGCCTTCATGATCTTCCAGCTAACGTAGTACCTGTGGGTGAAGAAAGACCAGGGCACATCTCTGTAACCGCATTTCATTTATGCTGCTGAAGTGTTACTATGGGCTTCTGTTACAGCATGTTTCCAGGATTTGCACAATAAACCAGTCCTTGGGCAAAGCTGGAACTCGGCCTTCTGCGCTTTGCTTGGAAGTCCAAACTTTGCAGCACCTCGGGGAAACCAAGTAGAGGCAGCTGGATGAATTCACGTTAAATTATTAAAAGTTTATTATGGACTTACTGTAATGAAATTGGTGTTGGGCCGAAGAGGGGGGAGAGATGGAGTTTGCAGGGGGGACATGTGAGCGGGGACTTTTTGCTGAAAGGCTCGGTAAAATTGAAACTAAAATATAACGACAAATTTATGAACAATTCTATCAAGGGGGGAGAGAGCTAATGTTGGCGTTCAGGGCAGCTCTTTCCTTGTTTAATTTTTATTGTAGACTGGTGGAGGAGAAATGTCTTTTCGTTTGTAGTTTTTGTGTACTCCGGATGCTCTGTGTTTTCCCGGGATGCCCGCGTGCCGCCAGCGGCTCGGGTGCCTCGCTGAGCGGCTGGATCGGTGCAGACGGAGAGGCAGGCACCGTTGGCCTGTTTTCTTCCCAGACCGTTTCCGATGGGATGCTCCATTGCTTTGCGTGGTTTAGAAAAACAAAAGCACTTTCTTGTCTTGCCCCTTTTTTAGTTGAGTCGATCTTCCAACTAAGGAGAGGGTTTGAAATACCTTTATTCCAGATCACACATGGGAGATGCATGGGACCAAAGATGTTCTTCTCAACCTTTGAACCTGCGTATCTCCTTCCCCATGCTCGCACAGTTGGAAACCGGTGACGTGACCGCTTTCTTCGCTGAGACTGCTTCACAGCAGAGCACCGCGCTCTGGGAGGCTTTTGCCTTTTGGAGCCACGGCACTGGGGGAAGCGCCGGGAGAGCAGAGTCCTGCCGCGGCAGCGCCTCGCCGTTCGGGCTCCTCTGCGGCGTCTCTGGCGTCGCCGCCCCTTGCCGGGTGGTGGTGGAGCACCTCCGGAGAGGTGGGGTGTCGCGTGGGGCGGCTGGGTTTTATTGCCCTTTCGGGAGAGGTGAAATTCTCCGTGTTACCAGCGCTACAGAGCTCAGTTTCTGCAGGAGATGTTTGTGCTGCACGCTGCGACGCGGCGCGATCCCCAGCAGCCCCGCGGCGTCGCATGCGGCAACGGTGAGAGTCGAGGCAGCTGAGGCTTCTAGCAGTAAGTGATGGCAGGAGTTTACAAATAAAAAGCAGCTGGGCTTCGCAGAAGCAAGCTGCAAGTTCAGTTGGCTTTATAACGTATGTGAGTTTTGACGCAACAGGACCGTGTATAAACCTCGGGCGCGAGCGTGCGATAACGTCCGACTCCGCGGGGCGCGCGGAGAGCGGTGTCCCCTGTCCTCGTGCAGGTGCTCCGTCAGCCAGCTTTGCCTACAGACCAGTTAGGACAACACAGTATAAGAAACGCGTCTTATTAACATGTTTTCCTAGTAGTGTAGCGTGCTGAAGCTGAAACGCTGAATTATTTCAGTGATTATCACCCAGCGGATGCATCATAACGTCGTCATGCTGCGGGGGGGGGGTGGTTTCTGGGGAGAGCAGTCGGGAAGGGGGAAGGAGCAATGCTGAGGGATTGCCCAGCTCCTTCTGCAGCTAACGTAGCGAAAACAAATTTGCAAAGCGCTTTGCAAACAGCAGTCTCCCCAAGGAGGGAGGAAGGGTAGCGACCTCTTGAGTTGGCTTTCATAAATCACGTCTGGACTGCGTTGCCACCCAGCCTTGTCCCCCGCTGCTCCCTAATTTATCTCCTGTTTGTGTGCTAAAGTGTAATATTAGTTCAGAAAGCATATCTACACACTGCCCGCCCTCCTAGTTCCCTTTGGCATATTGAAACAGTCAGTCACTCCTCTTCCTCTCTATCACCAGCAACCTTTATTTTCACCACGACTGTAATGGCGTTTTTCCCCCTTCAGTTTCTCTGCACATCTTCAGGGGCACTCGTCCTTTTACCAATCCTTTGAGTCTTTTTTTGAATCCTAAAATTATTGGAATGCCTATTTAATGCAGTTATCTATTTTGCCGATGCAGCGAGTTAGCTCTATGACGAATCGTTCCTGAATTACACTTCCCCAAGTCCAGCGAGGAACGCGTAGCTGCTCTGCTGGCGGCTGGGAACAGCGTGGTTCTCATCCCCATCACTCGCTCCCCGGCTGTGTCGAGCGGGGAAGTCGTCTGCTTCGTTTCTCACGGAGATGAAGCAGAAACAGCAGGTTGGGCTGGTTCGGAAAGGCCGGAGAATCATTCGAAGGGGTTGAATTGATCAGGGTCTCTCGCACAATTCCTGTTAATCGGCAGCTTTGCAGGCTGTGATGAGCAGTAATGCTAAGATTTTACATTGGTGGTTACGCTCTTTTAAAAGATTGAATAACATTAGCTATGTGGTTACATTGATTTCTAAGGGCCTGTTTTTAGAAGCGTAAAAAGAGATTTAGTTTTAATCTACTGAAATCTCTTTTCAAATTTTTGTTTGTTCTTTCTGATAACATGTTTAAAACCTTTTGAGATACGACCTTGCAAGGCTGCTTTGGACATTTTTATAGTGGTATTAATGCTTCTTACCTAAAATGACTTTGAGGAGCTCAGCATCTTAGTTCTGTGCCTCTGCGGTATAATGACCTACGCAGAATCTTTATAGGCAGCCAAAATAAGACTGGTTCCCTCTGATCTCTAAACCATTTTTGTACCCATCTAATAAAACTTATCTCAAAAACACTGTGTATTGACATTTTCTAAAGTTCAGGAGATTTTCTTTAGGAGATATTGCCTGTTCCTTCAAGCACCTGAAAGTTAGAAATATTCATTCTTTACTTGAAGTAAAATTATCTTTATAATTGTACTAATTGACTTTGCTTCTGCCTCAGCCAAGAATAAATATTTTTCTCATCAGCTCTGTGTAAACATTTTTGCCTCCAGCATGGGTCTTTATTGAGCATGTGGGAAGCATTTGTTGCCTGTGCTTTGATTATCTCTTGATTACCTCTTAATTATATTGGCAGCGTATTATCAAGTGGAAGGTGAATGCTGTGAAGCAGAGGGACAAGGTCTGGGGCAGATGAAACAAGCTCCACCTCTTGAATCTGTGGAAAAATTGCTGCAAGAGTCCTGTATTTTACTTTTCCTCCTAATTGGCGAGATTGCTTTTAATTGAGGACAGCTGCCAGCTAGGCTAATGGCACAGATTTTACTAGGCAGTTGTTCTAATGGTAGTCTTTCTGTTTGGTTTAGACCAGGGTGATTTAAGGACTAATTAGGAAAGGTAGCTCAAATACACTGCATTGATTATCACCTATGGCCCTATGTCTGCAGATCTTCCTAGAGAAGAAAAATTGCTTAGTCAATTGATGTTAACACATGATGGCCACAAGCCATGGGAGAGCAAACGTTTCTAGAGTAAATTAGTTTCTGTTGTGTAAGAAGCCCAGTCGGTGGTGTTTTAACTCACTAGCCTTTCAGAATGCTTGATTTCCTACGTTAAAATGAAAATGCACGGATGTGTATGGACAGAACAGGGATAATGGTTTCTGGGGTAAAAAGTACCTATTTCACATTTTTTGTAATGTCTTAGGAACTTTGAAGACTAAATCCACTTATTTTAGTTTGTTTCTCTTTTAGTTTGATCATAAGCATTTTGAAACACAGGCCGTCGTCCTATTTTGCATTTGCACTGAATCTACTGCAGTAGGTTCCTTAGCCCCTGTACCTCATTTGAATGCTGTTAAAATTGTAACACTAAAATACTGTAGGTCTCTGTACTTTACCCATTAAGCGTTATAGTGGATAAATGTAATAGCTGAAATCTTTAAATATTTTCTCTGCTTCTGGTTTAATGTACAAATCTCCATCCTTAGGGTGACTGATTTGAACAAATCATTATAGACAAGATTGCCATGCAAAACCCAGCTCAAAATTAGATTAATGGAAGTTGAGTTACTTTTTCAGTGATACGTCCTATGGCGGGATATCTATGTCTAGGATGCTGAAAAGGGGAGTTAGCGTGTGGCAGAGGTGTATCCGTGGATTGTGAGCTGGTCAACAGGACTACGTCCTACTGAGCAGTTTTGATGCGACTTGGACACAGAGCAGGCTAGGTTTTGAATGCCCGGAGGGTTTTGTGCTGAAGGGTTATGGGTTGGAGCCAGTCCATGTTTGAGATCACTTTTCTAGTTTAAAAAAAATCCATTTTTGCATCTGGACAAGGTGTATAATAAACCTTCAGTTCAGTGTGGCTGTCTTCTACACTGCAGAGAGGATGCAGTTTCTGCAGGCTTCAGCGAGGGAGTTTTTTGCCTCGCTGGTGTTTTGTGGGCAGCCTGACATGATGCTGGACTGGCCTTCTCACTGCTCCTCTGAATGGTTTTCATGGGTTACCTCAGTTATACCTGACTTGCTTTGAACAAGGGAAATACTAAGCATTGCTAAGCAAGTCTGGCAACGCTGGTTGGTCCATACTCTTGTATAATTTAGAATTACCTTGATATTGCTTATGGATAACTTGTGATGTGATTTCTCTGTCCTTTTTCACCTTTTTCTCTAGGCAAGCATGGGACCTGGCCGTTGATATTTGCCTTTCACAATTACCTACAATTATAGAGGAAGGAACTGCCTTCAGGGTAAGTTACTTAGTACATTGAAATGTTATGTGCCTGGTTTAAGCCATTATTGAAACTTCAGTTCAGCACATCAGCTCTGCTTGTTGAGGCTTGGATTGTTTTAGTTTAAGGGTTTGTATTTTTGGAAAATCATAAATCTAAAAAAAATAAGATGCCATAAGAAAGGCTTCTGCTAAATGCCAGGGTTTTTTTCTGGTTTTAAAAGTAGAAATGATATTTGAGACTAGGACTTTGACTTTTAAAATTTCACAGCACTCAGTCAAACATTATTGTCATTAAAAGGACATACCAGCATGATTTTCATAATGAAAGCTTTTAACTTCTCAAAATGAAAAAGCTAGTTCTTAGTGGAGATGTTTTCTAATAACCATGAAATAGAGGCTGAGGGTTATGTCCAAGCATTTTCTTAAGCATAATATCATTAATATGAGTTGCTGTATTTTTTTTTCCTCTATTAGTTAATCTCCAAGAGCAAAAAAGTAAAATTTGTAACGTTGTACTTGGCCTAAATTCCTCTGATCAGAATGGAGTTTTCTTGAGATTCCTTTGACATTTAATGGATGGAAACCTTTAAATAATAGTTACTCTGCCATCTCAGATGCTGTTCCACCATCATGTTCTTGGAGATTCCAGCTTGTAAACTCAGAGTCGCTTAGGAAACCGTGTCGTTTTTCTCAAGGAGTTACTGTGCTTTCTGCATTGGCTCTAAACACAACAGTCTCCAAATCCAAGCTAGGGCAGGTGATAGGAGTAAAAGCAAGATCGAGTTCTCTTCTGCGCTCTTCCCTGTGCTCTCTCCTGTTTGCAAGCCTGCGCGATCCACACGCCGCAGCCCTGGGCCGGCTCGGGCGGGAGGCAGGCGCGGGGAGCCCGTCGCTGTGCCGGGATGTGCAGGGCACCGAGCTTTGTACGGGCCGGCCCTGACGGATGGCTGGAGAGGACGGACAGTTGCCACCTTTGATCTATTGCTTGTGGTCTAATCAACACGTTGCCCTGCAGCCCCTTGATTTGTAGCCAGCAGGAAAGGCCGTGCGTCCGAGGAGGCTGGGTGAGGAGCTGGCGCTTGCTGCAGGCGGGGAAGGAGCCTTGCGTCGTTCAGATTAGTCAGCCCGTGTCGTAAGCGAGCCGCCGAGGATTACCCGCTGCCGGCGGCCCCGGCCTCGCTGCCGCTCGGGGCTTAGCGTCCCGGCCGGCCCTGGATAAAGCGGTTTATAATCTCTTCAGGGCTGTCTTGCTGCGGCAGCACGTTACGAGCCGCGTGCCCCGGCGTCTGCCTGCTCGCCGGGTGTCTGCGCGGGCCGGACCGGGACAACGCGATGGCCTGGTGCAGAGCCGGCCCCAGGGCCGCCCGGCCCGGCGTCGCGGGGCTTGGGAGAGCAGGGGTGATGCTCTGCAGCCCTGTGCAGGCTCCGGTGACTTAAATATACGGCGTTGCAGAATGTCAGATCGGAGTAAATAAACTCCCTATTTCATCAGCCAGGTACTGGCTCACCCAAACGGTTGCATGTTTTTAGAGTAAGACATAGTGACAGCGTATATTTTTCAGTGTGCAGCATTTTTTCTACTTGTATTTGCTGTCCCCTAAACCACACTCCTCTGTGTCTACAGATGCCACATACGAGCATTTTTTTTGTATTTACTGGCTGCTGTTCAGACACGTATTGTAAAATAATGCATGATTGTTTGGGCCTGTCCGCGTGAGGTTTCCACTGCCCCTCTAATCCTTTGGTTGCGCTCCAGCAGAGAACTTTGCTTTGTAGGCTTTTTTTTAAGCTAGAATATGCCTATTTAAGAAAACCTTCCTCATATCTATAGATGTCCCTGTTCTGCACAAATTTTCTACCAGATGCTGGCATTTAGACTGCTTGTGTGCACATCCATCTCAGTTTCCCCCATGCCTTTGCATTCTATGCAGAGAGAGCTGTAAAGTAGCTGTTAACCTGAGATTAATATGTCTGAAGGTCAAATGACCATGGACACTTGGCTACAGATATTTTAAATATGTTGGCTTCTTCCACAGTGCCTTCGCAATGCTAAATACCCAAGGCACAACTGATAAGTGTTAGCTGATGACCGTTCATCCCACTCCTTGCTGTCCTTCCCCACTTCTGGTGTCTTTACTAGGGCACTAGTAAAGTGTATTAAATACTGTAGCACTCCTCATGTTACTTCTATGTTCGTTTAACCACAGTACCAGGTTATCTCTAATTCAACTAGTGAATATGGTATTGTAGGTAAATTTTCAGACTTCTGTTTGCTTATATAAAGTCCTCTGTTGTGTGTTACGAGGATCAGGAATGATGGTAGCTAAATAAAGGCTTGAATTAAAACCCAAATAAGGGGCAGCCTTGGTGTGGTCCAGACCACACCATCTGAGTCACCACCTCTCGTGGGAGAGCTTTAGGGCAGCCGGGGAAGACCAAGATGCAGGTGTAAAGGTTTCTCGTTTCTGTTGGACTGGGCAAAGGTAGCAGCATGTGCTGCAGGAGTGAAACCAGCTCTGCAGAGCAGTTAAATCAGCCGTTGCTCTCTCTGCTCCTCACAGGGAAAATATTAGCCAAAATTCCCTGGGATCTTTTGCAATAGCTTTTCCTATTGCTCTATTCCTTCCCTCTTCTTTTATCAAACACTTACATTACAGACTGCCAGCATATTTAAAGGGAATTGCATCTGACCAGTCTTTGGGAAATGTGTGTGTATACATATATACGTTAAAAAAAAAGAAGCCATGTGTGTCAATTAAAAGGAATAGTTTTTGGAAACAATACACTGTGCTGGTGCGTAGATGCCCAGACTGGTTGCTTCACTTGCTTTTAAACAAACCTTGCCTCTGTGTTCTCGTTTGAGCAGCACAGCCCCTTCTTCGCGGAGCAGCTGACGGCCTTCCAGGTGTGGCTGACCATGGGGGTGGAGAACCGCAACCCCCCGGAGCAGCTGCCCATCGTCCTGCAGGTGAGCGGCCCGGCCCTGGCGGAGCTGCGCGGGGGGCTCGCGCACGGTCTCTCCCGTCCTGCCCGCTGCTGCGCTGCCGACCCGACGGCGGCTGGGTGCAGAAACGGTGTGCGCTCTTCAGGGCGGCTCGGAGCCTCCTCTTCTGCTCTGAAATAGCAAGACTTTTTCACAAAATAACGCATCTTTGTTGTTTTCTTCTGTAATATATCTTCTTATAGGATAGTTTTGTCAGGCAGGGACTTTGTCCTCCCTGTTTGCAGGAGGCAGGCGTCACTGCGATGTGAATGGTTTGGGAATGGTTCCTCTGTCTGTCTGGTGCAGCTTGGGAAGTATTCCCTTTAATGCAGTGCTGAAATTTTGCTGCAGGAGCAGAGAAAGAAGGCTCAGAAGACCGTGTCTGCCTGGAAGAAATACAGCGTGCTGGCAGGCTTCTGCTCAGACTAGGCTAAGCTCATATGTAGGAAGGCGAAGTGAATCTGGGAGAAACACATCTCGTCCCAAGTTGTATTTCATGGCAAGGCACATGTGGCAGTCATTCGTCTGCTGTCCCCCTCTCCTCCCTGGATGTTTATACTGACAGAAATGTAAACCCTTGTCAAGGCAGCTCTGGTCTCTCCTCTCTCAGGCAGCAAAATATAAAACCTTCCTGTTCCAGGGTTCCAGTCACTTATACAGGGGTATCTGATTCCTTTCCCGTAATGGGAGAGGACTCACCTTCTGCTGTTAGCTACCAACTTGCTTCATGACTGGCAGTGCTATCAGTCTTTGTAAGACCAAATCTTAATCTCCCTGAGCCTCCCAAGTCGAGAGATCAGCTGGATAAACAGATGTACAGTTTATCTCCTTCACTGCGATGGGAGAAGGCAGGCGGCTTCTCTGGCACCGACTTTGCTGCTTTACAGTGAATTTGTTGGCCCCGAGGCTCTGCAGGAGCTGACCTTGCCGTGGAGCTGAGAGCTCATCTGACAAAGGAGTCTGCTTTCCTCCCTGCAGCGGGAAGGAGCTAGGACAATGTAATTACTCCTATAATTAAAGCTTATGCAGTTGCATGGTGGAGTAAGATTGCTTGGACAGTAATGTGCAAGCAGGTCTGAGATACCTGCCAGAGAGTGCCTGAGCAGGAGAGGGAAGGAGTTACGTTTCCGACCCCTTCTGAGTGTTTGCTCTGAGCCTCTGGGAGTGCTTAAACTGCCCTGCTGTCGCCTAACGAAGGCTGGTGCTCCTTTTCTCATTTTTGATGCGCCCCTGGGGAAAGACGGCCTTTGAGCACCAGGGACGTGGTGCCAGCCAGGTGGAGCCTGGATTTGCAAGGCCAGGAGACAGTCCTTTCGTACATGGCCTTTCATCGGCTTCGAAAGGTGGCCTTCCGTTTCACGTCCTCGCTGTGCCGAGGGGCAGGTCGCGCCAGGCGGCTTCGCGGTGCAGGGAGGAGGGAGCTCGCGGTTAGCACCCGCAGAGCCTGAACACGCCGGAGGAGCCGGCGCCTGGTCCCCGCGGAGGGGCATCCCGCCGTGTGACCTCCGACGCGGGTAGATTTAGCACTTACCCCACGGAAAGGCACGGAGGGACTTCTGCTGCACTGCACTTCCATCCTGCACTAGTGAGGAGATTCCTGCCAAAGTGCAGGCTGTTCTTCCGAAATTATCCTCCTGTGTCCTGGCCACTTTCTAACTCGCATGTGTGGACTGGAATAGCTTTTCAGATCCATTTTGCTTCTGATCGCTCCAGCTTTGAAAGTGGTTTGCTCTTAGCTGGGAGTGATAGCTGTGTTTCTGAGCATCTGTGGAGGGACTACTTTTTTAGCTTCCCTGACCCCTCCAAAATGTTCACTGATTTGCAGTTCAAGCCTCTAAATCCTGTACCTGTGATGATACAGAGAAAGGAAGGGCTTGGTAGGGGTACAGAAAAAGCATTGCAAGTGGAACGCTTGTTGGTGGGTCACTGCAGAAGCGGAAAGACAAGGCTCGTAAGACCATGCCTGGTCAGAGAGAGTAAAGGGTGCAGTGAGCATCTACTCTGAGTGGTCTAGAAATAGAGAAAAAAGAAGACGTTAACATCAGAGTGGATTCAGAGGAAACTGCACTCCTATGCCCCGAAGTTTCATTGCTTCCCCATCTTCTCTTTAGCAATAGTGATGGAAAATTGTTTCTGTTTGGGGAAGAATGTGACACAGCGCTGAGTGCACATAGTGGCATTCCACAATGCATCAATTTCCTAATTTCAGCCCGAGTTCATAATGACACACAGGTTCCCCAGATCCTCATACAAGTCTCCAGAGTGCGTGTCAGTTATGGCTTCAGGTTATTGTGCAAATCAGTCCAGAAAGCGTGAACATAAAAACCTGAGAGAGTGAGTGTTCGCTTTTTTATTTTTGAAAATAATGAAATGGAACTTTTAAAATAAGATAGTTTGATTTGGTTGAAGGTTCTTGTGGGATGCCAGCAGTGTTGAAATGGGTTTTTGGAACCTCAGTTGGAAATCCTTTTCAATTACATCCATTTTTTTCCCCCAGCTTTGACAGAATTTGCAGGCGTACTTGGTTTTTCTGAAGCTCAGATAACAACAGTGTTGTCAAACCTGCGTGCCTCCCATGGCCGCCTAAGCACCTTGCACCTAACATGTTCCTTCCTGTTACTTCAGCCCTGCCCCAGCTTCCACCGTGCCCTGGTTTCTGTTACTGCTTTAATCTCCGACAGCTGCCCCTGTTATTCCTATGCTAGGCATCTTTAGAGCAGATTGTTAATCATGCCAAGTTCTGTAGTACGTTATGGGATAGGCTAGTGCCAACTAGGGCATGATGACCAAGATCCTTTCTCTTATGACCTGTGCTGGGATCTGAGCTCAGTTATTCAGAGGTGAAACAATTAGAGTAGTTAATGCACCCTCCCATGTAACAATCTTTTTCTTCTGGACTTTCTCTGCACAAATTTAGTGTCTAATATCAGCGGTCTATGGTATGAGACATGAGCCAAATAATTTTAAGTTATTCTTCAGTATTAAAGATGAAAAATAATTTAATTTAAATAGGCAATGTGGAAAAAGCACTGGGAAGGAGATGGAGTTGGGGAGCTAAATCAGTGAGTCTCTTCCATGATCTGTGCTGAGGGATGTTCCTCAATTTAAACAGAGGATTAAACGTTGCATTCCAATATCTTACATCTGTTAAGGAGATTAAGAACTGAAAGTCTGTCTGTTAATATTTCACACCAGGGTAGGTATAAGCCAGTAAACTACAACCTCATTATCATCGTTAGACTCCATTTTAATGAGATTTTTATTAAAGACTAATGTGACCTTTTGCTTCCCTCTTAAGTCTCTTATATCCGTTTGCCAAGGAAAGCAAAGCCTCTTTTTCTGCTTCTGGGCTGTTTTAGATAATGGGAGGCTGGGCCGTTTGCTCTCCTTTGAATCCTTCCTGCAGATACCATCCTGTTCCTACTTTATTGAGGGAAGGAAGGTGGGAAGAAGAGGCTATTTGAAATCCATAGTGGCTGCTTCCATCTAGCAGATCTTTGCTGGATAAGAGCCACCAGGTCTGAGAGGAATACTGACATTGAGAGCGAATGGAGCAGTGACTTGGAGACTGAAGACAGCTCCATTTCTAGGAAAACATTTGCATGTGTCTGCAGAAACTTTATGAAGGAGACCATTGTTGGGAGGGGACAGGAGGCCACTGGTGACACTACTCAGCGTGGTGAAAGTTTTCAGCCAGAGTTCTTGTCTTTCAGCTTATTCAGTGGTTCAGCTCATCAGATTGCTCAAAGTCGCATGAGGATCCTGAGGTCCTCTTACATTTGCTCTGCAGTCACGAGGACTTTTGTTCTTTCTAGTAATAATTGTTGTCTCTTTCCTCTGCAGGTGCTGCTGAGCCAGGTGCATCGGCTCCGAGCTCTTGATTTGCTGGGAAGATTTTTGGACCTGGGTCCCTGGGCGGTTAGCTTGGTGCGTGGATATTGCATGCTGTCTTGTAAAAGTCTTCTGTCAGTATGGGTGATAAATACAAATGATTTGTGAAAGACAGATGTGGAAGATATTCCACAAGTCTGAGCAATGACCAGTGCTTTATTTGTTCTTCATGCATGTGAAATGGAGCAAGCATCCCCAAAAGTGTTTTGTATTAATCACGAAGGGCAAACAGCTGTTCACATGCATTGCTATGAAGAGGATCTCCTTTGGAACAGTTTAGTTTAAAATATTGGAAGGAATAAAATGAGGGAAGTGTCTGGGATGACTAAGAAGGTTTGTCATAGAGAATAAAACTCAACATAGAAAAAGAGCTTGTGTTTATCATCCCCTGCTCTTGAAGCTCGCTGGCTGCATCATTTTCCACTCATCCTTTGTGTTTGGTCTCTGGGCTGCGTGAGCTCTTCCGAGGGGAGGCAGCTGCCTTGTGCGTTTGGGAAAGTGGCTGGCCCTGTGGATAATAAATATGGATCAAACAAGCAAGCAGTTTGAAACGCTCTTGTAAATGGAGCTATTTGTTCATAACAGTGATGAAGACGAACCACCAGCTGGTAGCGGAACAGCTCTATGATGGGACTTTTAGTGGTTCTCTTTGCCTTCCGTCTTCATCTCAGGCAGGATCCTCTTCTGTGCCCTCTGGCCTGTCGCAGGGAGGCTGGCCCTCGGGGTAGGAAGCAAGCGTGTGTGCAAAGGCGGTTTAAAGGCCTCTGGATGATAAACTCCTGTGAGGGTCAGACGGCAGCTGTGGGTCAGCCGCAGCGGCCGCCTTTGCTCTGGCCGTTGTGCGCGCTGTAAACCCGACCGGCCGTGGCACTGCGTGGTGCTGGCTGCAGCGCGCGGTTGGACGGCTCGGAGGTCCGTAGCCCTCCGGGAGTGGAGCGTCTCGAGGACCGCGGGTGCTCGGTGCCACCGCGCAGCTCGCGTGGCCCAGCGCTGGAAGCAGGCTCCCTCCTCATCCGCTTCCTTCGCGGTCCCCCCACGTCGCGCGGGGCAGCCACAGGCACGACGGGCTTCTCAGAGCTTCGACAAATTGCACGTTTCCCAAAGCACCGTCTGTTACCATGCAAAAGGTTTGGTAAAAAGTCGGTGTAAGGGGAGAGGCCTATTTAATTTCCAGTGGGAAGACTGTAATTATTGAGCTTTTGCAGTATGTTTACTTGTGGGAGCAAATGGCCCCATCTGAGGAGAGCGGCGTATCATGAAGCGTAAAATAGCACGGGCTGTAATGAGTAAAAGCTAGTGCTAGATTAACTCTGGGTCTCAGTGGATGAAATGAGTCTGAAAATATCTGGTGACATCCAAGATTAAAATGAGCAATAGACAAGTATACAGGGATCCCCTCTTCACTAGAAACGTAGGAAATTGTTTCTTATCAGGTTTTTCATCTGTGTCATTAGATACGCCACATCTTTGTAAAATGTGCGATTCTGCCCCTCTGTAGTGCTGCTTCGGCAGTAAAGCTGGGAAGTTTACGATGATTTACTGTTCTCTCTGGCTCCCCAGGCTCTGTCTGTTGGCATTTTCCCGTATGTGCTGAAGCTACTTCAGAGTTCAGCTCGTGAGCTGAGACCACTTCTTGTATTCATCTGGGCCAAAATTCTCGCGGTGGACAGTGTGAGTATTTCTGAACTTCGCTGCTTTGTTTGGTTTTCAGCAACATCCCTTATTTTCCTGTTTTCCTTATTCAGTTGCTTTAGAATTTGTGTTGAGGTACTTAAAGACGTCTGTTATCTGAAGATCAGTATATCGGTCTAATTAGTTCACTCCACTTGTATATAAGCTAACTTAAGTTTTGTGGATGCGAAATGCCCGTTAAAGGCCTGCCAGGCTGGATAGTTTGGCTCCCCCCTCGCCATAGGAGGTTGGTCAGCAAGCAGAGGTCATCGGGGCGGTTCTGCCTGCGAGGGCTGAAAGCATCTTTGCTCTGTGCTGTGTTAATGCTGGATGTCACTGCACCATGTTCCAGGTCCTAGTTCCTACTTTGGTCTTAGGGTGTAGATGCTGTAGAGAACAGCCATTAGATCACACTGATAACATCTTTATTGGCAGCAGTATTGCTTTGCTTGCTGAATGGGCTAAAAATGCACTCATATATTCTGCCACATAGACACGCGCAGGCACACGCGCACAGTTCGTTCAGTTTAGCTCGGTATCAGACTTGATTTGTTCAGGACCGTACCTGTCAATTGTCCAAACAGTCTCCAAGTCTCCCCAAATCTTTCTAGAAATAAAGGTAACCTAATTTTAAGGAGCTTAGCTTATGAGTCATACTTCAAGTCTGATGTGATACTATCTGCATGATTTGATGTATTGAACATGGTGGGCGTAGAATTATTTACCACCCACAGAAGACAGGTTATTCCCATCACAGGTCCATGACTCTGGTCTTCTCTACGATATTCTGGCACCTTTCAGGATAAGGTTTAAAAACTGAGCCCTGATTTTTAAAGATGGCCTTAACCAGAGCTCTAGTTTGTGTGTGTGTTAGGGGTGTGGGTGTGTGTTAAGTAATTAAGCAGGGCAGGTAAGTAACCGTACAAAAACTTGTGCATTCATACATATGACTCCCTGGTTTGTGGGTGCAATTAGTTGAGCAATATAAAATTATTAGGAGCGATACAAACAGGTAATTGCAGGCACAATTATGAGGTGATAAAAATCGTCTGAACTGCTTGTAGAAATTGGAGCTTGCCTATTTTTGGTTTTATTTTTGTTATTTCTCTTCCATTTTAGTATGGAGAATGGTATCAGATTTGTTGGCATTTTCCCTCACTGTTGATCTAGCATTGTCATGTTTAGTTTTATAAATATATTTTCATTAACATCCAAAGAGGCTTTTGGAAAGCAAAGAAAATGAAAACTATTCATCTTAAAGCTACTCTTGAAAAGCTTATTTTGATGCATGCCCCTCCATGGCTGACACTTCAGCCCCAGGTACATTACGTAAATTATATATGAGCCTACTCTGTAGAGTGTCATGCCATCGTTCACTTTCTCTGGTGGCAAAGCCAGTCTGAGAGTGCTCCTGTCCCCCTTTTTCTCTCCTGCCACCATCGGTATTGCTCCTGTGCTATATTTTATTGCCCCCCCCCTTATTTGGGGGGTTGCACTTTAAACAAAAAGAACCTCTAAAATTTTGTATTTGCATTTTTTCATGGGTCATTCACTAGCTCAGCAGTTGTATTGGTGCATGAAAGGAGGGCCCAGCTACGGTGGGAAGGTGGGATGAAAGTCATTGAGGGAGGGAAAAAGGCAGCACAGCAAAGGTTACAAACGTGTTGTAATATCTGCAGCTAGAAGAATACTTGCCTGCTGCATGCTAAAGATCAGTCAGAAGTGTCCTTCCCCTCCCCTGCTGACCTAGGCTTTGCCCATATGTGTTTGAAACTAGTTCAGTTACAAAAACCTGCGCATTAGTGTGCGTGTTGTGTAAATGCCCAGTTCTCTTCCCTTGCACAGTCTGTCCCATTCGCCCAAGCCTCTGTGTTTCCAGAATGAGAGACAGACAGACAGACGGGCAGTCTGCCCTGCTCCCTCCCCAGCATCGGGAGCTTTGTGCCTCGTGCACGCTCTGAACATCCACCCTTCCCTGCAGCTCGTGTTCGCCAGGTTGTGTTGTTACTCACAAGTATAGCTGCTTATTCCTTGAAGGAGGAGGGTTGCTGGCTTTTTCCGTTATGTTCACAGGATCTAAGTCGTGAAGGTATGAGCAAGCGTGCTTTTACAGCTGATTTGGCTTTATAAAAGTTGTCTTCCTCCGTGTAGCCTCAGGTGACCGGTGAATCGTGGCAGCACAAGGCAGAGCAGTGTAAGGCTGGGCCGGCTTCTCCTGCTTGGCATCTGCTTCCCTACATTACAGTTGAAGAGTTTGGCGGGGAGGGGTTGTTTTTTGTTTTTAATTCCTAAGGAATAGAAAGTGTTCAAGCTGAGAATAAAAAAAAAAAAGGAAACCTGCTTTTCGTGCAGCGTTACACAAAAGTCAGGAAAGCCTCTTGTAGCTGCAGCCTGGCGTCGGTTCGTTCCCTCTGCTCTTTGGTCTGCCAAAAACAGTATCTTTACTCCCTTCAACAATAAAATATTCTCTTGCATCTCTGTCTTGCCATCCCCTCTGCTTTCAACAATTAGCACCCTCCTTCACCTTCCCTGCCTGGTAAAAAATACATGATCCTGTCTCTGACATGAAGCATGCAATAGAATCAAGCGAGGAGGGAAATTGAATGCCAAGTCAGTTTTCCTCTCTCAAATTTTCACTTTAGAGTATGTATTCTCTTGATTTGACCCTAATATGTCATACTTGAAGCCTGAGTTGGTACGTTAGCAAAGAAAAGCTGCGGGAAGAAGTTCTTGGCGTGCATTAGGAGCTGCTGGATCCAGGCCACCTGCCTCGCTGCTGATGCTCCTCCCGGAAAGCGGCGGTCCTCACGGTGGAGTCGCTCTGCAATTTGTGTTCGTGTGTAGGAGAAGATCATGTTACTACGTGGTACTGTTGTACCGCTTTAAGACGTATTATCACTTAAATAATACAGAGATTAGTCTCACTTGTGTAGATGGGTTGAAATCATCTTGTCAAAGTACAGTCCAAGCTCGGCCAGGGATCGGATAGGATATAAAGAATGAATAATTCCCCCTGCTCCCCCCCCCCCCCAGATTTACAGTGCTGATAATCGCTCGGAGATGTGGGTCATTGCAACAGAAACATGTGCCAGGTTTTTTGAGCACTGCAGTCTCCAAGATTTGTCCTGTTTGTGAAAGATGGTGCCTTAACATCCATTTAGACTCTTACTCTCAGTTCCTGGCTGACGGGCTGAACCGGAGAATTAGCTGCAGTAATACAGAGCCAGAGCGTAGGATCGCGTCGAGCCTCCCGTGATCATGGGCAAGCAGGTGGTGATGTTCAGATGAGCTGGGTCATGTGCCAGGCTCACCAAAACGCTCCCGAGCTCTTCTGTCCTGTGGTTAAGGCCAGGCAGGCGGCTTGGGGGAAGAGGGACCCCGAGAAGGCGTGCGACATCCGTGCACCCTGCGCGTCGCTGCCAGGGATGCTCCGACGCGGCAGGTTTGAGCAGGTACATGGCCGCTTCCTTGAATCTTGGTAGCTAGCACGCGACGGTAGTGGTCTTTGAAAGAAAAGATCAGGGTGTTTGCTCCCTGCCGGGAACCTTACGAGTTTGACCAGGATTTTGCACAGGTTACATAGATCTAACCTTAAAACTAGAAGGCGGGGAGCGGCAATTATCAGGAAGCTCGCTCTGTGGTAAGCCAACTGCCTCGGCTCGCAGTGGGAATCAGCTGGAGAATTAGACTAGAGGGTTTTACAGAATGTAGTCTTACATCAGTTTTATTTTGTTAAATGTCAAAACTCTGATTAATCGGATCCTTCCTTGTTTTTCCCTTTGGCTCTCAAATACTGGCGAGGGTTTCATATGGGACAGGGAGATTGCAAATTTAACTCTTCTAGGAAGTGTAGGGCATGTTTTCAATTACTCGTCCTCTCCAGTTTGAGGATGATTCATTGCTTTTCGATACTGCTCTATCGCCCCTTCTGAAGAGGGGCTGTTTGGTTGCAGTCCTGAGAGAGGGTTTGCTCTTTCTTTTGCTTTTCAAATGAAAACTGGGTTTGAGAAAAATGATTAAGACATGAAATATTCATACATCATTGGAGGAAAAAATACATTTTAGGTTATTGTACTCACTGTTTTTTTCCTTGTCTCTGTCTCGTTTTCCAGTCATGCCAAGCTGACCTTGTGAAGGACAACGGTCACAAGTATTTCCTTTCTGTTTTGGCAGACCCTTATATGCCGGTAAGGACATGTCATATTTTTTCAGACTCTTAACATTTGCTTAGTTTGTTTTGATGTATATGTCACTGTTCTGATGCGGTGGGTGATAATGTAAGACCACCTCCCGCCTGTACCCACTAACCCCCCTCTGTCCCGAAGAGTCGTTGCGAAGTCGGTGGTGAGGGAGGTTCAAAGGCCGGTTCCGTGGTGGGGACGGCCAAGCCGGTGGTGCCGAGGACAAGGCTTGGGAGCTGCCCGGAGAAATGGATGCAGAGGTGGTCAGATTTCATTGCAACTTCTGTAATTCCCTCTGCAGACTTTTTTTTTTTTTTTTTAGCTTCCTGAAATAGATATTTGTATTCTTCATCCAAAATATACTGAGGTCTGTTTTTTTTTTCCCAATTTCCTTCCATGAGGAATGTCGACAGTTTTCCCAAACCATACATTCAAATGGGTAGAGGGTTTTCTGCAGAAGTGCTTCAGAAATCCTGAACTTAAATGGGAAAGGTGAAATACTAAATGATTTTCATTCATGCTCTCCAGCTGAAAATTGTTAAGAGAAATTTTTATTTTAACATGCTCAGTAAAGCAAAAAGAATATTTTAAAGCAAGCTGGAGTAGTGAAACAGGAGAGGATTGTATTGGCAGCCTGACGATATAAGCTTATAAGGTGTCTCAGAGTTGTAATTAGCAATGGGTTTGGGTGATGAGAAAATTCTTTCTTTCCCCCTCTTGTTCTTTTAATATGATGCAAACCGTGTTCAGAACCATCTCTTGCTTCACAAAGCATGGAGTGTAGTTGTTCTCTGACCTGTTTGGAGCTAACAAGTGGTTGTGTATTGTTTTAAGGCTGAACACAGGACAATGACTGCTTTTATTCTGGCCGTAATCGTTAACAACTACAACACAGGACAGGTGAGTCCAGCATCTTTTTTTCTTTTCACTCTCTCTCCCAGCCCTTCTCTGCCCTGCGCCTTTGCTTTGAGCGTGCCTGGCTTGCGTTAAAGCACAACCCCGAACTGGAAAACTGAAAGGGGAAGATTGCTTTATATTATCTCTTTGGGGATTGAAAAGAACAGTTGACCAGGAGGTGTGACAAACACATCATGTACATGGCGCCTGGAAGTGGAGGCTAGAGACACATGTCACTCATCAACTACCCCTTCAGGCAGCACTCTGACGTGCTATTAAAGAAATAGTGCCTAGTTCTTGTCAAGTGGAAACTTGATGGCTGTGATAAAGGCTTTGGGAAGGGTATAGAGCTAGGCAAACGGAATGAGCCATAAGCCTTGGGGCTCTGCCAGGTGCAAGGAATATTTCCAGTGAGGGAAAAACAAGCTTTATGCACTACAGAAAGCATTTCTAATGCTGAACCGTTTGACTAGCTGTAACAGCATATAGTTCATGCTGCTTTCAAATGGTGTTTTGCAACAAAATAACTACATAACCACAGAGTAATTATTTTCTCTTGATTTCCTCTCTATTTCAAAAAATATATATATTTTTTTGATGACGTGGGAAGCTGTCATCCAAAATAAATTATAAATTGCTCTGAATTGTGTTTTAGGAAGCCTGCCTTCAAGGAAACCTGATCGCTATCTGCCTGGAGCAGTTAAATGATCCACATCCTCTTCTGCGTCAATGGGTGGCCATTTGTTTAGGACGTATTTGGCAGAATTTTGACTCAGCCAGGTGGTGTGGTGTGAGAGACAGTGCCCATGAAAAGCTCTACAGTCTCCTCTCTGATCCGATCCCAGAGGTAAAAATCCAAATTTTTATAGAAATGTCAGTTGAGTTGTCACAATTGTAAAAGAAGGCTACAGAAGGACTTTTCAAACCAGGGCTTTCAAAATCTTTATGATTATATACTTGGTTCAAAAAGATCTTATCGCTATTTCTGCAAGATAACGCAAGTCATGTAGCCCTGTGCGAGAAATAACTGAAGAAAAGCAGGGGGAAATTTCTGCTGCCCAGGTGACCTGGAATCCTGGAAGCAGGAGTTAGGAAACATCCCATTTTCTGGTTGTGGCTGCATCAGAAGCTTTTTAAAAATGTGCTCCCACAACTCACTGTATATTTCAGAAAATCCTCTAACCTTTTTGTCTGAGTATGAAAACTATTCTCCTCCCAGTATGTGTGAAAATACATCTCTAATTGAGTGTGTTTCACCTGTGTGACAAAATCCCGAAGAGAAGAGGTTCTCGTGCAGAGCAGGACTGTGGTTGACAGACCCTGCCAGGCTCTAGTGAAATTATATCGCGTTTAGGAGAAGGAAGCCTGGAAATAAATGCCATTGCCAACTTGCAGTGTTTAAAGCTTATTATTTTTCCCTTTTGCAATGATTTAATCTTTCTGTCCTGGTATCTTCTACCTCCTTTCTGTTGCCCTTTTTTTTCCCTATTGTATAAATAGTATTCGTGCAAGGGTCAGTCCAACTCTCCTTATGGCCCATCAACACCTTTGTTTGAAAAGCCAGGAGGGTCGTTCCTGCTTTGTGAAGCACATCCCACAGGCTGCTGCCACCGCGTCCCCACCGTTTTCAGTCACTGCCAAGGCGAGCTGCAAGATCACCGAGCCATCTGATCCCCGTGCTCTTGGTGTGATGTGGCAAAAGCTGCCCCGATTTGAGCTGTCGTCTTTCCTCCTTCCCTCACCCCTGCCCAGTTCTCTGCTGCCTTTCCATGTGCCCTTTCCTGAGGACTGCAGTTTAGCGGTCTTTAGTAAAAGAGGAACAACCCCAACGGTAACTGCCTGTGCACCGTATTTCTGCTGATTAATATTCTAGGCAGTGCCAACGGGAAAAATCAACCACGAGAAGGTCACCGAATGTTCTGGGAAAGTAAATATATTTGTGCACCCATTAACGCTTAAAACTCTGCTGAATCTGGTTTTGCTCTTGCTCTCTGTGGGCTTCCCTTTAGTCCCCACTATTTACCTGACACAGCAAGTTCCCAGGGATCCCCTTCGTGGGGATAAGAAATCCCCCTGGGAAGTTCCAAGCTTGAACTGCAAGGAAGCCGCTGATGAATGCTTGTCTCTCCCAGGTTCGCTGCGCTGCAGTCTTTGCGCTGGGAACGTTCGTGGGCAACTCAGCTGAGCGGACCGATCACTCCACCACCATCGATCACAACGTAGCCATGATGCTGGCCCAGCTCATCAACGACGGGAGCCCTATGGTTAGAAAGGTACAAAAAGCGTGGTTGTAGGGAAGCTTGGGAGACTGGTGCTGGTGAACTCTGCACTGTTCCTAACCAGAGTGCACATTCCTTAATAGATTTTCAATGATTTTGACTCATTTGGAAGTACGTGTTATCTGTGTCTTGAAGGCCTGTAACTTCAGTCGCGGCTGAGAAGCAGCACGCGAGCGGGAGCACCCAGCGAGAACAGCAGCGTGGAGCTCCTGCTGTGGCTGTATAACAGCGAAATACCTGTTTTTTGTGCCCTTTCCATAGGAGCTGGTGGTGGCTTTAAGTCATCTAGTGGTTCAGTACGAGAGCAATTTCTGCACCGTTGCCTTGCAGTTCATGGAAGAAGAGAAGAATTACCCTCTCCCTTCTCCGGCTGCCACAGGTAGGTGTTCTGCCTTCTTGTGGGCAGGAAACTTTTATAGCCAGATAGTCCTTGAGAAGTTTAGTGAAGGAGTTCACCCAAAACAGTGATTTTTTTACTGATAGTGATTTGTCAAACGGTACCATTGCTACAAAGTTTAGTGAAATGGTGCGTAGCTATAATGTCTATCTAGCAGTATAATGTATTTCACTGGAAAAATGCATCCTGAGGTGAGTCTCTCTCTAAAAGACAGATATAGCTCACCAGCCAGGTGTGGAGACTGGACACCCTGCCAAGCTCAGAAGGGATTCCCTTCAGATCAAGATTAAAGTATATTTGTCGAGGTAGTAAGAAATGCAGGCTTCCTAGACTGTATTTTTTTTCTGAAACTTCATCAACATCAGCGTCTTTAACATCTGAAACTTCAGTAGTATGCTGACCTAATGAGGCTAACAAGCCTTAGGACAATAAACCAACCAAAGCCTTTGCTACTGTAAAGCACCGGACAATAAGTGGTGAAGAACCTTATGCTTTGTGCCTGTGTTCCCATCTGTTTGTTGTGTGTGTTGCTTTATATGGGGAATTTGTTGTTAACCTCACACTCTCTTTAGACACTAAGCACATTGGAAATCATCAAGGATAATGGGACTTTTGCAATAGAGTCTTGGAGGCAAGAGCATGTATTATCTCTGCAATAAGCAATTTATTCTCTTCATTGTGTGGATAAATGAATCATATTAGAAAATAAGCTTCCCCGCATTTGTCTTTTTTGCTGCAGAAAATGCTCATTACTTGCAGTTTATATAGTGCTTTTCATTATTCAAAGGAATCCTGAAGTAATTTATGGGATGCACTGGAAGCACTGCCCCCAGCACCACCATAATGCAGCCACCTCTGCAGTGGAACAAAATAGTTGTTCTGCAGTCATGATATTGTGTGCACATTCAGGAATGAAAATGAAGAATGGGTTGTCTGGATGAGATTATAGGTATCCAGGTCGTGAGTAAAATATGACTTGAAACCCAGGATTTGACCCAGGAAGCAAGGATTTTAATAATTCCTTATAATGAAAAAATTGGCAGGTTTTTAATGAGCAGAAGCAGACAGAACCCTGCGCTTAAATGCCATCTACTAAAAGGCATCTGCTGTAGCAGTGTGTCCTAGCACAATATCTGGGCAGTGGCCCAGCACCAACCTGGAAAGAACAAGTCATCCTGTCTCTCTTGGTAGTCTGCAGACACTGGCAAGGCTTGGCTCTTCTGGTTTCATTGGAGGTAACAAATTGTGTCCTAAACAGTAAGGAAGCATAGTCCTTGCTGATTATGTGCAGAGAGGTTCCTTCGTTATCCCTCATTCTGTTTTAGGATAACAGGCAATGACTGAATTCTGTTCATATTGGTAATATTTTAGTTATATTTGCTGGATGATAGCCTGTTGGCTGATTTGCTTTGGTTACGTCTATAATTGCTAAACTTTCTATCTACAGAGGGCGGGAGTTTGACACCAGTGCGAGATGGTCCCTGTACACCAAGGCTGCGCTCTGTCAGCTCTTATGGGAATATCCGAGCGGTTACCACAGCTAGGAACCTGAACAAATCCTTGCAGAACCTCAGCCTGAATGAAGAATGTAAGAGGGACTTCAAAATTCCTTCATTTTTCTTTACCACTTTTTTTCCCCTCTCTTGCAAGCTAGGATATACCACCTGCAAAACAACAAGATCTGAAACTAACAACTTGCCCCAGGTTATCCAGCTGCCAGCTCCAAGGAGTCGTAGGAGAAGCCCCCTCCTAACTAGTTTCAATTTTCTGGTCATTAGTATTGATTTTCTAAATGTTTGAGGACCAAACAAGGCACCTTCCACTTGCTGACTTGCATGGATTTTTAACTGTCTGAATCATTGTTGATGCTTTGACACTTACTCTGTATTTAAATGCTTGGTGTTTTAAAGGGGACATTGTGGATTTGTCTACACCTTCACTGGGTGCTGTAGGATTTTTAAAGTGCTGTTATGTTTGGGTAAAAATTGTTCTCTCACCAGATCTTGTTTCAGCACCTGCCTTCTTTTCTTCTGACAGCTGGAAGTTCTGTCGCGTTTTCTCCTGGGAACCTCAGCACCAGCAGCAGTGCCAGCAGCACCTTGGGCAGCCCTGAGAACGAAGAGTATATCCTGTCGTTTGAGACTATCGACAAGATGAGACGAGTCAGCTCTTACTCTTCTCTGAATTCCCTGATAGGTGAGTAAAGGTCCTCTTACCCTTCCTTTGGTGTCTCCTTTCTTTACATGCTTGCACTAGCTGTTGTGGAAAGCACTGATTTTAGCTCCTGCTAGATCTTGCTCCAAGAGTTCTTGTCATAGTAGAAATGTGTCTGTGTAGGCTATATGCAGGAAGGAGAGTGGGAAATTTAGTTTTCAAGCCTCTTTGGAGGGACTGGAAATGAGAGAGCTGCTGGGCTTCAGCCATATGCTTTACTATGACAGACTACAGTCCTATTAGAAATTTGGGCACAGAAGTGTGCGTACAGGAATTTTACATCCACTGCAACTTCATTGGCTAGAGAAGCAAACGAGGGCTCCTACCCCATGGACAGAACAGCTGGGCTCCCTGGCACTAGCTGCTTCCCCTGGTTGTTTTTCATATACACTGTATTTCTGTACAGCACAGCCATCTAATTGGGTTGCTCATACAAGGGAGCCTTACCTAAGTAATTTCCCATGCAGGTCTATGTGTGAATTGTTAAAATGAGACTTATAAAAGAAGAAATCCCAGGCTGTATCTTCAGTGCAGTCAGACTGGGTATTTCACAGAAATCTGCTTTTGTGCAAAATGTTCCATGGCCGATCCTGCTACTTCCAATCTCCTCCACGTTATTTCCTCCTGGATAACTTGTAACACCAGTAACATCAACTGAGCTTTTTAGTGCCACTCGAGTCCTTTCCTATCCTGGAGTCTGACTCTCTGGTTAATGCACAGAACACCGCAGAGTGAAGTGCTATAGCACAGAGGAAAGGAAATTTGAGTTGTATTTATGCAGCGCATGGCTGATCTGCATGTAATGGATGATTTCTGCTTCTTTTATAGAGCAAAGCTGGAATTTTTACATGGAACTAGTTCAACTCGGTTATTTCTGCAATAACTTTGTTAGACATGTCTGGCTGCCACAACAGCAGTGCTTTAAACTAGCTGTACTTTTTCAAACAATCCAAATTCATTTTGAGATGATAGCAGAGACAGCAGGCAGGACCTAGTTTGTGGAATGATCTCGCACTCCATGGAGCAGAGGAGGAAGCATGCACCAGAGAGATGTTGGGGGGAGCCTGTGTATTTTCTTTGTAAGTGGTAAATGTGCCCATAATTTTCTAGCCTTCAAAAATCAGTGAAAACTTTATACACTGCAATACAGAGTCAAAAGGTTCTGGGATGGTACTACCAAAAAAGATGCAGCTGGTATCATTACTGACTATTAACTAAGGCCAAAGCCCCTGTGGTAGTTTAAAATCAAGTAGCCATTAGAAACTTGATCAAATTGTTTGGTTTTGATGGTAGATAATGAAATTGGGTTTTCTAAAGCATGACAGGAATGTTTGGAAATTTCTCTCCCTGTCTTAAACTGCAACTTGAGTTTTCCTCACTTACACTGCTGCAAACTGATATGTGCTTGGTGGTTTGTGTATGTCTCACAAGAGCTTTACAGCACAGTTGAAGAAGAGTCTAGAGATCAGCCAGAGATGAGTGATGGGAACTTAGGAAAACAAAAAGAGCAGTTCTCCGAAGCCTCCCTCATTCCTATTCAATTGGAAGAGCTCATATCCAGCTGGAAACGACAGAGCTTATAGAAGTGTTTAAAATTCATAACTCACACAGAATCCCATTACCTTCAGCATTTGCCTGCTTAAAGCCAAGCTTTTTTCATTTCTACTGAAGAATCACAGTCTTCCAACCTGCTCTCGTCTGATCCCAAAGGAAAGAGTTTGCAAAATCCCATCAGCTCCAGCCACCCTTCTGTAGCTCAGTGCTTGCTGTGCAGACGCCTGCGCTTGTGTTAACCCTGTAATGCAGGTTTTTGGCATGCAGGAGCCAGCTGCAACTTAGCCTGCAGGCTTCCAAAAGTGCCCTCTTCCTCTCAGGGGAAGGCCTTTCTTCAAGTTTTAGTCTGCAATAAAATACTGGTAGGAAGAGTGAGTGTAGCTCAGAGAGGGGTCTACCTGGGTGGTAGACTTGTCGTGATGGAAGAAACATTTTGCTCCATTCTGTCTTCTGGAAAAGGTAATAGTGACTTGGCTCTGCAGTAATGGCCATGCTAAATATTTGAGGCAGAGAAAGCAGTAAAAGGGATGCTTTGAGTCTATGGACAGAATCAAAGCAAAGCAACATGTAGTCTGTAATAATAAAAGTAGAAATTGTCAACCCCAGTTTAATGCTGTGTTCCCCTCTGCATTCCCCAAGTTGTTTCACTGATAGAGCTTCCCTTCCCGCTTGTAATTTTGGGGGTGTTGTGCTAGAGAGTGTTCTGGGTCAGTCTGTCCACTTTCTGACCTTGTGTCATTGTGTCGTCCAGTCCCTTTCACAAGCTGGAGGAAAACCTTTCCACTCCCTCTTATCCCGTTTTACAAAGGGCTTCCTAGGTAACTAAAGGCAAGATGCGCTCGTGTGGTGCCCCCCAAAATGCAGCGTGGAGTCTGGGGGTGCTGGTTCTAGCAGACTGCTCCTCAGCCAGACAGTCCTGAGCTACCAGAAAAGCGATTTATTTCTGGCCTGTGTATTTCCAGGCTGGCAGCAGGCAGTCTTGGTTAGTCAACAGAGACGTCGGTTTGGATGGCAGGATAAGCCTGCGTTCTCTTTGCATGCTACTAGTCATTAATCTTAGTGTTCCGAGTGTTTTTTTTAATTTTGTTTTGTTTTAAGATAGGAAAAGGGAAGGAATGAAGATGGGGGGTGCATATCTCGAGACTGATTATTCATACCCGAACTACATGATTAAAGTCCTTGTCCTACAGAGAGGCTGGAAAGATTAAATTAAGGAAGGGTCATAGAAGGAGGGGGAATAAAGAAACTTGGAGCAAAAACGCTGGAGACCGGCTCTCTTTGCTAGCAGGAGAGGCTGGGGGCTGAAAATCCTTCGCGCCGTCACAGGATCGGTTCTGGAGAGCTGTCTTGAAGTGCCACTTACAGCGGGAGGTAATCGTAGTCGGAGGGAGGAAGGCAAGAGATGGATGTGGACAGCGAGCCGCAGGAACGGAGAAGGCAAGAGCGGGGACAGGTGGAGCCTCCTTCTTTATCATCAGACCATATATTTAAATGTAAAGTCATGATGGTCAATTCGCAATATCTACAGGTAGCAAGATGGAGGTATCCAAACACTTTGCAGAAGTGGAGGTCCGCTGCGGGGGCTTCCCGTCTGGTCCGTACCGCTGGCCCCGTGTTTCGGAAGGAGGCTGGCGGAGCCCGGGGCGGTGGCCGGGGCGATGCTGCCCGGCCAAGCCAGCCGGAGCGCAGCCGGTGTGGTGGTGCCAGACGCCTGCGAGCGCCCGGGAGCAGAGCAGCATCCTCTGCGGCGAGGATGGGAGATGCGGCGTGGTCTGCCGGGTGCACAGGGCCCGGCCACGTGCGCAGAGACCGGCCTGCGGCCCCCGAGATCTCTGCACGAAGTGTTCATGCACCGGCCCCCTCCAGGGAGCAGCTGCTGCTCGTGTTCGTTGGAGCAGGGTTCAGAGAGGCGTCAGAATTTTGGATGTTTTCTTCTTCCGAGCCTGGGTCTCCTGGGACCTGCTATCGCACTCGCGGGAAGAGAGGAGACTCGTGGGATGTGAGTGCACGAGGCAGGTGGGATTAGCACTGATGGGAATCAGACGTCCGAGCCCTCAGGTACTGCTCAGTCTGACATATTTCAGCTATAAGTTTTCATTGTGTGTCAGTTCAAAACTTGCTTTTCCCTGCAGGCAGAATATACAAAAACAAATCAGAGTTGTCTCTGATCCAAAATGTGCAGCTCGGGTTTAGCCATTGGTCAGTTTTTGCTGCTGTGCCGGGTGGGGAGTGGAGTGCATCTTCTTCCGGAGATCAGGGCTTGAAATCACTGCAGTGATTTTTAAAGGAGGTTAGAAGGAAACCCTGTTAGAGCCTGACAAAACAGAAAGAGTAAACAAGAACGTTAGCATTCGTTTTTCCATCCAGCGTGGTTCTGCTCTTCACGTGCTCAGTGACCAGGCTGCAAGATCTAGACCGGTTGCATTGCATGTTGCTTGCTATTAAATTGAGCCAAGAGTTACACATATGCAAACAAAATCAAAGTCATCGGCAAAGAAAGGCAGTTTATTTTTGACTTTCTTAGGTGAAAGGCATTTTCTGAATCTGTACTGCAAGGTCCATTTAACTGGCTCTGAATCAGTCTCACTAATTACAGAGCTGTCTGCTTAAATTAACTCCCCATCCCCTTGCTTAGCTTTTTGTTTGCATCTCATGGATTTTTTTATTATTTCAGTCTCTTGTATGAGATCAAGCTGCTGTTCCTCCAGCCGCTGTGCCGCCTTCCGTTGCCGCGCTGACTCCGGCGCTCGGCTTTGTGCACGGAGCCGTGTCAGACGTGCCGCTCGGTGGGATCAGTGCCGTACCCGGCGCGGGGCCGGGAGAGGCCTCCGAGCCCCGGCCCTGAGGCTAAGGTGCCCTCGTAGCAATTCCCTCTGTTCTCATCAAAGGCTGCCGAGGGAATGAGGCATTGCACTGGCCCAGTGTTATTTTAAATTTGTTTTTCATGACGCTTAGATGTATAAAAAAATGTCGTTTGGGTTTTTTTCTTCATGACTGCGTCATGAATGAGCTTATTATCAGAGAGGCTGGAAAAAGTGATTGGTATTCTCTCGCTCTGCCTTTCTCCCCCCTTCCTTTTGCTGTCTCTCATGGACTTTAAAAGAAATCAAACCATTGAGATTTCCCATTGGTCCTTATGTAACTTCCAGCGCAGGGCTGAACGTAGGAGGCAGAGTGCTGAGCAGCCTTCAGCGGATGTTACCTGCCTTTTTTTCCCTCCCACAGCTTGCAGCACTTTGTCTCTCACTTTCTCCCCGCCTTCCCCCCCCCCCCATTTTTTTCCTGGAAGTAGACGCTTCCAGGATGAACATGGCAATTGGGAAATTAAGCCCCAAAGGGTCAGAAGCCTGGAAAGGCCAGAGGAGCGTTGTACCACCATCCTTTGCATTTGGGAGGCCTGACCATCCCTCGTCTGAGCAAAGGCTTCCTTCGTTGTGTGTTGAGGTTTTGGGTTTTTTTTTAACCATGGATAGAGGGCTTCTGAAAAAGACAGTTGACTTTTGCCTGTTGTGACCAAAGTCAAAATTTGACCTTGGATCTGCAGAAGTGGAAAAATTAGATAGAGTTGCACTGAGTCACTTTGGCTAAACGCGTTCGTGCTGTTGTCATGTGCTCCTTGATTTCAGGCACTTTCGGCTCTATCCTCAGCTGTCACCAGCCAAATATGAGCGATGAGCGCGCTCTGACGCTCGTGTACCTTGACAGATGTTACTGCCTTCTAGGATTATCAATTTCATCTTTTTTCCTGGGCAGATTTAACATTGTTGGGTCTTTATCTGACCCAAAGTAGAGTGTCTTGCCTGCGCTGGAAAGGCGAGGATGAGCTATAGGAGTCTATCGTATAGCTAACATCCAGCAAGCGGGCAGCGCTGCTCAGGGGTGCTGTCCCAAGTAGTTGTGATACTTTTTCAGTAGGATTCCTCGGAAAATCCCTTGGACATCAACTGAATAAGAGACCCCTTTATTTGCAGGTTGAATGAAGGGTTAGAGTCCTGCCTTGCACTTTGCAGGATGCTTTGTCACACCTTGGGGAGTTTTTCTGGCAGAAGAAAGATTCCTTTGTCTAATGTAGACAAATATATGGAAAAAAGTGCCACTTGTATACTTCTGGAGCTTCTAATTGCATTCGACTTGCGTTCTTCAGCCAAAGTTCAAAACTGGACTGTCCAAGTCTATTTTCTCTTGGTTTGAGTATCAGGTTCAGGATACGCAAGGTGAGAACTTGCTTGTTGACCATGGACCCTTTATTCCGAACTTAACACTTTATATTTAGATGCCTCCAGGAACACCCAGGGAAATGCAGTAACAGCTTGATCTGTCATTTACCATTGATTGTGACTCATTTGAAATCGCTATTTTAGTTCCGTCTTTGTTAGTGCTGCTGCTTTAATATTGTCCAAATGGCTCGACTCCCAAAAGATGGTGTTATAACTATTAGATGTTGTGAGGGTTAGGAGAAAGAATAACAAATTAAAGATTCGCCTAAAAGCAGCAGAATAGAATGTTCACAGGATTTTTGTCAGTTGCTACAAATGCTTATTAGCTTGATTTGTACTTTGAATCTGTCAGTCACTTCTGCTTGATACCAAAGTGCAGATATTCGTGTTAAATAACACCCTGGCAGCTGAGATACTGACACCAGTGTCAGTAAGAAAAAGCGAGTGCTATTCCTCGAGCTTCATTGTAATGCTCAGATGTTTAATAAACTTGTAGAATATATAAAACCCTGAACATACAAACCGAATATTAATCTTTAAAATGGCGATAAAAATAACCATACAAATCTAAGCAAATGTGTTTCTTTAGTATTTTAGCTCCGGCACTGCAAACATCTGGTCTTCCATGTGGCCTTTTCAAACAACTTGCTTCAAGGACTTAGAAAATTAGCAGTTTGACTGCGGCTTATTTAGCTATTCTTTAATTTCTTTTGTTTTCTCCCACTCTCATTTTACCAACCCTTGCAGGCTTCACAAAGGAAGACAAGATGGAGACTGCTCCACATAGGCGTTTGGAGCTCTTCTCTCGATACTCACTTAGCTGCCGTTGCGACGTTAGGAGGTCTTAGGAATTCTCTCACATGAGATCACAGAGTTGGAGTTGACGGATTGTCATGTGTTTGGGGCTTTGTTTTCTTCTTCCTATTTTAGGTGTGAGTTTCAACAGTGTTTATACCCAGATTTGGAGAGTGCTCCTTCACCTAGCTGCTGACCCCTATCCTGATGTCTCCGACCTGGCTATGAAAGTCCTCAATAGTATCGCCTACAAGGTACGCCTTCTCTGTTCGTGTTGGTCTGTGAGGCTTTTGTATGTTGATTTGTTTCATACTTAGGCAAAGCGTAAGTAGGCTGAACAGAACAGATGCCTTGGAGGGCTGTGGTAAATGATCCTAGTTCAGTCTGAATCTGTTGCAGAAGGAACCTTTAATTCTCCAAGATGATTAAACACTCGTATGAACCCTTGATCATCAGGTTAAAATAAATAAATGGGGGAGGGCTTGGAATTGTTTAAGGACATAAATTAGGTACAATCCTTAGACACTAGGTCTTGTTTTAGAAGTCTACTTGTCTAGATCAGTCCCTGGGAGAAACCTTAAATATACTTCATTAAATTATCCGTTTGCAAACTGATCTAGATTATGCAAGTGGGACTGGCCTGCAGACTGAAGCCACAACGGCTCTCCAATCCAGGTGAACTAGTACATGTGAGTCAGCATGCAGACACCCCTGCCACTTCTCACCTCTCCAATCCAGGCCTAAACCACCATCCTCATCACATTTCATCCTCCAAGGATGACAAGATGTCCCTGGAGGCTGCCATCACTGCTGATCCAGAATTGCCAGCTTGGGGAGCTGTAGAAGCACCCACACCTTCCACCTGAAACAAAGCACCAGGCCACCCCAGAACATCTTCTCACCAGCTGCCTTTCCCCCTTCTCTGCCCCAGCCGATGGTATCAGAAAGCTAATCGAGCGCAGCCCTTCCCACATGCTTGGATTCCACCTCTCTAGTTGCTCTAGCATCAAGACCATGAGCCATCCCAATGCAAGATGGCGTCTCTTACTGATGATTTACAATGAATGACCCTAAATCTTTGCACTTAGGCTTCTAAGCTAAAGTTGCAGTAAGAGATGCCAGCATTGTGCACTACCATTTTAATGTGTTAGAGATTTCTTGCTTTTAAATCTGTTTTTCTCTTAAGAAAATAGTTCCTCATTTAAACTCTTTCATTTGCTTTAAGTATACATGTGAGTCAGGTGGTAAAGTCTGGGGTTTGGGATAGTAAATAATTGTGACAGGTGTGGGCAATGAGGTCAGCTTTTCCCTAATGATAGGGGTACATAACAAATTACTATGTTAGGCTGGAAATTCCACACTAAGGTGAAAAAGAAAAGGAAATGTTAAAAGATTCCCATCTATCTGCTCTAGATACATGAAGCTACTTCAGTGTTGCATTTTGGATGGCTCTTTGCAAAACAGTGTTAGTCCTACTGTGGGATTAAAGGGGATATAAAGGGGAACTGGATCTGCTTTTTCTCAACTATTTTTTCACGGCTTTCCCCCTTGCTTAGTGGAAAGAGATGCATAAATATTAATAAAGATGCAGTTGTGCCCTGCAGATGTCTTCACTGGCGCTGCTGTGGTTCTGCTTAGCCAGCAGGAGCTAGGGTATTTTCATCATTATGTTGTGATATCTGTAGTGAATGTTATGACTGGTTTGGTAAATTCTGTGTTGATTTTGAGATGTTTTGACCTAAATGTTTTGGTACTGAATGGAGTATGAAAGCTTAAGTGGATGGACATCGTGCATCTCATGCTCTGCTTCTTGACAGATGCTCTGTCCCTGGCTCTCTAAGGCAAGGACTCTTCAAATGGTTTTGCAAAATAATAGATGAAGCATTCCATTTACAAAGATTTTTTTTTTAATCTGGGGATGCTTCAGTGAGCACAACTTATTTGCTGTTCTTTGCCTCAGCCACAAGGTCAGGAAAGCATTTAAATATGCCATTTGTGCAGCAGTTCGGGCACCTGTGCAGGTAGCGGGCCAACTCCTGTGCGCTTTGTAGTGCTGGGGGCTTTGCCTTTGCCAGTGCCATCTGGCTTAGGTAGCTTCTGGAAAGATTTCTTTTTGTAGCATCTTATTAACAACCCTCTGAAATGGAAGTTAAGGCTTCAGATCCCGGGTTACGATCTGGCCTTCGTTCATTCCGTTACGGACACGGATGCCGCAGTGAGCAGCACTGTCGGGATTTGTAGCCCAGACCCCGCGTCTCTGCCGGTGTGAGCTCAGATAGATTATGGGAGTTGTCTGGCATGTAATGCCAATTAGTAGCAATTAAATTTCTACTAATTGTATACTGAGATCTTTCCTTGGTGCTAACAGAGCTTTGGTTGGATATAAATGGGAGCAGTCTGAATGCTGGCCACAGGCCCTTGGCCTCTTGCGTGAAGCTTGTGCAAACAATGCCTCTTCCATTTTGTTGTTATAGTGTTGAATAAAAACAAAATTTGACTTTCTTGCTGAAACAAAAATACTACTTCAGGTTAAATAAAGCACTTGGATATTCAGGTTTTTAATCCTTTCGGTCTAATCAGTTCAACATGAAAAATTCATGCAACAAAAGGCTTAATTTTGGAACCCAAGACATCTGAAGCTCTCTCATTTTAACATGACTGTATAAAACAGTGTGATCTGTGGGACATTACTTTTGATTGTCAGGGCTGAAGGACCTGAGCAAATTCACCATGGACTTATACTTCTGAATGATACGGATCAACTGAATCTTCATTTTTGGCGAACTAAATATTCAGCCTCAAAATGTTGCCAAGCTCTGTGCTTAAACACTTACAATTTTTAAACATATTTTGTAGCATGTAGGTGTTAGTCATGTAACTCAGTTCCCCCAAAGGATATTCAGACAACACCTTGAGTGTAGTGTGGTGTGAGAGCTTCAGAAGAAGTAAATATTATTAAGCTTTTTAATCCTCTGCTGTAATCCACTGGGTCAGTACTGTGAATTTTGTGACCCTGTGCAAAAGTTCAGATTAAGATCTGAATTTATAGAATAACTATTTGCAAGGCAAGATGCGAATTAAAAGCAGAATTTTTGTTTTCCAAATGTGCCAAGCTCTGTTTGATTTTCTAATGGCACCAGGAACGTAGATGTTGTTCTACAGGAGAACTCCAGTGGTCTTTAAATAGGGTGAGGGCTTTCTGAGCAGCCGGTGAGTAGGTTGCACAGGCGTGCATGCTTCCTGGATTGGAAATATGCAGCTTTATTTCAGAGACTGATTAGACATCGCTGGTTCCCTCACTGGATTGCTGCTGTGTTGTGATTTATATTTGTGATACGGATTGGAACAGCACAACTTTCCTTCCCAACCTGATCGTTAAAAAATCCAAAACACGCTTTTTGTCTGTATGAAAACAAAAAAGGACCCAGTAAGCAGTGTTGGCCCTTTTAAGATTTTGAAATGACAGTTAATTAAGGAAAGCTTGCTTCAACCCAGGTCACTTCATCCAGCTGTTTTTAATGGAAGACTTGAGGCTAAATCATCCTGGTAGTTATTCCTCTGCAGCATCCCTCCCTGGTACAGGCAGCATGGTCATTTTTTTTTTTTTTACTTGGAATCAGTTAGCAAAATTATGAATGACCATCTCCCCTCCTGAAAAAGAGGTGATTTGACTGATAGAAGAGCAGAACTCCAGGAAATGGGGAACTGCTGCCTCGAGCACAATACGCTGCCATGTCGCTGAACTGCAGCCCTCAGATTGTGTAGTGCTTCCAGAGGAGGAAGAGGAGGGAAGGCTGCCTGCCACGCTCGTCTCCCCGGGTATCCCTTCAGCGAGCTGCCCCGAGCTGGCCTTGTCCCTCGGCTGTGAAACGGGTTGGCCTGACCGATTGCAGGTGACGGCGCTCTGGTGCCGAAAATCTCCAAACTGGGCCTTCTGTGACTAATTAAAGCTAGTTATGAGTAATTATCATGCACTGCTCCCTGGAAGACCTCACTGCATTGATGAGCAGCGCTGGAGCCCTCCTCGCTCCCGGGGGCACGCGGGAGGTGATGCGCAGGGTGGGCCAGTCTCCGAGGAGGAGGAGGCCACCGTGGAGGCAGGCCAGAGCCGGTGGCCTTGCCCTGGCGGCGGTGGCACTCGCGTGCTTGGCGATGGGGAGCGGGTGAAAGCCAGCTTGCCCGTGGGACGGCAGGAGCTGCCCTGCTTTGCCTCTAGGCGTTCAGGCCAATATGGGGCTTCCTTTAAAAGCTACTCCAACATGTAGGAGCCATGTGTGTCACAGAGGGCCGAGTGGTGTGCAAGAGGAGGAAAGGGGTCTGTAAGCTGGTGGAAGATTTCTCTCTTTGTAGAGGGGCAGCTCGTCTGCGCAGCGCGAGCGGCGGGCTCAGCCCGGGGAGTCAGGGCCGATGACGAAGCTGCGTCTTCGCTCGTCACCAGCTCCTCCGGCTCGTGCTCGAGGCCTTCCCCGGGAGGAGGGGCAGTGCCTTCTCGTGCCGTTTCCGAAACGGTCTCTGCTGGCTCGTGGCTGAGCGCTGGGCGTTCGTGCCCCTCCGCAGCGGGGCTGGCCGTATTTCGGGGCTGTGAATTCCCTGCCCTCCTCCCGGCAGCGGGCGGGTGTTTCTGGCGAGATTGTCCTCTAACGAGCGCTGCGGGAGCTCGGCCCTCGTGAGGGGAGGTGGAAGGCGATGGGGGAGTCTCGCGTAGCTGCTGGGCTTGCAGGGAGAGCTCTGGTCTGCCCGGGAGTCCGGGTCCGGCCGCGTGGGCCAGGCAGGCCCCGGGGGCGAGGAGAAGCCCTCGGGGGGCGGGAGGGGAGCGGTGCGGCCGGGGGAGCCCTCGGGCTTTCGGTGGCCCGGGGGCGGCCGGCTGCCAAGGTCTGGTGCAGCTCTGGGGTTGTAACCGGCTTGGGGAGAAGGTTTGTGCCTTAGTCAGAGCCGTTGCCTGTGAGTAACAGGATACTTTCCGGTAAGTGTTTGCTGACTAAAAGTGGTAAAATGATCCTGGGTGTGGGGGGGGATGACTGCACAGGGGCTTTTCATACGCATTTTTGAACACCCACACATGTGCACTGCGATAGAGAGCTTAGCTCCATTCAGCCCCAGGTGTGTGACTTTATTAGCTAATAAATAACTGCCGTCGGTATTTTGCACTCGTGGTTGCTCAGTACCCTGGGCTTTTCTTCCCCCCTCCAGGCAACGGTCAACGCCCGTCCCCAGCGCATCCTCGACACCTCCTCGCTGACGCAGTCCGCCCCCGCCAGCCCCACCAACAAGGGCATGCACATCCACCAAGTCGGGTAAGCACCAGCGGCCGGCAGCCCTTGCGCCTGGGGACCGAGGAGCTGCCCGCCCGTCGCAGCTCGGGCGTCGCGGTTAGCGGCACCGAGGAGAGGAGCGGGCAGAGGTCTCAGTGGCTGCTTGTTTTAGCAGCGGTGAAGTGTTTAGAAACAGAAGCTCTGAGGATAGCTGGGAGGTTGTTCCTGTTGCTCCTTTTTAGGGCAAACAGGACCAAGCCACGTTAATTGTCTATGGATAATCAGAAAGAAAAAGCTAAACGTTGCTGCTGTTACTGCTGCGCTCTGGCCTGAGCTGCGTGGTGTCCACCTCTCCCGGTGAAATCTTACCTCCGTTTCCTCCACTCTCAGCTGATAAAAGCCACTGTTAGCTGGTGATCAACAAGCGATGCCCAGCTTTCAAGTGGAATTGAAATAATGGTGTGGGCAAAGCTGGGATTTGAAAATCTGGTTATTCCCCAAAACGTGCTCCCCAGGAGAAGACACCAAGCTTTAGATCTTGCAGCCCTATAACAATCTTGTACCAGTAAACATTATAGCTAAAAATGAGGGCCCAGAACTACAGAGGGGTTTTTTTAATGTTTTATGATGGTATTTTGTATATATGCAGTAAGATAAATCTCAGTTTGCACGTAAATTAAAATGCTTTTGTGTGGGCTGACAGGGCTTCCAGTCTCCCCACTGAAGCAGAATTGCTAGTCAGTGTGCTGTAGGTCAGAGATCAGGACTGTGGGTGTGACTGTTGCATACACAGTTCCCCCAAACTTAGGTTTTTCTGTGATGAATCTGGAGCTGGCTTAGCCAAGAGTCACTCTTGTTTTGGGGGTTGTTTGGGTTTTTTTTGCAGGGGAAGGGGGTGTTTTGTTTTTGTAGAGGAAACATGACAGTGAAATATAAACCATATAAAAAAGAAACAAAGTAAAAGTAATCTAATTCACATGCAATAGCAAAGGCAGTGGAACAGATAATGGTGATATAGCTAGTGTTATCATCTGCTGTTCATGTTTGATAGGTCAGCATTGCCTTTAGCTACGAGAGGGAGCGTTGAACTGTCTTCTGTTTATAGAAAACTGGGTTAATTCTCAAAGTTGGAAAACGTGGCAGGACTGCACTTCAGTGAGAAAGGCCAGGTTTCAGGGGATACATGTCAGACTGGTTTAAAAAGTGAGACTATGTCCCATGTCCAGTGTCATCTTCATCCTTTTACTCTTGTTTGATCTTTAGAGGGTCACCTCCCACCACCAGCACCAGCAGCTCCAGCCTGACAAATGATGTGACAAAACAGCCAGTCAGTCGGGACATCACATCTGTAAGACCTGCCAACGTAGGCAACATGGGGGTTCAGTATACCCCCCACTCCCACCAGTTCCCCAGAACAAGAAAAATGTTTGACAAAGGGCCAGAACAGGTAAATAAACTGTCCCTCTCAGCTCTGATTGCCTCCCCGTTCTGCTGGGCTTTGTTAGACATTTTGTTCTTTCTGTTTTATTTCCACTTATCCTTTGTTTGCTTCTAGCTGCTGCTACCTCCAGTTTAGCTTCCTCTAACCAGTAAAATAAAAATTGATTATTTTTCTTTTTCTTCAGGATGAATTTCACTTTATGGCTTTTGATAGGATGTTATTCACTTCTGCTGCTATGAAGTGTTTAATCAGAGTTGATCGTTTATTCTTCCGTAAGCCTTTGTCTGTCTGAGTGGTAATGCACAGTCAGATATGTGACCCTGAAGATGCTTTTTTCACAACCTCAGCAAAGCAAGGACAGAGGAGAGTAAAGGGGAGATTCCTCTTCCTTTAAGATTCCTCTCCAGAGACTGACAGATGCTCTGGCCCTGGAATATTCACCGCATTCACAGCAGCCGTGACCCATTGCACGCTTAGCAGCCCCTCTTCGCTGTGCACAAGGGAGGATGTAAGCCCAGGCTATTGCGAGGAAGAGCCAAGCTCATGGCAAGTCACCCTGCTGGAAAAGAGCAGATCAGTCAAGAGCTGTTGGGAGCTCTGGGAGGAATTTCAGTGACTCCTCTCTTCAGTGCCCAGACTAACAAGGGGGTTTGCATGCATTTTAGCATTTTAAGGCCAGTCATCAGGTACTGGGTGTTTTTCCATCTACAGAAGCATGGGCTGATGCAGTGCCTCGTAGAGCAGTCCTGTAATTGGCACAAGGGGTTCTGACTGTCACCTTCAGGTGACTTTGAGTATAGCTGACTCCAAGCACACTCAGACGTGCTTGTGGACATCACTTGAAGATAAAGGCTCTGCTTATCAGTGGTCAGTGTTCTTAAGGATTTAGTTGTCTGAGAATGGCTTTGTCTACCTCTTCAGAGCATTTCTAGGATCCTTCTGGTGCTGGCTTTGTGGATGGGAGGAAAGTGAAAAGGCAGATGTGCTCTGCTCTTTATGTTAAAGCACTAACTTGATGGAGGGAGGACATTGACCCTCCTTTTCTCCCTCCTGTGCACTATAAAAGGGAAAGATTCTCCCATCTCAAATGGTAAGACGTGTACATCACAGTCCACAGTACAAGTGCGCTGTATGTCTTTTAGGGATTCTAGCTACTGAGAAGTAACTGCTCTTTACTTAAATTGGCATTTCTGTTTTTCCTTAATGAACAGCTTCATGGAACTTTCCAGAGGTTGAGAGTCAGTACTTCTTTCTGTGTGATTACAAGAAAAAAACTTTTGAAGCCTTAGTAGGAGCACCTTCAATTTTCTTGGGGGTAGCAGCAATAGCCTGGCTCATATTTCTGAAAAACTGGATGAAAACTAGATGAATGGAGTGGTCTTTCCATTTTATTTTTGGATGTCTTATGCTTTATAACAAATATTTAATGCATATGTGCCCTTGAGCTGAAGCCTTGTCCTGCAGTGCTTTATCTCAATCCATCCTCACTGCTCCACCGTTTCTCAGGCAGATTCTTGGGAGACTGTGAAAAAGCTCATCCTGGGATTTCATATTTATGATAAACTAATGCTTCAGCCCTAATTCTTCTGGTAGCTTGATAACACCAGGTGCTGTGCAGAAGGGGTAGTCTCTGCCATTTCCGATGAGACCAAATAAGATAATGTAATGGCAATGATCTTAAAGATAGACATGCAAAATTTCATAACCTTGGCAATGCTTTTCAGCCTTTTTTCTGCCCAGTGATCTGTTGAAGGCAGTCTGGGTATTGTGTATGCCTTCTGCCCTTGTGAGTGGGATGAACACAGATTAACATCCTGTACTCTTTCTGGACAGACTACTGATGATGCTGATGACACTGTTGGACACAAAAGTTTCATTTCGGCCACGGTGCAGACGGGTTTCTGTGACTGGAGTGCGAAGTATTTTGCTCAGCCTGTTATGAAGGTAATTTTGTTTCCTGTATGCATGTTTTCTGAATCAGAGCACTGCAGCTCTTGAAGGCTGGAGTGCTGGTGTACTCGATGCAGGCTAGTAGAGGCTCTGCGCTCTTCGCATCCTTTTCCTTTCAGTCTGGGAGGGAAAGGAATGGACGTACTTGCATCATTCTGCTCTGCCGGGCTGCATAACCACTGCGCTTTTGTAAAGCAAGAGCACAAAAATCATCCATGGGAGCAGAAGAGTTAGTGACTGATGGGGCAGTGGTGCATGTCTAGGGAAAGAACCCCAGAAAAAAAACCCTGCACCCCATAGAGCACACTCAAGAAAGAATGTAAAAATGAGGAGATGTCTTCTAGTAGGTCTGGATCCACCAGTGTTGCAGATTGCTTGCACAGTTGTTTCATTTCTAAGGTTAAGTTTGGATATATATATTGAAAATTCCATTAAGTGATTTTTGGTGTAAAAGATGCAGTGAAGAAGCTCCTTTATTCCAAAAGGGGATGTGAGGGCCTGGAGAAGGAGAGGTGCTATTTTCTTTCTGACATTCTAGCTGAATTTCGTGACTGTAATGACGCTAAAACAAGCAGAGAAAACAATGTGAGTGATGACAATGTAATCCCAGTGTCAGCAGAACATATGCTCCACTTGAAGTTAGGCTTGACTCTGTACTTCAGTGTGACTTCAGAGCTGTGCCTGCATACAGGCCTCTTGTACAGACTCCTTTACCTCCGAAAGAGGGATGTGATAGTGGCTGGAAGTCTGAATGACTGCCTAGGAAAAACTTTTGAGCATCATTGTTGCTTTTTAAAGAAAAAAAGAGTACTATTATGTCAGAGAACGGGAGCGGTAGTGACAAATCTTCATTGAGATGTCTTTAGAAGTTAGTGTGTTCCAGTAACCCTAAGCTGGTTTTATGTGAGGGAGATGCACACTAAAGGCTTATTCCAGAGGAAAAAAACAGAGCTCTTAAGAGATGGACATAGACTGTTGATGACTGGAAACAGAAACTGTTAAATTACGAGACTCTTTGAACCAAAATTCAGGTTTCAATCTCAAGTATGAAATCAAAACAAGCAGTAAATCTTACCTAACTAAAAACAAACCCAATAAGGAGGGCCTCCAGATACCTTGGGATTCAGACAGCATAGATTGTGGCAGAACTTTCAGCTTAATTTTGTGGCGGTATTGCGGTTCATCTGAGTAATAATGCACAGTCTGTGTTAATGCTGCTACCTGAGCAACTTGGGTGAGATCTCAGGCAGAGCCCAGAGTGTCTGTGTCACATCCGCCTGGGCTAATATGGTGCTTTAACAGGGAAGGAATATTTTGGCTCTGGAGGTTGATATGTAACCACTGCATCTTCACAATCTGTGAAGAAATCATGTGTTTTATGTGCTGAAGTTTCTCCCATCCGAGGGTTGCCACTGAGCCATCTGTTACTGTTCCTTCATGAAACCAGTCTTAGGACATGTTAAATTGTTGACTGATGAAGTGAGATAATTATCCCTCTGTTTAAGGGTGTTGTAAAACTGGTTATATGGCAACCAGGTTTCCATGTAGCTTCAATTTCTTTAGAGAATCACCAAGAAGAAATACTGGATAGTGGAGTGATGGCCTGACACTTCCTCAGCTGCTAATGAAATTAATTTTTTTCCTGATATCATTAGCAGAGTAATTCATTAGGAAATATTTCTGACCCGTGGAGCTTGGTCAAGCTCTATACCCAGGTTTTCTTTGATCAAATGGATTTCCGCGTCTTGATTCAAGTCCAGAAGATAGTACAAGAAAAGGAGGAGGATCGTTTTATCTCTTGGTTCTTATTAAAAACATTTGTCTGCTTTCTAAGGAAAGCTCTTCACAATAAAGAGGAGTGTCTTTATTAATGTAATAAATCGTGGTAGATAGCCAATCAAAATGGAGTTTTAGTGTGTAGATGGGGAGCAATATTATATTTATATTAAACATATATTTAGGTTTAGCACTTCATGTGCATAAAATACAAAAATTACTTCAGGGGAGGAAAGAAATGAAGCTTTCCTGTGCTAATTCAGACAAGCAAGGGAGAGGGAGTCATGGAAATGGAGATTGAGGGCTTCCCTACACCACAGCCCATTCCAAAGGGTTCAGTGTCTTGCCATAAGAATTAAGGTGTCCCAAAACTGCATCCAAATACATATGGCATGTACAGTGACCCGTCTCTTCAGCTTTTACTAAGAATAGAAGAACAACAGTATAAGGACAGTAGCATGTATGATGGTGAAGATTCTTCTAATCGTTTCCATAAGTTTGTTCGGACTTTGACATTCACTGGTTGGGGTTGAGTTTTCTGAACATGGACTGTCCTCAACGGCAATGTTTTAGGTAAAGTTTGAGCAAAACTAAGTCTGTGTTTTCTAATAAAACAAGGAAGAGACTTGATTTCCCCATTACTTCTGTAAAGAAGCTTTAAGAGGTCAAGGATTGAAATAGTGACAGAAGAATGTTTTAGAAGAGGCATTATGGTACCAAAGAAGGAGACAGTACTGCTAAATAGTGAACCTCTGCAGAGAGAGTTTGCAGGAGGAACTCGCATGTTATACTGTACTAACTGGGAAATTGTGTGCGACTTTGTAATTAGATGGGGTTGCCTGTGTAGAGGGGACATGGAGAAGTCCCTCTCCTAGAGCTTGCCTTGGCATTTCTCAATTGCTCCTTATGTAATCAAGCAGGGCTGGCCTTGCGGGACCTTGTTTATCAGCTGCAGTTCTGCAGAAGGCTCCTTTCCTGGAAGTGCTGTTTCTGCAGCAGCCCTGACTGGCTGCTGATGTCTTTTGGGAGCTTCAATCTCATGAAAAAGGCAAAGAGAAAAACCCACCAAGTGCTGGTGGAGAAAGATGACATTGATGTTTAATTCCAGTACTTCATTTGGAGGTGCTGCCTATCATCATAAACAGGGAAAGGCAGCACAACTAAACTATTCCTGTAATGAATAAACATAAAATGACTGTGAGCGCATCCTAGTCATATATAATTTATGAATTTAGCTTTGCTTTGTAGACCTTGGTCTGAAAATGCTTTGACTGGAAAGATTCAGGGATTAATTTCCAGTGTAAACCATTGGCTCAGTTTCAAGGCATCATGCTGAATTTGTTTTATTGATTATCTAATCAAATAAACGTAGAAAGAAAATACTGCATTGTGAACTCTCAGCGTGCCAGGAAGAACAGATACCTACCACAGTGCTGATCTCTACAGAAGTCTTGCCCCTTCCTAAGATCTCTGGTGGCAAGAGGCTGTTCTGCTAGCCACGGGCGGCCTTGGCCCGCGGAGGCACAGGAAAGCCTGGCTGCCAGCTGTCAGGAAGCCCTGAGCGGAGGCGAGCGGGAGCCGGCCTCGGTCACCGCCAGCCTTGGCACGACGTGCGGGCAGGGCTGCTGAGGAGCCTGGAAGGTGAGAATTACATAAGAAATCCTTCCTGATGAATCCCAGCCTCGACTGCAGCACTCTGCTCTGTGTCTTGGCAGCTGTTCAGAGCGCTGATGGGGAAATGAGCCCTCCGTGCAATTGCTGCAGTAACGTTAACTGGGGAGAAGCTGTATTTACTACCGAAGTCTGCTGAATCTTCCCCTGCTCCCCTCCACAACCGACTGCCGTGGTGAGAGGGAGAGACAGAGTGTTAAAGAAGAGAAACTTCACTCGTTTTCAAGTGGCACCGCTTGGTGGGAGGTTTCAGAGTTGTAATTGGTTTCAGTCCGAGTGGAAGCTCGGAGGTGCTGGAGATCGCGGCATGTCGTGATGCCGGTCGGGTAGCGCTGCCCAGGACTCCCACGCAGCCCGGGGGCTCTGCTTGGAGCAGAGCTGAGCAAAAGCCAAAACGGGGCTGCTGTTTACTAAAAAGACTTTCTAATGCTTAAGCAGGAGCTGGCTGGGAGGGGAGACAAAGACATGAATGATGAGGCTGAGTAGTTAGTTGGGCGCAGTCTTTGGAATAATAATTTCTGCTTTTGCAGCCAGCAGCAGATGGGCTAGAGGTCAGTGCGCTCCGCTGCGCACGTGCGCTGATACTCACTCCTGTGCGTCTTTGTTGCCAGAAGCTCCCGCGTCCTGTTTTCTGTGGAGTTCGTGTTTTCGCAGATTATTGCACCCTCTTGACGGGATCAGTCATACGGCTCTGGCCTGTGGGCTGCGGAGAACGGGAAAGGACCTGTATTTTTCCATCATGCTCTGACTCTTTCTGCTCACTGCAGTGGTGGTCTAAGGGTTTGTCTGGTGAAAACCTTGTCCGTTGACCACACACGCACTGGTTGGTCTAATAAAATAACGTACCTGCAGACCGCGTCGTGCCTGTGATGCACTGAACTGTGTTGCGCTCCGTCTGTGCCTTTTCCACGTGGTGGTAGAGTGACTGGAGCAGAGTCGCAGTTCTGGTGTTAGTTAAAGGCGTTCACTGTGCGTTTGTGTGATGCTGTGAGTTTTGCCTTCCAAAACAGTACATCCAGCTTTGGAGCGCGCGGTACCAGACCAAAACCACCATGCCTGTGTGGAGTGAAGTACTCAACTACTGTAGAGCGTCTCTGACAGGCTATTTGCAACATTTTGAAAGGATAACTTTAATTCAACAGACTCGATTTCACTATCGATGTTGTATGTTTACTCTGTAATACAACTTTGAAAGGACTCTCAGGCATTTTTTTCCATTCCTCCTCCTGTTTTTTTTTCTTTCAAAGCTCCATGACCACCCCATGGTGTCACAGAATCTGGCCACGTTTCTTTATGCACAGACTCAGGCCCATTCATTTTTTCTTTAACTTGCCTGTTCACCAAATGCCAGCTAGCTCAGCATCAATCAGCTTAATGGTAACATTGGTACTGGTCAGAGCCAGAACCTGAGTCAAAAATGGAGCCACCCAAAGTAAGTATCAAGTGTTCAGTAAGTATATTTTGGGCATTTTCAGCTGTGAGCCCAGCTGGACCTGGGGAAAGCCAGACGACACACAGCGTCTGTGCAAGAACCCCCATTAGGAGTTCCGAGATGATGGCATCCACTGTCTGCAGCTCCTGTGCCATGGAGAACACAGATGTTCAGATCAGTTATACCAAAGCCAAGACTTTGAAATGTGCCCCTAGTGTTCCCCTACTGCAAGGAGCTGGATTGCAGCATAAATTGATACCTGGATTTCACCCCTTCATAACACAGAGATGCTTCTGGGGGAGCAGCTGGGACTCCCCTTTGTTCACATTTTCTGAGGAAGGAGAGGAAGACAAAGATGTCGAACAGATTATAGCGGAAGCAGAGGCCTCCCAAGAGCACATCTGAATTGCAGGCACTACAAGAAGATGCCCAGGCTTCAAAAGTTGAACAAGCCATCCCATGCCAGGTACAGACACTCATTCATTCTTTGTTGTTTTGGGGGGAGGAAGGAAGGGGTTTTGCTGGGAATCATGTCCATCTTTCAGGTTTGTCATGCTCAAGCAACATAACAGCAGTGCAAACGCAGACACAGGTACTGAAACAAAGAGCATTCCATGCAGGAAAATAGAGGCAGGGCCTTTTTCTCCCCTCATCAGTTGATTCCTCAGTCAGGCATTGAATCTCATTAATGTGCTGGGGGATTAATATAATCTACGTTTAGCCTGAGGTAGTGAAATAACCTCTCCCTAATGTTTTTCTGATATATTTACCGAGTCGACTTGAAGTACTGCCCTGCCCCACAGTTCCGGGTATCTGCAGGACCCGTGTGTGGTAGCAGTGGCAGGGCATGCTTGGCTGAGCTTCCCTTGGCTTGAATGAAGAAATGCTTTTGTTGACCTGCCATAACTGGGATCACTGTTATGTCCCCCAGCACAAGCATTATCTCCAAAATGGTCAAGGCAGTCATGAGCAGGACTGTGCTCTGCTATTTTCCTGCTTCCCATCCTCTGCTTAAGCTTGTCACAGGTTCTTCTCCCCTAGGCAGGGGTGAGTAAAAACCCCCTTTGTCTTCAGGCAGAGAGAGCATCCACCACCTTGCTACTTGAGTGTAGATCCAGCTTGCCATCCTCAGCAAACAGCTTTCTGCTATGTGCTTTTCCCTGCCTCATCCATGTGGATCTTTATCCACCAGCTTCAAGGATGCAATCTGGTCCAAATCTAATCTGCAGTCAGAGGTTGCATCCAAGAAGACAGAGAAGCAGTCTGTTGTTGTCAGTTCTGGCCTAGATGGGAGAGAAGAGCTTGAAGTCATGGGCAGTAATGGTGCCCTAATCTCTACCTAAGGAAACTGTCATAACCATTTAATTCCTTGTTTAAGGATTGCTGGATGAATGCAGAACTCAAGAATGCAGCAGAATGCTACAGTTGAAAGGACAGTAAATGTGCTCCAGAGATGATGTGCAGAAAGAAGAGGAGGTTTCCATGAGGAGAGAGGTTTTGCAATAGGTATGTGAATACTTACAAGCAAGGAGAGGAGACGACAAATCGAAACATGCATGAAGGACAGCTAGAGTCACCACATGCCACCGTGGAGCTGATGCATGCCTGCAGTGAGCCTGGAGTGGAGGCGATGCAGGAGCCTGCCCAGGTGGATAGCTAGAGACAGCAGTGCCTGCAGCCTTCTCAACTTACGGAACCTGCACTGCAGCAGCCCGCTTGCCGTGAGCATACCCTGCTATCGGAGACCTTGGCCCACAGGCTGCAGCCACTCAAGAACGTCATCTGATGGGTCAGTGGTAAAATGAAAGCAGCACATAGTTGCACACATTTTTAAAAGGTTCTGTATGTGTGTTTTCAAAAATAAATGTTTTGGTGGTGGTTTGGGAGGAGGAGTTGTGCTCTTTTTACAAGAAAACCTTGCGCTCTTGCTGCGTTCATTATGCAAGTCTTCACTTGCATTTCTGACAGTCTCAGGTTTGGGCTTTGGGTTGTTAGTGGTTGGACGTCTAACGGTTGGATGCTTGGTAGTTTATTGCTTCCAAAGCAACCGATATACATGGTCACAACATTACAAGGAGTATTGGAGGATTTCACACAAGCTAGCCTGCCAGAATGTCCCTAGTGACGCGTCACCGAGCTGGTGACAAGCTTTGGGTTGTGCCGGCCTTACTTCTCTCTTAGTTTCTTGCTCCCGGCATTCAGCCGTCCGCTCCTCTGTTTGCAGATGTTATGCAGAACGCAGCAAGCAAGTGGTTTACCGAATGGGAGACCTGCTTCTGGCAGCAAAACGCACCTGCGGCTTTTGTGCTGCGGCTTGGCAGAAGCCGTCCTCGTGAGGGGACGGGGAGCGGGGCTTGGACGGGTGGGCGGTCGCCAAGGAGCAAGGACCGTGTGGGGATCGCTGGTGGTGATGAGCGTGGCGTGACCATCCTGGCCAGCGCATATGCCTTTCTGCATCACTATTGCTGTTGGCTGGGGGCCTGCACCTCGTCTCTCCCCCACCAGCGTATTTTGTGGTACAGCCACGTGCCCCAAGGACACTTCCAGCTGTGCCCGAAGCCTCTCTCCCCAGACGCAGCCCACGATGTGAATAAAATCATGCTGCAAATGCAACTGCACTGCCAGACAGGACGCCGTCTCTGCTGGGCTCTGCTTGCAAAAAGCCATCCTGGGAAAGAGCAAGGCACAGACGGTGTGAGCGGGCAGTGGGGAGCGCTGGGAGCTGCAATGGGGGGCACTGGGAGCTGCGGGGCTGGGGACGGGCGGGCGGCTCACTTGGGATGCTGTCCCAGACCCCACGCAGGGCCGGGGTGGCTGGCCCGGCCGCGGGAGCTGCTGCAAGCCGTGCGCTGCGATGGCACGATTAGGGCTTGCTGCATTGCACATTTATTATCCGCTGATGCTGTAGTGCTCAGACTTGGTGATCAGGGAACCATACCCTGAGAGACCTCGTCACAGGAGGAATCTTCATTACTGAAATTAAATGATAAAAAAAACTTTCTGCTTAACAGCTTTGCAAGAATTAAGTTCTTTTTCTTCAGACCTGAGAAGCCCAGCTACTCCTTTAATCTGATAGTCTTTATCTGCTAGAAAGTAGAAAAATTCGTTGCTCAGCTGCATATCCGAAGCTGAGAAAACTGCTGGGTGCCTGTAGAAGAATTTACCATTCTGTTCACGCCCGTCTCTTCTCCTGGCCATTTAAGTCTTACTCTAATTTATTCCCAGAGAAGCTGGATTTTCATTAAGGTGTAGGTGTAATCTCTCTACTCTCAAATCTCCTTTGCTATATTTTATCTTGAGTTTGTTTATCACTTTACATGATTGGTCATTTGTCATCTCCTTTCAAATAGATCTTGTATTCTTGAAAAATTAAAACAGTAAAATAGTGGGGGGGGGGGGGGGGGTTTCCTGGGGCTGCAGGAGGAAGAGTGTTTTTTTTATTTGTTCTTTATTTTAGAGAAGCAGCAATTCAGCTCAATAATAGTTGTTTTCCAAAGCATGGTAGGTTTTGAAGATGGCATGTGTAACAATGACAGATGGTTTAAGGTGTGAATATCTGGGACCTTTGCTGGTCTTGGAGCTGCACCTTTGCTTAGCGCGTTCACGGCAGCAGACGGGTCCTGCTGAGGAAAGCCGGGCGAGGGTCCCGAAGCCTGGAGCTGTGCCTGCGAGGAAACGGGATAAAATGGGTCAGTGGTGGGTGGCTGTGCAGGGCCTCTCCCCCATTTCAGGTGGGAGTTTGTGGGGAGTCAGAACAAGACGAGACAGCATCATCCTTTTCTTGCAGCCTACAAAATTCTGGTATGACAAACCAAAGCCGTCGCCTTTGCTAGTGAATGCAGCATTGGAAACGTGAGCATCTCAGGAAATTTTGCCTTTTCTGGCCTGTGCTCATCTATTAGCAGTGAAAGAAGGATTTTACTGTGTGGTTTTTGTTTTCTAGCTGTATCAGAACTGTTCTCTCTCTAATCTCTGGATTGCTGTGTGATCCTTTTCAGCTGAGAAGTGTTATGTAATCTGTACTGTATTGAAATTGGAGTTAAACCGTTTATAGAGGAGAGGAGTTATAATGGCTGTGTACAATAAAACCAGTTCCTTAACTGCCCATCTCGTGTGTCAGCGACACAACATGACATATGACGATCATACGTGGCTCTTTAAAAAACAAATGTCGTTTACTCTGTAGAATTGCCTAGAGCTTAAAGACAAAACAAAATAGGGGACAGCAAAAGGAAAGGGGAAGAGATTACAGATGATGGGAATGTTTAGATCAGAAAAATGCTCAAGTATTAAAAACATAAGTCCCGTGAGCTCCTGAGCTCCTCCATTTACTGCCCGAAGCTAAAGAATTTTTAGCTTAGACTGTGCATGTGACGGGGTGTGTGTGTGTGATGTGCGTTACGAGGGTAGTTCATGGAGCTTTGATTGTTACTGTTGTTTTCTATTGTGAATATATGGATATATGGAAGATCCCAGAAGAGCATGATTTGGAGAGCCAGATTCGCAAAGAGAGGGAGTGGCGGTTTCTGCGCAACGCGCGGGTCCGGAAGCAAGCCCAGAAGATCATCCAGAAGGGTGAGTGTGCCCCTTTCCTACCCTGGTCAGGCTCAAGCAGAGCGCTCGGCCAAAGCACGGCTTCACGCTGTCCGTCCTCTCGAGTCCATCGCAGCAGGAGAAAAGCGTGAGAGTAATCTTTTGAAAGAGGAGATTTGCCATAAAAGCAGGTTTCCCCACTTAGAAGAATTGACAGAGCATGCGATTTCCAGTGCGTGTGTTCACTCCTGAGCCCTCGCATCTGAAGCCAGCAGCGGAGCTCTTTAGCAGTTCACCCCGTCAGAGCTGACCTGTCCACAGGAGCCCAAGTCATAAGCATAAAATCGATAATTCAGAGGCTCTTAATAGATACTATTGATTTCCCATTTTGGCTTTTCCTCCCTGTCCTGTATATTTCTGATGGATATTGTAGGTTATGTTTTTAAAGGGATAGAAGATAAAATATTGCAGGATAAACTTTAGAGCTCTGGCTGAAAAGGCTCAGACAGCGTTTGACGTGTGTCGAACACCATCAGGATTGCTAGTCACGACAAGTAAGCCAGTACTGCCGGACTGATGGATGTGTTCTCCCCCTGATGTTCAGCAGACATCTAAATGACTTTCATATTCCCCACTCTCCTGAACTCTGTAAATGATAGTTCACTTCTCATATCCCATTTTATTTTTAATATTTATATATGTATGGCTTTATGTATACTTATACGTTTGTCTGTAATATGCCTCAGGTTCATGAGTCTTTAGCGTGTGTATTCTGCATTCTACTGAAAGCTAATCTTGCTTATTTATAACTCTTTATGCATTTATAAGGCAGCAGTTGGGCTAGAATTCTTTTAACACAGGAATATATTCAAATTCGGTATAACCCAATGCAGCGCTCTCAGGAATTTGCATAGCTAAATTATTACTGCTTGTATTTCTTACTTACACAGCAAAGACTGGGGAGTGTCATTGTGTGCTCTCCTCGCTGTGACCTGAGACGGCATCCTGCAAGAAGGAGGCTCCCAGGGGATGGGCGGATGTTGCTCCTCTTTTGAGCGCTAGCTGAGGGAAGGCTGGTCTGAAATACTGATTTGCTGAATGAAGTGATACCGAGGCCCAGCCTCCCGGCTGTACCGGGTTCTCTGGAGGTTTGCTGGGCTCCAGGCGATACAATGGATAGCTCAGTGTCGTAACCTGCAGAATATCATAAACTTAAATAATACAGAAGTGAAACTGGAGCCCACAAAATGGCTTGAGGGGAACTTTCATGCTTGCCTGAAGAAATTAAAGCTTTTTCTGGACAAGGTCCATATTTGGTTGCTTGGCCTGAAAGTAAAATGCCAGTATTCATAAAAATGAAATCAAAATCTGAAATATTATCAAGAATTAAAATAGACTTAAAATACTTTAATTAAAATTAAATGGATGCATTCCAAAACAAACTAGAACTGAGTAAATGTCTCCTGAGTTTACAGTTTTGTATGATGAATTCATACTTTGCCAAAAAATGCAGTTTCAGGGGTACCAAAACTGCTTGTGAGGAGCAAACTATTCCAAAGAAAAAAGTGAAATGGAAAGTTAAATAAATAATTAACACCCAAATTTGAAATACTGTATTTTATGTTGAATAAAGTATTTTCATTTTGTTTTATCTTGGAAAATAAATAAAACAACGGAGTTGATCTTGTGTCAACACAAAATGTTTTGTTGGGCTTGGTTGGGCATTTCCTTCCGATGGGATTTTCTTGGACACTGAGTCCTGGCTTTCTCTCATTCCACCCACAGGCATCTCTCGGCTCGATGATCAGATCTTCCTCAACAGGAACCCGGGCGTCCCCTCGGTGGTGAAGTTCCACCCCTTCACGCCCTGCATAGCGGTGGCTGACAAGGATAGCATCTGGTAAGGGTTCGCCTCTGGCTTTCTGGAGAGCAGCTCCCACGCTGTGACACGACGTGTGAGGACTGTGGTTGAAAACGGCCCATCGGAGAGGGGGTGTGGATGATTTCTGGGGAAGGGTGGTGTGTTGCTCCTTGTTCTTGCTCCGCTCCCCTCGGTGGTCATCCTCCCCCTTTCCAGGGCAGGATATGGGGAAGAGGTCCTCCAGGAGCTCAGTGCCGTAGTCCAGGCATCGTGTCCAAGTCCCTTGGTACAAAAGGTGCTGGATTAGAGGGCTACGAGTGAATCCTGATGGACTCGTAATAGCTAATTATGGTTGGGATTTTATTCTGTTTCTTTGGCAGAAGCTGGGCGTAACATCATTACGTCAATGCCAAAGGAGAAAGACAAATTGAATTGGTACCCAGTGTGTAATTTTTAGTGTCACCGTAATGGGTAGTTCTTTTTATAGCTTGCATAGAGAACTAAGAACTGACCTGATGTTTTTTCTTCATGCAGTTTTTGGGATTGGGAGAAAGGGGAAAAGCTGGACTATTTCCACAATGGGAATCCTCGATATACCAGAATCACAGCAATGGAGTACCTGAATGGACAAGACTGCTCTTTGCTGCTGACTGCCACAGGTAAGCGACACATTTGCCCACATGATTTTGGGACAGGACCAGGAACCTTTACAGAATTCAGGTCTGGGTGAGCTATTCTGGCCCTCCCACTCTGCCCTCTGTGAACGTGGCCCAGTCTGACCCTTCTCCCTCCCCGGTGGCTTGCCTGGGTGATCTCAGTTGAGGAGACGCTTCTGGAATCAAACCTGAAAACTGTTTCTGGCAGTAGTGGATTATTTTAACTGCTTAAGTAAGTGCTGCAGATGCTTTCAGATGACTATCAAATTAAGCACTTACTGAAAGCGTTCTCAATCACAGCTTCATTTGTTACATCATTTTGAGTATTCATGTTGCAAATTCCTGGTAACCTTCTCCTATACAAGGTTTCAGGCAATTTGGTTTTAGCTGGTCCTGTTGTTTTAAAAGCTGCTGTCCAGAGTTGAAAAGGAAATCTCGCTGCAACCCAAGTATAAGAAATCAAATTCTGCTACTTGTGCTGTTTTAGCTCTAGAGCAGGCAGGGCTTATTTTAAGCACTGAACTTCTCTAATAGTTCTGAGTTTCTCTGTACATCTCTGTAGTCCCTTCCATCTTGCCTAGGGGAAACAGTTCTCTAGAATGCCCTGTTGCATCCTGTAAGGTAGTATGAAGAGCTCTCGTTCCCATTCATTGGTCTCTAAAGCTGTGAGTAAGATCTGCTTCTTTCCCCAGGAACCATTCTAAACCTGTCAGACTGAGTGTTTTCAATTGCTTTTCAAACTTCATGATGAAACATACAGGTTGGTTATAATTAAGAGAGGTGGAAGAGGAGTTGAGAGGGCCTCTAGGACATTTTTCTTTCAATGTATTGATTCTTGGCACAAAAGTTTCACAGTTGGGGAACAAATTGAAAAAATACATGATGTTCTTGAAAGATTTGCTGCTGATGGGCTGGGGGCTTTGATTCAGCTTCTTCTGTAGGGTTGTGTTTTGTATTTAGCAGGGTACTTTTGTGGTTCTCAGTACCAATAGCAAGGAAGACAGAGAGAGAAGTCTTAGAGAAAACGAATTGGTCAAAAGAGATGGAGCGACATCTAATGTCAGGTGTTATTCGTGGAGAGGAGCATAGCTCTTCCAGAAAAGTTCCCAGTGGAACAGTCCTTTAGGTTATATGGATGTAAGAGTAGAGAGAAAAACAACTCTAATAGGGTTTAAGTTCAAGTGACACTCGCAGCTTTAGCGTTTGTATGACTATGGTTCCGCTTCTCACCTTTCTTTGTTGTACACAAGTAATCGTGAGAGTTGCATCGGCAGTGACGTTGCGTTGTGTTCTGTTTTCTGTGCTCCCTGAGATGACGGCGCTATCAGAGTGTGGAAGAACTTTGCAGATCTGGAAAAGAATCCCGAAATGGTAACTGCCTGGCAGGGCCTCTCAGACATGCTGCCGACTACACGAGGTGGGTCCCCGCTAAGCTGTCATGTTGGGGATAGAAGTAGTTTGTGATGGTAGGGTTTTTTCTAGGGATGGGTAAAGCAGAATGGGTTTCTCAACTTTGGCCATCGGTAACATCCTTGTTTAACAGTCTCTGCCTTTCTGGAATGGTCTTTCACCAAGCCTTGGTCCAGTTCTCACAGAACAAAACCAAAAGCCCTACGCAACAACATCCCCCTGCCACACATGTGAGAACGACTAGAACAGCCTCTTGCTCGGGAGCAGAAGGGCACAAAATCCTTGTTCTTCACAAGCTTCTCTGCAGCTGTCTTGGCCAAGCCCTCCTGTTACTTTTGTTGCTGAGGAGAGAACTGTAGAGCAATGGTGGAACTGAGCACTTACCTGCCCTGGACTCACTGGGCAGGTGGTTGTTTCTTCCCCTTTGGGCATGGGAGTAGCTCACATACTTCCTCTTTCCTCCTGATGGGCTGCTTAGCCTTTGCACAGCTTTGCATGATGCACCTGTGACCTCATTTAGCCTGAATTCAATTTTAGCACTTACTCTTTGCTGTTTATTGTGGGTCAGGAGGTGGCAGGAGAATATGCAATCTAAATCTGATACCTACAGGAGGACAGTGTGGTCGGACATTGACCCGCTTTGAATGTCAAAAAAGTAATATAGAAAAAGATGTAAAAAGGAGTGCTGACATCCAACAATACGCAGTTTGAAACCAGAATACCAGTTTGGGTAACCCTGAAGTCTGTTTTAGGATGTTAAAGGAGGTGGACTTTTTGTCCTTCTGAGGCCTGATAATGTACTAATACTCTAATGATGATTCTCTGTCACTTGGATATTTTTAATCAAGGCTACAAGTCTTTCTAGAAGATGTGCTGTAGTTCAATCAGTACTTATGTTATGGGTTTGATGCAGGAATTGCTGGGAGAAGATCTCTGGCTTGTGCTATGCAGGAGGTCGGATGAGATGATCAGCATAATTCATCCTGACCTTAAAATCCGACAGTTCTCATTTCTGAGCTTATGTGGTTCATCACAGGAGTCTGACACAGCTCTTCTAGCTATTCATTGGATTTTACCTGTGCTGCCTTGTTGAACTCATATCTGTTAGGTTTCCTTAACACCTCATGGTTCATCTCTGCTGTTTTAGGAAAGAGCAAGTATGTTTGCTGTAACTTCAGGCTCTGTGCCTCACTGTCGTATGTGCACGTAATTGATTATTAACTGCTGGAAGTTTGCAGCACACTGCGAAAATTGCCATGGTCAAAACCTGCCCTTTGCAGAGATGTCAATAAACGCAGGAAGGAAACAGTGGTAATGCACTGAGCGGTGAGAGGCCTGAATCTCCTTAGGAGGAGAGAAAAGTGCCTAATAGTCAGCTCAAGTTGCCATTTGTAGTGTCATTCAGTTAGTCTCTATTTCTTTTTTGTCAACATTAACTTTCCTGAAAGATCTTGGTTAATATTTACCCTCTCTGGATTCAGGATCTTATTTCCTTGGTACCGATAACAGACTTGCTCAAACAACTGATGTCTGGGAGTTCCCCCAGACTGCTGAGATCATGGACGTTTTCCTGCATCGTGACCAGTGTTCAGAGAAGATGCTGACAGCTGTAGGCTGAACTCCTTCCGCCTAGTCCCACACCTTGCTTCCTGCGTGCACCTTATCAAGGTGTAGCATTTGCTGAGTGTACCTTGCTCTCTGCAGGCCTTTAATGTAGAAGAAAGGATTGTTAAAGAGCATCAGTGTTTGCCAGTGCAGAACAGGTTAAGAGCTGAGGCAAGAGCTGATTTAGCTATAAGAGGTGAATGGTTACACTTGCCAAAACAACGGTGTTGAAAGTTTTAAATCTGTTCTCTTTCAGATTTTTTCACCCTCTTCTTTTCTCTATGATCTCAAGTCCTGTTTTCTTTGCCTTTCACCTTTGGCACAGTTGAATTAGATTCAGAAGAAAGAGTTAGATTTCTTTGTGGGGAGAGAAATAAATGCAGTCACTTCAAAAGAGCTATGTGAATGAAGTCCCCTTGGAAATGAGACTCTCTATTGAAGAGTTATCCTTTGCTGCCAAGGCCGTAGCTGTGGTCCAGCACTGGCTCTTAAAACTGAAGATGCATCTTTGAAGCTGGCTGGGCTCAGGAGTTTTACTAGAGTTGGTTCCCTCCTACTATTGACTTTCTTCTCTCCCCTTCCTTCCTTTTCCCCAGTGTCATACTCCTCTCTGTTATTTCATAGTCTTCTCGACAGCAACCAAAATACTGACTTTTCTAGGCAGTTATCCCTCTTATAAAAGTAGGGAGGAATATGTGATACAGAAATACATCCTTTGGTGTCTTGGGAGGCCTCACCAGGTTGTCTAAGGAATGGGAGGCCCGGGATAATGCTGTTTAGTGTCCCTGCAGTGTCAGGCTGGTCCATGAGGGTGACCCAAGCCAGATGGAGGTACAGAATTTAAACTCTGTCATGACTTGCATTGAGCAGCCCAAGATAAGAGAAATGAGCTAACAGCCAAGTTCATATGTTAAACCCGTGTGCAGATACTGTCGCTCAGAAGTAGCTTGGTCCCAGTTAACTATACATCTTAGTTGACTTTTGAGACTCAGGATAGATGAGTCTTAATTTAGTGCTGCACTTTGTGGGCCCTTTATTTTTTCAATATAAAACCTGTTAATTTTGATCTTGTCCAGATCTTTTTTAGATCTGTTCTCAATCAACCCATGCTGCACCAAGAAAGTCTCTTAAATTAAAATCAGGGTGTTTAAAGAAGCAGTGGGACCAGGTGCTCTAATGTGAAGCAGTGTTACTTTTTCTTCATGTGAGGAACCAGGAATCCCCAGCTGGAGAAAGAGGTCTGAGAAAAGGCAAAACTCATGCTGCTGATAGCCCAGCCTTCCAGCCGTGGTTAACTATGCAAAAAGATCTAGCAAAATCTAAGCATTTTCTAGGGAGCAGCATTGGAAGACCACTGGAAGCCTGAAGTGCTCTAAAGTGATGTCGCAGTAGGAGGCTGTTGGAATTCAGGCAATTTCTGTTTAAAAAAAAAAAAAAAAGGGGGGGGGGTGTTTGAAAGCTGCTGACTCTGGGCATAGCTTGAGATCCCGGAGCAGTCGGGTGCCGAGCAGCACGGTGACCCGTCGCGTGGTGCCTGTGCAGGAGCTCTGCTCAGAGTCGTGCCGAGCTCGTCCTGCCTGGCAGAAGTGGTCGTGCAGCTCTCCGGCTGTCTCTGAAGACAAGCGGTCATGCACATGCTTCTGAACAAAACTGCAGTTTTTGTATTGTCCCTTTGTGACAGAGGGAAACAAATAAGCCATTACATCCCAATCGGAGTGTTTTTGCTCTTTAAAGCACAACAGTACTGGAATTTGGAGAAATACAGAAGTATGACTAGCTGCTTCAGAGTAACCAAATGCTGTCCCAGATTTCCCTTCCCAGTTCCTTCTGTGTGCTGTTTGCATAAGCCTGCGTTGTTCTCCTTTGTCCAGGTTAGCAAAGACGGCCGGTGCGGCACTTCTAAAGGAGGCCCAGTGAAAGGCCTAACAGACTGGCAGGATTTCTTGCTGAACACCTGGAGCTGCTTGTGCAAAATTTTCCACGGTTTCCCAGAGCCATATCTCATTTCCCCATTTTCTGCCGTACTGCAGTGTTCTCTTACTACCTGCGGGTTTACAGTGGCCAGAAACGAATCTGTTTTGGTGGCTAACCTCTCATTTAAGAGTTGTCTAAACGGAGCACCTGTAAATTGTTCGCACCCCCTTGAGTGCTGATGATCCGTTGAAATACGGGGCAGGAGAGCCCATGCTGCAGCTGCCCAGCAGCTCTAGCTGCATGAGGCCAAGCCTTTAATGACAGCAACTTCATGCTCTGGTTTGGTTTGATGTGTGCAGATGCCAGAAGTTATTTTGATTTCCATCTGTCACTGCCCAATGCATTGCACTTTAGAGCAGGGACCAGGTCATACAAAGGATAGTCTCCTTGTTCAAGAAAAAATTTAATAGTCAAATCTGTGCTGCTGTCAGCCAGCCAGAATATTCACTTCACACCTGACAAGTGCCGTTGTCAATGGCTTCCTAGGAAAAGGCTCGGTGTTTAAACCAATGCCTTTTCTCTGGACGGAGGCACATGCTGCTCTTGGTGCTGCTGCTTCTCTTTTATGTTCTTTTCCTTTGCTTTGAGTTGCTTTTTCTAATCCTTCTTTTAAGATTTATTTTTGCTCTGGCTGACCAACTTACCCTTAGCGTCAACCCCCTAATCCCTGTCTTCTCACAGGTCTGGCCCGAAGGGTTTCAATCTATCTTGACAGAAGTAAACAGGGAGGTGAGTGCTTTCTTTCCTGTTACCTATGACCAGCCGGGGTGGGAAGGACCTCCTTGTCCGACTTCTGTTTGGTTGGTTGGTTGGTTTTTGGCATGGTTTTGAATGACTGCTGGGTCCTCTTTGTCCCTGGAAAGCTTTGCTGCTTCTACCTCTCCCCATTCCTTGCCTCGTATCTGTGTCTGTAACAGCGGTGGGAAGCGCAGTGAGGGTGTCTCGCGCTCTCCGCGTGAGCTCAGCCGACCGCTGAGGGACAGGACAGGAGATTCACGTTATATTCTCCAAGGTTTTTGCAGTGAGAGCAAGTATGGGTGGTTTTCTGGGACATACAGATCTTCTTTCTAGGAAGATTTCAAAGCATCTTTAGACCAAAGAACTCGAGCGACAGGTTCCATTAGCCATTAAGCTAATACAGATTTTGTTGGGTTTTATTTGTAATACAGTTTTCCTATAAAGATCATTCGAAAAGGACCAGCCAATGAATCTTTCCTGTGAGGCTTAGAAGAGTGCACTTAGTCTTTTGGCAAGGGTATGCCTAATAAATTTTACAAATTCTGTTCTTTTATATGGAAAGAAGGTAAATGAACCCCCCAACCTTCACGTGTAGAAGCGGGAGCTGTGCAGTGCCTGCGTTGCCCCCCAGCCTCACCCCCTTCGCCGCCGCGGAGGTCGGGGGGAAGCAGATGGCGAGTGTGTCGGGGCGTCTCTGCGTGTGTGCGCGTACGTGGGTTCGAACGCCGACGTCATCCGCTCGGGCTGTGCATCAATTATTAACATTTGCTGGCTGATGAGAGCTGAGCGTGCCTGTGGTGATGAACAGAGCAAAGACGATGGCGGTGCTGTGTGATTCAGAGCTCTTTAACGTGAGGCCGTTGCACATCTCTCTCTTACTGTTCAGAGACACAACACTGGGATAGCACCGAGCAAAGCTGCTGTGTTACCGTTAGCTTTCTGGCTCTGCATTTCACTCAAAAATCCACTGGCAAATCGAAATGCTAAAATTAGCAATACTCGGCTGCAGGGAATTCCCTGTTCAGCAAACTGGGCTTCGGAGCGTTTTAAGGAAACACCAGCCACTCCCACGCAGGATCAATACTGCTGATGCTGAGCAATCAGCGCTCTGTCCCAAGCACACAAATAACTGTGAATCACCAGAAAAAAATCACCAGCATCTTCTGGCCTGGCATTCACCTAGTGCAAAATGCAGCAAAAGATTCCTGTGCCTGACCAAAGTCTTAGAAATGTGTTAGATTAACCATTTGCCTGTCAGCAAAATACATTGGCTATATTCATACAAAATGCACTTGTTTTGTCACTAAAGCACCAAAAATCTGTTCTCATGCCTCAGCTTCCATGGGGAGTTGCCCGGGCTGCTCCCGCCCAGCGCTCGCAGCATCACGGCTCACCGCGGCGTTGCTGCCCGTCGGCAGCACTGGCTGTGCGGGAGGGAGGGTGTTAACAAGCTAATACACGTCTGACCTGTGCCCACCTCTATCCATCGCTGCCTCCGAGGGGCTGTTGGTTCTGATGTGTGAACAGCCGTAATCTCTCCTGCCTCCGGAAAGTGTCTGCTTGTGCCAAGCAAGAAAAAGTAAGCACGCGCTAGCCAGTTAGCTGCTTCCCTCCTGCTCTCCTGGGGCGTCCGAGACGCAGTGAAAGATGTCAAATATCGGATCTGCAAAAAAGCAGGACCTTGCCCTCTGGAGGCTCGGCTCTGCTTTTAGTAATAGTGACTCTTCTGGCGAGAAGTAAGCAATGCAGAGGGGAGAGGCTGGAGAACAGCCCCAGGCCATTCCTAAGACATAAAAGTTACCGGCCGATGGGAAGGGGAATTTCCTGGGGAGCTGCAGAGCTCGGTGTGGGCAGCTGCAGCAGAAAGGGGAACCTCGGCAGAGGGACGGCTCCAAGACGAAATTTAAAGGATTTTATACTGGAGAGCAAGAGAGAGAGAGAGAGGTAAAGTGAACCTCTCCACATCTCCCAAGAGCTGGTATCTTTTCCTTTAGGAATACATGTTACGGAGAGGCACCTTAGATAGGGTCAGATTTTTTAATTGAAATAAAATAACTGGAGTTGCATCTCCAGGGTTTGGGGTTCTTTAGATTGGATTCTCAGAGTCGCAGATACGCTTTTCCCTTACTGTGCATAGTCCTTGGCATGAAACGAGTCACACTTTTTGAAGGTATGTTGTAGAAATTAATGAAGAGTGAGGTCATACAACCCTCCCACTGCTTCCTGGAAATTAAAACAGAGATGTGCCTCATTGCTTAACCGGGGGGGCCCACGATTAAAAAATCATCAGTCAGAATCCGAGATGCTTTTATATTGTAGTCCGTGTAGGTATTTCTGATCTCATTGAAATGCCAAGTACAGGTTGGCTATGTTCCAGTCATGATAAAAATAAGTGCAGACACTCGAAATACAGCTGCTTTCAACACCAGTGTTATTTATTGAAATTTATACAAGGAACTATCCCATCGAGACAAATATCTGATTTTCAGGGGGAATCCTGCAGGGAACAGCCGTAGAAAGTTACAGCTTCAGGAATGGCTGTTGATATGCATTGCCTGTATATCATCTCACATCATACAGAGCTGCAAGTACCTGTATTAAAAGGCTCAACAAAAAAAGCCTGTAAAATTTTGTTTTCCTGAGCTGTGGAAGATCAGCTTGTTCCCCAAGAATTCCTTACAGGAAAAACTTAAGATTAAGTTTTAGATTTAAGATTAATGGTGCGTTAAAGGAACAGTGTTGTTAGGTTGCATGGTCCTGCAGTTCACTGGCGTCTGAGAGTCCCACGGTTTCCACGCTCGCCTCTATCAGGGGTTGCGTTTGTGTCGTGGTGTTCCCTCGGTTCACTCCATTTCTGTAAGCAGGCAGGAGCTTGGAAATGGGGTGGCGGGTAATGCATGAATCTTGCTAGAGCGCTCACCTGGGGAGCAGAGACTGTGTGTTTTTGCAGAATACATTACCCTTTGCCAAACTAGGGCCGAGCAGCCTCTTACATGCCAAAGCTGCAAGCCAGAACACAGCAGGTGACCTACACTCTTGGTTGTAACATCCTGGAGAAGGACCTCTGTTAATTAAAAAGGAAATGGTAATTAGTATTCAGTCCCACATTTGCTTCTCCTCCTAAAATACTGGGAATTTAACATATAAACATGAGCCAATACTTTATCATTTCCACCAAGAAACATTTGCCCTTAAGCCCCTAGTACGTAGAAATAGTGTGAAACGAAACAGAAATAGCTGAACTGTGAGCATCATCTTTGAATTCAACATTTCACAGTCGAGAAGCCTCCCCTGTTACACGCTGGCGAATAACTCAGATGTATACACCAAGGCTGTAGTTCTTTTTCAACACAGATTTAAATTCTAGTTTAGCATTTCCAGTTGCAAACTAGGCTTTGCTTTTCCCCGTGCCTTATCCCGTTTCCTTGGAAGGGGCATCCTTCAAGCCTCTCGCCAGCCGCAACGGGCGTCCGCGGGAGGCTGGGACCAGGATTCCCCGGCGGAACGGCTGGTGTTCGGCACAGGCGCGACCTCTGCAGACCAGACCCAGAACGGTTCTCGGGCTGCAGGTGTTTCCCATCGAGAAGGGTGCCAGGAGTTCTCCTTTGCTCCTGGTTTTATGGAAATATTCTCTTATTTCTCATGCCTGGGTTGTTTGGGGCAATAGGAGCATCCCATAGTCGGATGCAAATTAGTCCATCCTTGCACTGTGGATCAGAAGAAGCGAAAAGGGCATCTCATGTTTTCTTGAGAGAACAGCAAGCCTGACAAGGGCAAGAGAAAATCTCTGGTTACATGATAATCAAAATGCTGCCCTTGCCCCTTTGGCGAGCAGAGGTATCAGCTGCAGAGGCTGTTAAAGTTTCATGAGAAAGGCAGAAGATGGATTCCCTTCCCATAGGACCGTGAGCACGCCAATATTAAGTTTTGAGCCACCAAAGAGCGAGAATTCTCCTATGTGGGGTAGTCTCTTTTCTTCCTCCATGCGATGAATCTCTTTCTCTCTAACCTCGGGGTCTCTTATCGGTTCCTGTTTTAGGGCTGAAGCCTTGTTTTTTCTGTCTGGTAATCTCTCATGAGAGATCTCTACACTATTTTATGTAAAGTAAAATCCTTCTGGGGCTTCTTCCCTCCATAAAATTTTCCCAGCCTTCTAGATTTCACTTCTGAACCGTCTCCATAGATACACCAAACCTGCCTAGACACCAGCAGCACCAAAAATGCTAGTCATAAAACTCTGAATTCACCACCTCTTCGTCCCCCTCCGCAGAAGAGCGATCTGCCCCCTCACTTGGGGATTGTTGCTACCGATCAAACTGGAGAAAATGATTGTCTTCAAACTGGGGGATGTAACCGGAAAATTGGGAGCTTTAAAACTGCCTAAGAGCGCATTGCCTGTTTAACTCCATCAGTGATGGTAATGGCGGTATCTATCTCAGCCTGCCAGTTTTATCTTGTCACATGGGCCATAAACAAGATGACAAATGAAAACACTTTGGTGGTGTTTATCATCTAAATCACTGCCTGCTTGTTTGCCTCAGATCTCCAGCAGCCCTCCGAGCTGCCAGGCAGGCTGAAGTGACAATCAATTTGACTCGCAAGATAAAGATACAAGCTCTCAGCTTAGCTGAGAGTCCCGAATTTCCTGCGCTAAGATGAAAGACTGTCAATAAACATCAGTAATCTTCTCGATGGTATGCAGCGAGATGAGGGAAGGGCTTGGACATATTGCTTGGGGGGAGGCAGGCGGAACGTTTTACCTGGATCTGCACTAAGCAAGGTCACCTCGTCCTCCTCGAAGCTCACTTGGGCCTTACAGGGTGCCTCTCTGCTTGTTTCCTTCCTGCCCTAGCGGCAGCGGTAAAGATGTTTGGTCGGGCGAAAAGGACTTGTATTGGTGACAAAAACGTGTTGTAGGATATTTAAATTTCCTGCTGGGGCTAATTCTATAGGAGTAAATTGAGACAAATTCACATTTATCCCTGTTTTGGACGAGCTAGTTGTGCGTTTCTCCTGTGAGAGTTTGTGGGGTGGAAACACGGGGCCCCCAACGAAGGCCCTGGCAAATGGCTCCAAGCAGCGAGCCTGCCGTCCTCATTACGCTCCAGAGTTGTTTCCGAGGCCGAGTTGTATGTGATTATAAAACACTTTCCTTCAGCGCCAGAGTTGCAATTTGGCATGGAAGAGACAGTGAAACGCTGCTTCTGAAAAGAAGGAAGCTGCTGCTTCTGTCTCTGCCAAGGGGACAACCCTATGCAGGAAAATGAAAGCAAACGTGCAAAACCTGAAATTCTTTTTGGGTTCCCTGTGGAGAGCTTCTGGGTTGTTTTTTTTTTTAAAGTATGAATAAAAATCTCCCTGGAAAACCCATACATTTGGGGTCAATCAGCCTTTCCGGCATAAAAAGAAAAAGATAACTGATGTACGGCTCTGTGCTCAAAGCAAAGCAGCTAGGTGCTGTGCAGGCAGTGCGTAAGTGGTGCAAAGAAGGCCCTCTTAATTAGACGTGCAAGAATTGTTCCTTGGAGATTACCCCTGCCAATTAGGGGTTTCATTGCCAGCTCTTTCCTAAGTCCAAAGTATCTGTTTTGTTCTGCTCCTCGTGTGCTCTGTGCTTAGGAAAGTCAGCTCACTCAGTGGCTTTTGGATGTTTAATCGGCACACTGGGAAAAGAGGTGAAATACACTTATTTTTTCTCTAGAAATTGCCATACCAAGAAAGTTCATTAGTGCATATGGTCTACCAACCTGTCTGTAAGCAGGTGCCCATGTCAGGTGTTTCAGGGATAGAAAATCCCTTGTAATTCTCTTACAGCATGGATGGGACTTTCTTCTAGACTTCAGCTAGCAATCAGCTTATGCCCTCAAGGATGAGGATCAAGAGCTCTTGTAAATGTATTTTAGCTAGTGTAATTGCAGATTGGTGTCTTCCTTATCTGTCCATGTAGCAAATGTTTTTTTACTCCTACCAAGCTATTTCATTCAGCATCTTGCAGCAATGACTTTGCTATTTCTTGTTTAGAAACATTTCCTCTTAGCCACATATTTCTATTAGAATAAGAAATCAGTGTAATCCAGAGGGTCTCAGGTCATGCTGCATGCAATGTCACCAGTTCAGCCTACTGCAATCATCATTACCAAGAAGTAAAAGACGTATCTTGGACTCAAACTGATTTGATCCCATTTGGAGGACGTATGGATGTGTGTGTATGTAACTTTAAATTTCCTCTAATGACGATTAAGTGTTCTGTAGCATAAGATCACAAAACCTGGTGTTCTGATCGGTCCTGCTCTGCCTGTGCTGACAGGGAAAATAATCTGCATGTCCTGCCTGTGTTTTATCTTAGGAGCAGGAATGGTAGTCGACTGGGAGCAAGAAACGGGGCTCCTCATGACATCCGGAGATGTGAGGATAATCCGGATCTGGGACACAGATCGGGAAATGAAAGTACAGGTAACACCTGTGTATTTGTCCCATTTACCTTTCCCTATGGCTGAACGTACTGGTCTCCTAGCAAACTCCCAGCCCACATCTCATGCAGCGAGTTCTCGCATGCACAGGAAAGGAGCTGAGAATCTGTGGGTGAAGAGCTGACAGGTGCCTGCTCCTCGATCTCCTGCTCTCCAGCTTCAGAATCGTGTTACAAGATAAATAAAAATACATAGATATTTAGTGTTTCAGCTCTTTCCTGGAAGTTGCTCCTGGTATTCTGATGGTACGTGATAGTGCTTGGAGGAGGTGAGGTCTGTGCAATCCAGGGGCAGGCAAGAGGCCACTGATATGTTTTTTGTATTAACATATAATTGGAATAGTATAAAAATATCTTGAGAAAATTAAGTGATGAGTTGGGTAGGTAGTAGAGCACAGTCAGACTTACTGCTGCCATCTCCCTGATGCTCTGGGAAGCAAACAGCGAATTACGGAGCGGTGTTACCCTCATCCCTCTCGTCCTCAGGAGAGCGTGGTTCACACCGAAAGTATTCGCACGTCTGTTTAGCTCCTTTCCTGAACTGGGGCCTGGATGCTTAGGAGGACGGAGACGTGAGGCGTTCCCTAACCGCGCGCCGGCCAGGTGAAGGCAGGGGGTTACTGCCAGCTGAGGCCCGCGTGACTCGGAGCAGCGGTTTGCCTGGTGGCGTGTGGCCGGGGACCGAAGCACCAGCAACGTCCCTGGGGCTGCTGCGGGCTCCCTCAGAGCCTCCGCTTCCAGCTGGGGAGCTGCCGTCCCCGGAGCTGGGTGCGTCTCACCTTTAGAGCGAGGTGGTACAGAAGCCTTATTTGCCCATGCAGTGGAATGGGGAAAAGACAGCACAAGCATTCGTGCTGATTGTAGTGAAATAAAATGTTTTTAGGAATCATAAGGAGAAGCAGCAAGTCTGCGAGAATGATGTCACCAGGCTGGAGAAAAAAAGAAGTCTTCAAAGCTTCTAGAAATTAATTACCCCTGGAGGAACATTAATTATGGCACTTTGACCCTGCAGTGTAGCATAATTAAGCCTAAGTTGATTTTAATTACTTTCACCTATTATTTTTTCTATGTAAATTAGGCAACATCAAAATTCAGAAAGTGAAAATCTTCTCAATGATGATGATTAATGATTGTACTGAAATTATCTAAAAATGTGCTGTTTCTTTTTTAATTGCAAAGACTGGTTTTGTTGAAATTCAAGTGATTGAAACTTCCTGACTCAGACACTGGAAAGCTGAAATTCAGCACCAAGAGCAGGGAAGCTCTATAATCCAGGCTGAAATGGTGCCTCCCCACTCTTTGAACTGCAGAAAGCGCATCTCTGGAAGCACTTTGGTTGTAGCTGAAGAAGCAAGTACTTCATTTTCACTTCAGCTGATTGTTCCTGCTTCAAAGACAGGATCTGGTTTTAGGCAGTTGGAATAACTATCCAAACACAGCCCCTGAAGTTCGGTGCCTCTAGCCACCAGCTGCTTCACTCAGCTAAGGCTGTGAATAGCAACCAAGAAAGGTGAATATGCACAGAGGCAAAAATAGGATGGAAGTGTGAAATTACCTAATGCAGTTCTAAAGTGCCTCTTTGATTGTTTTCCTGTTTTTAAAATGTTGCTTATTTTTTATCCATTTTAACTGAAACTGTTTCTCTTCATAACAGTTGTAGACATTATTCCAAGCAATTTCTTTGCTTATGGCAAGTAAAAGAGGGGAAAAGTTGCAGCATGCATGTAAGAATGCAAGATATGTTCCCAGCGCAGCTGTCCTCGCAAGCTCCAGTTGTCTTTTTCCATGCCTGTCTTTTTTTTTTTTTTTAATGTATGCAGTGTCTGGCTGCTAGTGAGATCCTCTCCTTGCCACAGGGTCCTAAAGCAGGGCTTGATGGGTGGCACAGCCTTGGCTCACTTGATAATACATAGGTGCCTTTCTGGCACTGCATGATAGTCAGGCAGCTCGCTGTGTTGGCGAAGACTTGCGTGTTTAATCACGACGATGTCCGAGAGCACCAGAACCATTGCACAACTGCCAGCAACCCGGGGCTGCCGGACGCGGCTTCCCGCACTGTCCGTGCAGGAGAGAGGTGTCAGGGTCAGGCAGCTGAGCCTCAGGTTGCTGCTGGCTCTCTGCCCGGGCCTGGTGGTCTGAATCCCCCTCCTTGAACGTAGCCCCTGCGGTGGGTGCTCAGGCTGCGGGAGCTCTGCTTCCCGTGGCCCGGTTGTGCCGGAGCAGAGATCTAGTGGTGATTCTGCTGAAGGGAGGAAGAGAGCCCGGTGCTCAAAGTGAAACAGAAAGAAAGCTCATTACCTGGAATGGCTGCAATTATCATTAAAGGGGAAAGAATAATTTTACTGTTTGCAGGGGACAAATACGTTTTTTGTCCTGCACAATACTGTGAAATGAAAAGGCTTGTACAGAGCTATTCTCCTAATGTAAGTGTTACTGCCAGCGTCTGCTATTGTGCCAATTAGACCTGGGTTTACTGACTAGGAAATATTTCTCCGAGCAAAACTATTACTTGATCTGTTTTGCATTCTACTTTCGGGGTTTTTTTAAAGCTTCTTTTATGAGAGGCATTTAAATAACTTCCCAGAACTTATTTGGGTGTTCGTTTGATGCACAAAAAGAGCAAATACCTTGCAGTCTTGTTCCTTCTGCAGAATTTTGCATAGATGGTATTGCTTGTAGCATACTCTATGTTTGGCTCTATATGTGTGTTTATATACACCGCTGTGAGTTTTGCTTTCTTATATGGCTTGTCTCTTCCAAATATTTACTGTTCATCTTGCCACTCCAGTAGCATTTGCAACTTGCACACAGCAAAGATGGCTTGTGGAGCAACAATTCCTCTGGCCATTTATTTTAACTAGTTAGGTATTTTTTACTAGAGAATGATACTAATTTCTGCTTCCTAAAATAGACCTCACCTTGATTGGTTTATAAAGCTGAATGATTTGCAAAAGCTGATCTTTAATAGCCCTCGTTTTGCTGGAATTCCACCTCTGGTCTGGGAGTTCGGGGTATGTTTTGGGAACTGCGGCTCCAGCACATGGCGGCCGCGGTGACCGTAGTCCCCAGGGTCCCCCCGGCTCCCTTCCGGGCCTGGCAGAAGGCGTCACGTCCCTCCTAGGGATGTTGGCATCCACTCGGTGCCTTCTCCTTCTGGGCCGGGGGTCTGAGCTCGCCGCGCGTGTGCTTCGTCCCCAGGATATCCCCACGGGCGCGGACAGCTGCGTGACCAGCCTCTCGTGCGACTCGCACCGATCGCTCATCGTGGCCGGGCTGGGCGACGGCTCCATCCGCGTCTTCGACAGGAGGATGGCTCTGAGCGAGTGGTAACGGCGGGGCCCGGCCGGGGCTCCCCCTCCCTTGAACTCTGCTTGGTTGAAAGGCCCCAAGCCCACAGGGAATTCAGCAATTTCCACCTTGGCTTCAGGGACTGGAATATCTTCCTGGAAAACATGTCCCTGTTTCAGTGGGCGCTTTTGTGGCCTTCGTGGTGCTGTGGCCCAGGTCTCGCTCCCTAAGGCTCCTCGCCTCCCGGCCTTGCTCCGGGCCGGCCGGATCCCCAGGTATCTCAGGGCCTTGCAGAGCCCTTTGGGAGAGACCGTGTCCTGCCCCAGACTCGGTGGCAGAGTCTGCAGGTGGAGGCAGATCCTCCCCCTCTCCTTATACCGTCGGAGAAGGGCCAAAGCCACCAGCTTTGCAGCCCTTGTCCTCCAAGGCCCAAGGTTGTTCTCCAAGGGTTGTCCTCACCCTTCCTCCTCCTCCCCTTCGCAACGTCTCTCCTCTCTGCTCGTTCCCCAGCCGCGTCATGACCTACCGCGAGCACACGGCCTGGGTGGTGAAGGCCTACCTGCAGAAGCATCCCGAGGGCAACATCATGAGCGTCAGGTAAAAAAAAAGGGCCTTTACTGCCTGAGCTGTTCTCTTTCAAACGCCACTTGCTTTTCTGTTTAAAGTCTGCCGGTGGTATATCGAGAGCTGAGAGGGTAAAGCGCTTCACCTTGCCGCTTGCCTCGGTGGTTACCTCCTGCTCCAGCCGTGGTGGAGAGGAGGCAAAAAGCAGTGCGAAGCTTTCCTTGGAAGCCCGCTGGGGAGGTTTGAGAGTAAACAAGAAGGTGTCAGTGCCGAAATTACCGTCACGAGGCGTGCGAGGGAGGAATCGAGCCGTAAACCGGAGCGAGACGCGCTGCGTCTTGTGGGTGTCCTTCCCTGCTGCCAGCAGCTCTGCGGGTCGGGCGAAATGGGGCGCGAGCAGGAGGGAGGTTTATGTTGCATCTGTTGGGCATATTGCTGTGTGGGATTACTTCACCGTCTAGCAATTTCGTACGCATAAATCCATTGCTGCTGCCTGGTAAATACTGAGCAGAGAGCAGCATATATTTATTTAGCCATTAAAGAATGGCAGAATATAATTTATTGTCGCAAAGCCACTGTTTGCACACAGAGAGGCTCTTTTTTGTGATTACAAAATGAAAACAAAACGTAATATTCTGGGCTGCAGAACGTTCCCGAACTGGGGGATGGGCCAGCAAAAATTTATCAAGATTTTCAGAAAGGGGCTTAAGTGATGCAGCTGCCAGATTTGTCAGGCTCACATATTACAGTTTTTCATCTTCCTCCCTGTAATCTCCTGCAGCCATCCCGGGGGTCAGGCCCGTGTGCTTGGCCAGCCCTTGTCTGAAGGCTCCTTTTTTCATCTCCTCAGTGCCCTTCTCAGCAAATGGTGCTTTTGCTCAGGATTGAAGGAGTATGAGAAATTGTTGCAGTTCAGCAGACCGGTCTGGTCTCCTCCCACGGGAAGGGGGTGTGTTAAGACAAGCCAGCCTGCTCTCAGTTTCCCCCAGTTCAGTCTCTGCTTCGATTGACAACAGTGTCCAAGAAAAACAAACGTTAGGATATAGCTGGTTCTGGTGTAACAATTTCCTGAAAAACGTCAAGGTGTGGTGGTCTTTATGGAGCAGAATCACAGAGAAAGTTTTCGTCGGGAGCAGAGAGAGGTGTTTATACACAAGGCTGGCGATGCTAGCCCAGATTCTGCAGCTCTCCACCGACGGTCACTGCTCCATCCCTTGGTATTTTGTTCAGCCGTTTTGCTCTATGTGCTAGTGCGACCATTGGGTTTTCCTCCTCACCAGCAGTTCACAGTGGCTCTTCGTCCAAAGTACTAGAGTGGGATAATGGGGTAACATGGACCTGGCAAATGTACCTTAGACTTTTTTCCTGGTTGTTGGGGAAGTCTACAGTGATAGCATGCAGCTAAGTGGGACGTCAGGACGGGGTCTTTCCCTCTTCTCTTTTGAAAACTGCATCCAGTTAATCAGCAGGTCTGCTTCCAGGAGTTGTGTAGTGTTGCCAGAAAAGGTCCTTAAATGTCTTCTGAATATGCTGCTTTAGTAGCTTAGCTGCTGTTGACTTGTTTTAATTATTAGCTGAAGCACCAGTTGCTGTTCTGCTGGGACGTTCTTTATTAAGACCGTGTTCTCCTATGTGCTTCTCACACCACAGAAGTGTGCTTCCATTTTGAAGCTCTTACCTGGTCTTCCAGTACACTCAGAACCATTTTCGAGTCTTAGTAAGATTCAAAGCTTGAAATTAATTTACTGCGTATTTGATCTCTCTCAAAAAATATTTCCGTCTAGTCTTTGGGATCTAAATCAACCTGAAGTTTAGCTTGTCTCGAATTTAATTATGTGACAGCAGGAATTACAGCGTTTAATAATGATATAAATAATCCTGTATAACAGCCTTCTGATCACTACTAGAAATTCCAGAGGTAAAGAGACTGAAGGAAATATGTATTTTAATGCTTTGTTCTTAATTCTGTAGAGTGATTCACAGTCATATACAGCCATCAGTGACTTGAAAAAAAATACTGTAACGGTTTGTCCTGCCAAAGGCCTTCCTTTACTAGTAGAATAAGATCAGATGAATTTATTTTGAATTTAGTTTCCATAAGAGACTTTTCTGTTTGTCTTTTCCTACACCGGTCAACAAGTGTCTTCTAAGAAGCACAGAAGAGCAGATGTACCATAGCAAAAACTTCAGTCTTCCGTTCCAGGGACGTAGAACAAGAGGCCCCCTCTTCGCTTCTGATAGACTTGATTCTGCTGATGTATTTCAGAGATCACTTAACAACAAGAGATCATTTGTATCTGAAAGGTGCTTGATCTACTAAGCACAGTATCTTTCCACTACCACTATTGCTTTCCCCACCTTCTCTTCCCTGATGAAGTAAAGTCATTAATAGGATTGACACATAGCCCGGGCGTGAAGCACTGTTTGTTGTGCCGGGTCCACAGAGTGCTTTGGACAGCACGGACTTGTGCGTCTGTGTCCAGACAGTTGGCATAATGGATGGTACCAGCAGAGCCCATCTGGTTAGATTGTCCTAATATGATTTTCTGCTGTGAAAAGGAGAAGGAATTTGGGTCTGACATGTAGCTTCGCGTATTGAGAATGACATAACAGTAAAGGCACTCGTAGTCAGTGACGGGCTGTAAGTGATAAAAGTACTAATGGATCACTGCTGAAGGCAGAGGCAAGGCTGTTTGTACAGCACTTAATGCTTTGTGGATGGTACTGAATATCAGTGACGTCAGTAGGGATTCAGTCACCCTGACAGAGAGGGCATGGCTGCGCCTCTTCTTTATCCTAATTTTCTGCTCAAGGTGGTCAGCTCACAGACAGGCGTACGGCTTGCTCTCCTGGGCTGCAGGATCCGATCGGGGACAGCCTAACATTGTGAAATTCATGTGTTGGCAGTGTAAACGGAGATGTGCGGTTCTTTGACCCCAGGATGCCAGAGTCTATGAAGGTCCTTCAGATAGTCAAAGGGCTGACAGCTCTTGACATTCACCCACAAGCCAACCTCTTTGCCTGGTAAGTTCTAGTTTCACCCCTTGCATCCCTTGAATGGACAGAGGACAGTTTGTCTCTGCTGTCACCGTTCATGGGGTTTGGTTTGGTTCTGTTCATTCTCACCATGAGCAGCGCAGCTTCATTCACATGTTCGCAGCTGAGGTATTTTCTCGCTTGCATGCATTAGTGAAACCTCTGCACTGGTGACTTGGGGCAGAGGCTACAGTCTTTCACTCCTTACGGCAGGCTCCTGTTCAAAGACAGCATGTGCCCGTTTGGGCTCTGAGCAGGGCCCAGCCCCTGCTCCACAGCCACATATCTTCACAGTTGTTGGGGAATCACTTTCAGTGAGTCCATACCTCAGTTGTTCCTGTTTTCTGTCTCAGTCCTGCAGTGTAACAGGTAACTCTGTGGTTCAAGTCGTTCTGTGAATCTCTCTGTACTGAGGTTGCCGTGTCACAGTTAAAGTCAGTCCTGCCCCCTTATAAGAACTCATTGCACACTAGTCCGATAAGCAACTGAGATCTCCACAAGTGAGAAGGGGGCTGTAAGCAACAGTATCAGTGTTCCCAGAGCATTCTCAGTGACACCAGGTTCTCTGTATTCATTTTCAGTGGCTCAATGAATCAGTTCACTGCAATCTACAATGGAAATGGCGAGCTGATCAACAATATCAAATACTACGATGGTTTTATGGGACAAAGAGTTGGAGCCATCAGCTGCCTGGCTTTCCATCCCCACTGGGTCTGTATTCTCTCTTTCTGGAATTTGGAATTTGCATTTCTGGGTGAATGTCGATGTTGGAAGAGGGAAAGGTGCGGAGACTCCTCTAGCACAGAGGGGTGCTGCCCCCTCCCAGTTTCCTGAGGGTCGCTTGAGCCTGACTGTGCAGCCCAGCTCCTTCCGTGCTTGTACTCCAGGCTGTTTCAGACAGGGCCACATTGGAGGTGCAGCCAGTGCTGCTGTTTTATGATGTGCTCCTAAGAGTAGCCCAGACCTCCAACCACTGAGCCCTTTTCTCTCGGGGTAGACTTGACATACCGTTCCTGTCTCCTCCCGTCGCTCCGGGGCTGCACCCCGGCTTAGCTCCGTAGTTCTTGCCACAGAAATTCTCCGAGGTGAATTCAGCCGGAGCTGAAGGAGAGGTGCAATCTCGCAGTTCCAGCCTGCAGAGTTTTTCTGTGCTCACAGACAGGCTCACGGTTGCGTCTCTGAGGCTGCTTTTACACTGTCTCTTATGTAACGCTATTGGAAGACCTAATGCTATGCAGTAGAAAAACTGCATGTCAAGAAAATAAAGCGTTCTGCAAAAATTAAAGGCATGAGCTGAAAAAATATAGAGTGAATCTGAGTAAAAAGGAAGTTTCTAAGTATGTCACAGCTGAGCTGGCTCTGCAGTAGTGGTCAGCGAGAAGATCTGGTCACTACTTGGTGAGGAGGCAAGTGCCCATCTGCATTATGGACTTCTGCTCACTCAGAGATGAGAATGAGTGACGGAGACAGACTACAAAAGCAATGTGAAGGGACAGGAAAAACAGGAGAAGGTTTAAGAAGGCATGTAAACAGGCAGTTGTGTTAGAAACCTGCACATCAGAACTCAAATATATGTAATGGGAAAGAGCAGTGGGAATGATGAAGGACCTGGAGGAGAGAAGGAATGAAATATGCTCTGCTGTGATTCAGTATTGGCTGGGCTGGGAAAGGCAAAGATGTTTTTCTGCCTAGGTTATATGCCCTTTATATCCTGAAGGTAACAGGGTTAAAGAAGAGCTTATCCCCACCTTGGTTTTGAAAGGCCAATTTGCAGAAAGCCAAACAGGGATTTTGCTGTCCTGCAGTGTGGGGGATAGAGAGAGAAGTGGCAAATCACTGGAATCGTTTTCCTTTTTAAATATGCAAACAAACAAGACCCTGTCTAGCCCGAGCTCCATGGCGAGAATTGTTCCTGGCCCTCTCAATAGCGGGTATGCTAATTTTCAGTCCAGGACACTGTTCATAACTAGCAAATTTGCAGTCATTTAGAAAAATTATGTTAGAGTTTGGCAACTAATAGTCACCATAATTTTTCCCTCTGGCTGAAACAGGAGCATATAACTTGCTGACACGATGTAGGTACTAGCAGAAATGTCGTCAGAGCTGCATTGGCAGATGCACTTAAGAGCTTTCTAGCATCTGGGTGCTGCTGCTGGAAATGTCGACCATTACCATTTTCCCTGTGATGTGCCTCTCATTACTGCATAACACCTGAACATTTATCCCTGTTTTGCTCTCTTTCCACAGCCTCATCTGGCAGTCGGGAGCAATGACTACTACATCTCAGTATACTCAGTGGAGAAGCGGATCAGATAACGGCTCAGGGCAGCGTCACTGGAGAAAGGGAGTCCCAGCGGACAGGGCCGTGTCTCACCTATAATGTACATAGTGAAATTATCGACTTGAATGTTTAGTGTTGGCTGCTGCTGCAACCCATAACTTGAACATATTTTTTTTTCTGACTTAGCTACTGATGATTTTGACAAGGGGAAGAGAGACAATCTCCTTTTTTTTTTTTTTCATCTGTATCCTCTAAAAGCTGCAGAAAAGGAATATTTTATTTTTGTTTCCAGTGGTTGGCTTCTCTGTTAGAAACACGGCTCCTGAGCTTGGAAGGACTGGATGAGGCAATACCCTTGAAAAGGGCTTTTTGTTTTAGTCTTTGTTTTTGTTTTGCTGGAGCGTAGGTTGCTTTGAGGAGTGAAGTCAGGACTCGCCTACAGCTCCGTGCGTTTGACCAGACCAGGGGACCCCTCCAGCTGCTGCCGAGCCTGTGCCAAGCAGTCACCCCTCCGACGGGGCAGCGAGCCCGAGCTGCCCATCCGCAGGATCGTACACGTGCTCCTGCCCTCCCTGGGTGCGGGAGGAGGAGACAGGGAGGCGTTTGCTCTACATGAACCTTGTCCCCTCTGCAGTTTCCTCCCCAGTGGAAGCAGAGACCGAAGAATCAGTCGGGAGACGTGGTGGCAAGGGGAAGCAGGGATCCTGAGGAAGGGGCTCGAGGAGACGGCAGGAGCAGGGCACGGTGCCACTATGCCGCAAAGTTGCACATACCGGGAAAAGAGGGGAGGAAAGAACACGGACATCTCCAGCGTCCCAGCGAGCCTGGAGCAAGTCTCTAGCGTAACCACTTTCCACCCAAGCACGTGGTGCGGGTGAGGGGGGTGGAGGACTTGGGGTATCGCAGTCACTGTCCTCTCACCCACGGCGATTTCCACAAACACGGGTGACAGCTTGGAAGCTCCACACACCAGCCAGGGAGGCTCCAGGCTCAAAGCCCAGGCTTTCATCTCACCCTGATGTGCTGAAGTCCAGCTCGGTGATGGACAGGAGTATTTGCACACTTGCAGCTGTGTGTACGCAGCTACAAACATCGCGTGTCCACACGTGTGTACATGGTCGTGGCTTGTCTGTGTCTCTGCAGAACTGGGCATGAAACCACACATGGTCTGAGCACAAGAAAATCGCTGAAGAGGGGGCAGACGGCCGGTCATCCCGCTTACCGCAAAACCACTTTGTCCCGGCTGTCCAAGGGAAGCCCAGCTCCATCTTCCTCACCTTCCGAGCCTGCGTAAAGAATGTTTCTGTCCCTTGAAATCCGTAATGCATCTGCAGACCGATGTAGGGGAGGGGTGGGCAAAGCCAAAGGGCACGTTTCTTTGGTGAAGCGCTGCCTGATGTAGCTGCCCAAGAAGAGCAGAACTTGTGCTGCACAAAAATCACTGTAGTGACACAGGTGGACCTGCTAAATCTGAAGTCCCCAGGTTTTCTTTGGGCTGGTGCTGGTGGGGCTGCCGGCTGATGGAGATCCCGGCCAGCCCTGCCGGGGATGAGGCTGGCTGTGGTGGACGTCATCGAAGGGGGTCGGGGGGGAAACGTCCTGCTGCTGCGCGGATGGCAGCTTCACCTCTGCCGTGGCACCCGCTGGCCTGCGTCCGACCTTGTCCCTGCTCCTTATAGACCAGATAATTTTATTCTCCTGGGTGTTCAGGCGGGTGGCCGGTGCGGTCGCCGTGGAGGTGGCCGGGTGGCTGTTCCCGGCGTGCCGCAGGGCAGCCGGACACCAAAGCCCGTGTGCACATCTGGACACGCATTTTGGCGCGGTTCCTTGAGCTGCGGAGATGGAGCAGATGCCGAAGGCTGGAGGCCGTGGCCTCCCCCGGAGCACCATTGCCGGCTCCCCTCTGCGGAGGGGGCAGCGGGCCGCCTTGCAGGACGACGAATCAAAGGCTTTGAACTTGAGAAAAACTACCTAGAAGTCCACTTCTGAGTTACCAAAAGTTAATTATGGTCTAACAGAGCTCTGCCTCTCCCGGCCCCTCGGAGCGGCTCCGGCGGCCCGCGGGCTCGGACCGGCGCGGGGGCTGGCGACGGCCGCGACGGCGAGACGGGGTTTGGGTTCTGCGCGTAACCAATTAACATACCCAGCTTAAAAACAGACAGTAGATTTTTAACTTATATCAGTGTATTTGTTTAAGGAACCAGAAATACCTGGCAAAACGCGAAGGCGCGGAGCGGGAAGGCGCCGCTCGGCCAGCGCTTCCCGCGCGCCCGGCCGGCCCGAGCCGCCGGGAGAAGGGTTTTAACCAGCTCGGCCTGTTCAGCTTTCGTCTGCACGTGCGTGGGGGCTGTGTTTCCACAGGTCTGATGCAGAGATTCAATCATGGAGTTTAACCAAGGATCTGGAGAGCGTCCTACCTAAAAGTTCACTTATCTCTATTTATTTTACAAAAATTTAAAAAAATATTAAAAAAATAAAACACACGATTGTAATGTGAGAGTAAAACAATTACAAACAATAAATGGTTAATAAAAAATAAATGCAGAAACACTTCTCGGCCTGGCGCTGGTTTCCTGGGGCAGTTTCCGCGCTGCAGTGCTGACCTCCGCTCCGGGAAGGCGGGTGCAGCTTTGTGCCTCAGACCCGGCTTTCAGTCCCCATCGGCTGCAGCCTCCCAGGGCGGCTCTGCCGGCGCGGGAAGGATGCTCGTGGGCTCCCGCTGGACGCGTGCTGCTGGGCCACGATGGGGCTGATGGATCCCCGAGACCGGTGCAGACCCGAGTCCGGGATCAGCCGTGCGGATGCCGGGGGCGCGTTGCACGGTGCCGCCTGGGCCCCGCGGGTGCCCCCGGCTCGGCTCCCTCCGTGCCGGTTTGGCGGGACGCCGGCATTCCTGCTGCAGCAGCCCAGGCGTCGGAGCAGGTGCCCTGCTGCTGCCCCGGAGGGGAGACTTGGGCCTTCGAAGCAGAAACGGGAGCGGTGCAAAGCGAGCGGCCGGGCGGCTCGGAGCAAACCTGCAGCGGTGTCTCCAGCCGCTCGGGCACGTCGTCCTGCAACGGGGGTTTGATCACTTCGGAGGGTGCCGTATTGCAGGCGAGAGGCATCTAAAAATAGCCGCGTTTGGAGGCCGGCGAAGGCAGCGTGGCTCCCAGGCGAGGGGAGGTGGCTGCCGGGCTGCACCCGTGGCCGGTGCTTCGGGGCTCCCTGGGCCCCGCGATCGCAGCGGCCGTGGCAGAGCACCACGGGCTGCAGCCCGGCAGCGAGCGAACGCAGCTGTTTGGCGCCTTGTGCCGGTGCCGGTGCCGCGACGGCTGCAGCACCCGGTGCCTCCTTCGCTCAGGGTTCCTGCATGCTGCTGAGAGCCGCCCGTGGGACCCAGCGCAGACGTGCGACGTGTCCGGGAGCTTCCCCTTGCCGCTGGTGTCACCTCCACCTTGTTGCTGCCTCCTCACGTGTGCTGTTTTTTGCTTGAGCAGCACGACGAGCCGGGAAGGCTGGGTTGTCGCTTTGGAGGCAGAAGGGGCTCCGCGGTCCAGCCCGGCGCGGCCGGGCCGGTGGTGCTGCAGCAGGGGATTCAGCATCGCCTGCTTGAGCCCGTCAGCCCCGGGGCCCTGCTCCCCGCGGGGCAGCACGAGGGGGGGGCAGCTCTGAGCCCCCCCGGGGCTGCGCCGCTCTTGGCCTCACCGCAGGCCAGCTGCTTCGGGGACCGGGCTGCCAAAAACACCTCTCGGGCCATCCTGCCCCAGGGCGGGCCCAGCTCATCTCCCGGGGCTGCCGCGGTCCTGGTCACCCCGGCATGGGAATTGCTGCAGGCTCAACATGCCCCGTTTATGGTTCGCTGTTGGTGGGGTCCCAGCCCTGGTGCAGGGGACAGGGCGCAGCACCGGGCAGGAGCGATGGGCACCTCAGCGTGTGCACACCTGCTTGGCACCGCGTGCACATATGCATGGTGCTGCACACGTGTGTGCACAGCCCCACGCGCATGTGTGCACAGCCCCCCATACACGTGCGCACAGCTCTGCATGCAAGTGTGCATGGTGCTGCACGCATGTCTGCATGGCCCCTGTGTGCATGTGCACGGCATGGCCCCGCTCGGCCCAGGCAGCCTGCAGCACCTGTGGGCAGCACTGGGGCTCCCAGCCGCCCCGCACAGCCGCTCGTTGCCCAGCGCACCAGGCCCAGCGGCCCCCCTGGCCCCGGGCTCCGGGGGCTCCCCCGGGCTGCCGGCACCGGCCCTTCCAGCGCCCGGGGGAAGCCAGAGTGCAGCAGGGGCCGCAGCTCTCGCACACGCAGCAGGCCCCGGCGTGGGCACACACCCGCCTCGACACACGTGTGTGCCACGGCTGGACGTGTGCGCCCACTCCAACATGCATGTGCGCCAGGGCTGGCGTTTGCATGGGCCCACTCCAACATGTGTGTGCACCAGGGTCAGGCATGTGCACGCGCCCACCCCGACACGCGTGTGTGTGTCAGGCTCCAGCGTGGGCACGCACCTGCTCCAACACACGTGTGCATGAGGGCCAGGCGTGTGCGTGCCCACTCCAACATGCATGTGCGCTAGGGCCAGGCATGTTCCCCCTGCCCCGACACGCACGTGCGCCAGGGTTCGGCATGGGCACGCGCCTGCTCCGACACGTGTGTGCACCAGGGTCCAGCATGGGCACGCGCCCGCCCCGACACGCGTGTGCACCAGGGCGGCTCCCCGGGGCCATCACAGCCTGGCGGGTCGGGCGCCCTTCCCGCGGGCCGGGCCGGGCCGGGCCGTGACGCCGTGGCCGGGCCGTGTCAGTGCTGGGCGGCTCCGGCAGTGCCCCGTGGCTGGGCCGGGGCTGCGGTGCTGGCGGGGGCAGCCGTCCCCCACCGCGGGGGCACTGCCGGGCCTCCCCGCCTGCGAGGCTCCGTGGCCTCCCTGCCCTGCTGCCACCGGCCCCAGCTGCCTCCCCGGTGCCGCCGCTGAGCCCCAGAGCTCGCGGGAGACAGCGGCACCGTGGCCCCCGGAGCCCCCGGACACCGGTTGGCAAAGTCAGAGCGTCGCCTCTGCGAGGAGGCATTGCTGTGCCAGGACACGGGGACACAGGGACACAGGGACGCAGGGACAGGGGGACACACATGGATGGAGGGACAGGGGGACACAGGGATGCAGGGATGGAGGGACAGGGGGATACATGGATGGAGGGATGGAGGGACAGGGGGACACAGGGATGCAGGCACGCAGGGAGAAAGGGATGCAGGGACACAGGGATGCAGGGACATGGGGACACACACAGGGGCTGCAAGGATGGAGGGACAGGGGACACAGGGATGCAGGCATGCAGGGATGCAGGGACAGGGGGATGCAGGGACGGGGGGACACACATAGGGGATAGAGGGACACAGGGACATGGGGACATGGGCGCAGGAGGGGTGCACGTTCCCTAACCTGCCCCATCCCACCCTTACAGCTGCCCCTGCCCTACAGCCCCCCTCCTCCTCCCTGATGGCACCCCATGCACCCCTACACCTCCCCATGCCCTATACATTCCTCATATATCTCCCCATCCTCTATACCTCTCCATCCCCTATACCTCCTCCCATATCTCCATCCCCTGTACCTCCCCTCTATACCTCCCCATCCCCTATACCCCCATCCCTCCCATCCCCTATACAGTCCATACCTCCCCTCTATACCTCCCCATCCCCTATACCCCCATCCCTCCCATCCCCTGTACAGTCCATACCTCCCCTCTATACCTCCCCATCCCCTATACCCCCATCCCTCCCATCCCCTGTACAGTCCATACCTCCCCTCTATACCTCCCCATCCCCTATACCCCCATCCCTCCCATCCCCTATACAGTCCATACCTCCCCTCTATACCTCCCCATCCCCTATACATCCCCCTATACCTCCCCACCCCCTATACATCCCCCTATACCTCCCCATCCCCTATACAGTCCATACATCCCCCTATACCTCCCCATCCCCTATACGCCTCTGCCGGCCCTTCGCCGCCCCCCGAGCGCCCCCAGGCGGATCCTGTCTGCCGCGGCGCCGCGCTGCGCTTCGCCTGCGTTCGCGTTCGCGTTCGCGTTCGGCCGGGCCGGGCCCCGCGCGGCCGCCGTCGGCAGGGGGCGGGGCGGGGCAGCGCCGCGCGGGGCCGGGAGCGGCGGCGGCGGCGGGGCCATGGGGAACCTCTTCGGGCGGAAGCGGCGGAGCCGCGTCACCGAGCAGGACCGGGCGGTGCTGGTGAGCGCGGCCGGGGGGCGCCGGGGGGGGGCCGGGGCACGGGCCCCCGGGCCGCGGCGGTTCCGTGGGGCGGGGGGGGCCGCGGCCTGCCCGGGGGGGGGGGGAGCTCGGCTTCCCCTGCCTCACGTCCCCCCCCCGCCTCCTCCCTCCTCAGCAACTGAAGCAGCAGCGCGACAAGCTGAGGCAGTACCAGAAGCGGATCAGCCTCCACCTGGAGAAGGAGCGAGCCCTGGCCCGGCAGCTGCTGCGCGAGGGCAAAAAGGAGTGAGTGGGGGCTGCCCCTGCGCGGCGGGGGGGCGGGAGGAGGCAGCGTCTCCGTGCGGCGAAGGGTCTTTTATTCAGCTCTGCAAAGGAAGAGCTGCTGAACCGCAGCTATTAACGAGCTGTGTGTGGAGTATGTGCGGATTATCCATCAAAAAGTAATTAGCTTTAAAGCAGGGGGTTCCATATGTAGCATCAAGAGAAGATGCTGCTGTGTCCCCAAAGTTGCTTTTTTAAATAGGTCTTCAAAAAGTAGTTACTTCTCTTTAACCACAAAGTGTTGGTGACCTGTGTGGATGCCCTGTCAGTGGTCAGTTGTTATGTCTTGTTTTGCGTGTATATCGTGAGCCTTTCGTAGCACAGGCTCTGTTTCGCACTGCTGTTGCACATCTAGCACAACAAAGTCCTAATCTGTGACAAACATATCTAAATTTTCTGGTACCAGATGGTGAATTTCTGATTTGCTCGTCCTTATTTGCAGGTTCTGATTAATTTGCTCATCCTTATTCACAGGAGCAATTCAGAGTTTGCATTTAAATTGCACGTTTTTCCTCCCCACCCCCTTTGGAAGAGCGAAACACAAACAAATACAATTTTGGTGCAGTCTTTTTAGGCTCATTTGCTTTATTCTGTATTGAGTTTTCCTCCTCCTCCTTTCTTTCAGGAAAGCTATGCTCTTGCTAAAGAAGAAGCGTTACCAAGAGCAACTTCTAGATAAAACAGAAAACCAGATCAGCAACTTGGAACGGATGGTAAGCAGGAATCAATGGCCTGTTATCTGCACTTGGTATGAGTGTTCTTTTCGGGTTGTGTGTTCCTTTCGATTCTGTGGAATTGCGTTTTAACTGTCATGTCCTAATTGAGGTTTAGTTATTCTGTCAGAAGTGCAGATATCTCTGAAATCACAGTTATGCCATGACTCTTCCCTAAAGAATCAAGTAGTGAACATGTTTTGGATCAGTAGTGCAGGTTTTGCACTACTATGTTTTGTAAACCACTCAACGTATGTTTTGTAAACCACTCAACGTATGTTTTGTAAACCACTCACACTTTAGTCACTGTGTCAAAAGGTTAAGTAGAAACTTCCTCGGGCTTGTCTCTCTACCTTAAGTTTAGAAACAGATGTGTTCACTTTGAGGTGGCCATTGAAACCATGGCCTCAGCTTAGACTGTTACCTAGGAAATCAGTTGAAGGCCTGTTGGATTTGCTTTTGCAGTTGCTCGAGTTAAGGGGGTTTTGTGCATGTTTCCCGTTGGCCTGGCATGATTGGCGCCCCGTTCACTAGAAAAAGGGCTCCTGACTGCCTGCTTCTTGCAGCTTCTCTGGGGATCTTGGAAATCTGTATCTGGCAAATGATGGGAAGATGACAGCCTGTGATGCTTCCCTCCTTCCTGTTTCAGGTCCAAGATATCGAATTCACCCAGATTGAAATGAAGGTCATTGAGGGTCTGAAAATAGGCAATGAATGTCTGAACAAAATGCACCAGGTGTGTATGACCAAATTAGCTGAGTGTGCTCTTGCCTTGGACTGGGCTGAGTCCTGGATGTTTGTACCTAGCTCCCTGCAAGCCTTACTTATGGATGGATTTTTGCCTCTTTCCTCCAGGTTATGTCAATAGAAGAAGTGGAAAGAATAATAGGTGAAACCCAAGATGCTGTGGAGTACCAGAGGGTACGTACTGTATGCATGAGTAATTCTGAGCAGAGACAACCTGTCATACAGGATTTGTCCGATGTGCCTTATGCTCCTTACCTTATTTAAGAGACCATCAAATCGGAATTTGAATGTCAGTTCCCTGCAGAAAAATTAGATTTGTTAATGTTGAGCCTTCCTTCACCCCATGTTTACACTTACTATAAGCCATAGAGCTTCTGTTGCTACGCTGTTGTTGACTGGAATATTTTTTTTCTCTCTTTTTACAGCAAATAGATGAGATATTGGCTGGCAGCCTGACCGAAGAAGATGAAGATGCCATTTTAGAAGAATTAAACGCCATTACTCAGGTAGGACTAACCCGATGTTCTTGTAGTTACTTTTAATCCCCATTTCCAAGAAGCTGTTTTTAGCAGGGGAGATGTTGTCTTTTTCCCCACTATTACTAGTTTACCTTTCTGCCAGAGATCCCATTTATACCTGTGTGTGCCCAATTCCTGCATAATCTAAGATCAAGCTAATTCCTCTGCACTCAGGGGTCATTTTAAAAAAGGGGATATTTTTAAGGGTTATACTTTATTTGCTGTCTGCTGCAGTCAGGTGATCTCTGGACCTGCAGGAAAGCTATTCCACTTTACTAGATGAAGACTAGGAACATGCTGGATCATGCTCAGATGAACACAAGTCAGTGTATGTTATCATTCCCACCCATCTCTGGAGCGCCTGTGGCTCTCCCAAACACTGGCTCGGCTTCACTGTAGGAAATATGCAGTCAGTGGAGACTGAGGTGGAGAGGATTTGCAACTCGCAGTGCTTTGAGGGGTTTCGTAGCTAATACGGGGTCCTATTAAGTCCCATTTAATAAAAGAAAAGAGCCTTGCTGTCATTTACTGGACAGTACTGAAGCCCATAACTCTTCCTGCAATTCTGGGGGCAGATGTCAGTTTGTATGTGAAATCTCTCGCACTGATATTCTGTTCCCAAAAAGTCTTTGCACAGAACTGTGGCACAAGACTCTGTGACCACAGCCTGGCGTGTGGGGTATGTGTCATGTGTCGTCTTTAATGTTCTTACAGGAACAGATTGAGCTTCCAGAAGTTCCTTCTGAGCCACTCCCAGAAGAGGTCCCAGGTACACTTTCTTTATGTGCTCTGCAGCTTTGGCTTCTCGTGCGTCTTCTCAGCTCTATAAAATAGTTTGAGACCCTCGTTTACATAAGTATTGTCCTAGTAAACGTGAAGGAATCAACCTTTTGGTTTAAAGCAGTGTTGCTATGGGCTGTAAAAGCTTCCTTCCCACAAATTCAGCTGAACCTTTACCTTCAGGATCTTAGGCTCTAATCTCTTACTCTGTTCGGTTGGCATCTAGTTCTTTTTCTGAGCTTCCCACCTTTTGTTGCATCTGGTGTCTTGAATCACACTTTGTACATGCTGTGGACTGCCAGCTGCACTGGAATACCCTGTGTATGTTCTGTTACGAAGCTCCATGGAGAACTTGTTCCTTCCTTGGCTATCTGCTAGACACACACACTGGTGCCCTGGATATTATTGCAATGTATTGCTAATTAGGGAGGCTTTTTTGTTACCACAGACACTGGCATTCACACTGCACAAAACTGGATTTCGCTGAGGCCCGTGACAACTCGTAGTTGTCGTGACCTTGCTTCAGCTAACAGTAGTAGTTTTGAACCAGTTGGATGAGAATCACAGGAGTCCTGGAATTCCAGGACTGTGGGAACATGTGCTCCAGAGATCTGATGTGATGTGCTTGTTTGCTCCTGAGCAACCCAGAAATTCAGCTGCTGGGTTTGTGCAGCTAGATGCTAAGAAGGGAGCAGGAGAGAGAGCTCAGAACAGTGACCAAACAGGCACTGCTGGCCTGTAGCCTGGTGAGGAAGGAGTCTTCGCAGAATTTTACCAGATGTGCTGTCCTCGCTGAAGAGCTGGAGGCGTGCCTGCACGCAAGATGAACGGTGGTGAAGCAGGGCTGGACTCAGCTGGGTGCCAGAAGCCAGCTTGGAAAAGGGTCCATCTCCTGGGACAACAGATGCTGAGCCGTCAGTTGCAAAAGCTGGATTTCTTTCATGCTCATGGAAGCCAGGAGCTATAAGAAGCCATTTCCTCTGTGTGAAATCTGTCCCAAAGAAATGTGGGATATCAGAAGGGGGGTTGTTTCTTTTTAATATTTGTTTAATAGTAAATAGGGATCAGATGTTCTGTCTGTACATTGACAGCAGAATGGCCAAAGAAAATGCAAGCTGTGCTTGCTCCATGTGGCTGGTCAAGCCCCATTTAAATCCCTGTTAGTGGAACAAAGGGGTGAGTCTACCCTCTGCCCTCTGAGAAGTTGCTTGCTGTTCTAGATCGGTGTCCTGTGCTGTGCTGTGCTGGTGGCTTATTAAGGTTGTTGGATACATTCTGAAACTGCTCTTTGAGTGGTGTGGAGAAGAGGGGCATATTGGATACCTGGAATTATTTGTAATGAGCATGTATTAGTTCAGTAACTTTCCAGGTGCTCTGCAAGCATTTGTTGCTTTGTGGAGAAGTGGAATATGAGTCCTGATTCCTTCACAGGCGATGACTCTGGAGATTCTTTGCATTCTGTTTCTGTAACAAGTTTCTCTTTCCTCCACAGAAGCGTCACCCGTCAAGAACAGGCCAAAACCAGAACTGGTGGCAGCATCTTAACTCCCACTTCTGGGGATCCCCCCACGTAACTTTCACCCAGGACAGTTTGCCATCCCAGCGTGTGCTGGGACCAAGCAATGCCTTGGCAGCATCCCAGCTGTGCTGGGCGGATTGTGGAGCAGGATTCCCTGCGCAGGGTGGGGAACCTCAGCTGATTATTGCTCTTGTATCAAGATTATTTTCTAGTGCTTTCTTTTTTTGTAACTTAAATTCTAAACTCACTCAGCTGCGCTGTCTTGGGATTAAACAACAACTCTAAAACTTCCAAATCAAAATGCTCTCTTTAGGTTTGGTTTCAGCTATAAATCTGCCTCTGCTGTGACTGAATCCATAGGAAGTCCTCCCCTTAGAGAGCTTGTGTTTTTATAAATGGTTGTCGTAGGCTTTATGAGGAAGAGCCACTGCACTCGTGAGCCCTCCAGACCTTTCTGTTGCCTTCAGTCCTCTCAATCCCTTTGCTTTTCTTTTCTGATTCTGTCTCTTGTCCTTATCTAAATCAGTGGCTGGCATGTATGAGGACCTGTGAGGCACCATAAGAGCATGGGCAGAATGCAGTCAGGCTAGAAGGTAACAAGTCTTGAGCTTCTGCAGGCTGTACCACTTTGTGCTACAGGCTGAAAACAATGGTTCTCTGTCACCATTGTATAAAACCAGTTTACATGTGAGGCTCTTCCTTTTGGGCTAAGTTCAGTGCGATTGCTTAACTTTACATTTGTCTGCAGCAGCACTGATGAAAGAAACGGTTCTCCAGTGTGAGGTGAAGAGCTGATCTGCCACTGGGCATGAGTCAGAGGCAGTCGTTAAGGATTCCCATTCAGATCTTGCTCTCCCTGTCAGTCTGTGGTAATGCGTCGTGCTGAGGGTAACAGCAGAGCTGAAGTTACAGAAATCTGACAAACCTCTTAAATTATAACAAGGACTCTACTGCCTTTTTTATGAGCCATAAGTCATCACTTAGTGGCTCTGCACCATCGTCAGAGTTCACCTTTGCAACAGTCAGATGGACTGAGATCCAGTGGCCACCTCACGTTTGATGTTTCCTCATAGTGTAGGAGACTGGAAAGGTCAGGCCAGGGTGAACGAGACTCATTCTGTACCAGATATGAAATATGAAGCTTTCTTAAATTAACACTCCAAAGACTGTTCAATAAGTAGTTGGGGGAAACTTTACTGTGGAGGATGGTTCTGTTCTCAGCATGGTTTAGAGGGACTTGGGTTGGCATAGCTGATGAATTGTTTGGAAAATTGCCTGGCCAGCGAGGTGGCAGGCAGATTTAGCTGTTCTTGGAAGCAAGCTTATTCGCCAGCTTGCAGATGCTCTTCAGGACATTGCAGGTCTTTATTTATTGTATTCTTGAAGACACAGCCCTTAATCCCTTCTTCTGCAACAGAGCAGAAGAAAGACCCAGAGGGTCCTTTGAGACTTTTAGTGACTGCCTTTGGGGTTATGTGATCTGGTGCTACACAACAATAAATATTCCCAGAGACTGTGATGCTCTCCAACCAGTGGCGATGGGCCAGCAGCAAACATGTTTTTTCTTTTTTAAATCATTGTTTTCGTTTTATCTATGTTTGTTAAGTTCCAAAGACTGGACTGAGCATCCAGGTCCTGCTGTGAGGGGCAGGATGCAGAGTGCGCGAGACCTCGAGGTGGCATGCACTTTGGAATTGCCCTGTCTTCATTTCCACTGCACCAGTTCATAATTAGTGTTTCTTAAAGTCACTGTTCCACAGGCTTCAGACCTATCCATGTTAATTAGTGTGCAACTTCAGAAAAGAAGCTCAACTTTTTCTGAAATTGGCACAGTAGGCTTAAAATGATAATTTTTGTGCCTAAGTAATAAATGCACTAGTTACCCAGTCAGTGTTTGGAACAGACATGTTACAACAACCGTTCATTCAGCTTTCACAGCTGAAGCTAAAACGGGACAGATCTGTATCCTATTTCACACCCTTGTGATTTTTTTTTTCTTCAGGCGAGATTGTTTTTCCCCTTCTCTGCGCTACCACCTTGAACATCGTGCAATGCACACTTTTTCCACCAGAGAGAGCCTTGTCTTCATCCGCACAGTGGTGTCTCTAACATTTTGTGGAATGTTTTTTTCAGTCTCCTTTAGTCCCTTGCTAGCTCGGTGTCAACTTGTTTAATTTTACGCTATTTAGTTTGTAATTCATAGGAGTGGATGCTGGACTCTCCCAATAAGGTCTTGCAGGGACCTGTCCTAGGAGCACAGCTTTTGCTGCTAGCACTTTGAGTAAACCCTATTAAATAGGGTTGGGGCACATCCTCATGGAGGAGGAGAGAGCATCGCAGTCTGTGCCCCAGTCTTTTTTCCATGATCCTCCTGGCAACAAGGGAGACACAAGCCAACCATCCCGGGGACGTTGTGGTGATGCTGTGCCAAGCACCTGTAACTGCCAGTCAGGGAGCTGAGTATCCCGGCACAAGCTGTGCTTTCTTGCTCAGTGCTTTCCTTGGGTGAAAGCTCTAGTCCAGAGAGGCATTGGGCTAGTGCTGAAGGGGTTAATGCAGCTCCTTGCATTCATAACTGCAGTAAAGAGGCCATTTGCTGAAGTCCCAACAGGGAGGTTTGAAGCAGGTTGCCAACAGCTTCCCCTTCTAATCCCTGTACCAAACAGATTGTACTGTGTCTCCTTGAGAGGAAAAGCCAGGGGTGGTGTGTGACCTCTGTGGTGTGCTGTAACAATAAATATTTCTAATGGTTTCACCTATTTCTCTTTCAGTCTCATATTTTCACAATAAATGTTTTGGATGACCAAGAGTTGCCTTCCTCTCTCCACTTTCTCTCCCTGCTCCTGGGAGAGATCTGGGCAGGGAGGATTCCGGACTGGTTCCTTGTGTAAGAAAATAACAGTCCTGTTTGCGCAGATGTCCTGGGAACGCTCTTCCGTTGGTAAAGTACAGCAACGGTGACATGGCACTGCCTGGGAGCAGAATGCGGATGAGGTGGAGCTGTATTGAAAAGAGAAATTATGTTTACATTGTATTGTTGCGGTGAAGGTAAAGCAAATCCTGTGTGCACCATGTCCGTGCCTGCCTGGTGCTTGTCACCAGGGGGTGAGAAACAGTGTGGGCGCACTGGGCCTACGGCTACAGCATGTGTAAAATAACACCTAGCTCCCAGGAGAAACAAAGCCTTTCACTGGGGACAGAGGTAATAGGATGGATCCCAAGAAAAGGGGGGGGTGGAAAGTCAGCAGTCCTGTTGCCTGTGTTTGTGATGATGCTGAGTTGTTCTTTGCTGGAAGTATTCTGAACCTTTAAGAAACTGGGAAGTAGATGGTCTGTGCCCTGAAGCTGGACTCTGGTGAGCTTGTGGCTCAGTCCGGGTCACAGTGGTGACAGTGTTGTCTTGCCTCTACCTGGGCTGGGGTCTGATTTTCCCCTCCCTCAGCGGCTTCTCTGTGTCCAGCCTGGTGGGATTCTCCAGCTGCCTGAAGCAGCCCGGCGGGAGCCGTCGTGTTCGTAGCAGTTACCTGTCTCCAGCGTCTGCAGTGCGCTGTTCTTGGGACCAGGTCCACCGCGCAGCACTGCGGTCGCTCTCGCTCAGTCCTAGGGAGAATGAAAATGTAGCGTGCAGCCGTGCGTTTGGGATAACGGGCCCTGTCCTCGTGATGCGTCCCATGCGTGCTTCTCGTGCGAGCTACCAGCTGGTGTTTCCAAGATCCTTTGCTAGTTTCCCCCATTATTTTAGATTTACACTTCTTCTGGTGACTGAGGCAGTGGGAGGTTTCTGGGTCACTCCTGCCTCAGCCAGCCAGTCCCTTTGCTGTAGCTCAGTCCCCTCTACCTTCTCCCTGCAGCCTGGGATGCCGGGAGTTACTGCTTCCCTGGGACGCAGCTGTGTGGTGTTTAATTAACACTCCCTTGTACTTGCTCAGCTTTGGAAGTGGGGTGGGAGCAGGCGCCCTGCAGTGCAAGCTGAGCAAGGAGCAGTTCCAGATGTGTTTTAGTTGGCCAGATGTTTAGTTAAAGAAAGGAGTGTCCTTCCTCAAAGAAAGTCGTTGAGGCAACATGGCTCGTTGCTAATTAAACCCTCCGAGTACAAGAGTCTCACGCTGCTTCCTCTGCCAACCCCACGCAGCACCCCGGAGCCTCCCCTGCGCTCCCTGGCCTGTGCCCGCGGCGGGTGCCCCGCTGCCTGGCTGCGGCTCGGCAGCAGCACCGGGAGAGGTTCTGGCCACCGGAACAATATCGCCTTAAACGTACCCATTGCAGACCCAGCACATGCAAAGGTGACAGTGAATTCCAGTCCCTTGGCATTTGCAGGAAGAGGTGATTTGTCACTTCTCCCGGAGCTGTTGCCTGAGTCTCGGTGGTATTTCAAATACACCAGTCAGCGTGTGATCCCATCACCATGGCATTTAACGTGACTGGGGTGGAAATGTAAGATCATCTGACCCTGTGCAGGAGTCGGTGGCTGGGGGAGGGAGAAGCTCTGCTCCGAGACAATGCTGCCTTTTTCTCCTGTTTTCCCCAGAGAGAAGGTCTTTGTCCCGTGAGAGCTGTTGCTGCAGTCTGTCCTTTCCCGACTTCAATCCACCCTCGCTCGTGGAGCTCTGCCCCAGGCTCAGCCTCGCGGAGCAGGTGAATTCTGCCGTGGTACAGACTGTCCTCCTGCAAATGTCCCCGGGAATAATGTATGAGGCTGTGGGGGAGAGGGAATTGCTGCGAGCGTTATGCAAGCGGCATTGCCTTTAAATAGAACGTTATTCAATGTTGTCCACGAGGCAGCACAGCGTCTGAACATCAGCTTCACTCGTTAGCTTGGGCTCCGTTTTCTTCTGAAATCCACCCCCTTGATGTTCTGGAAGTTGTCTGGAGGTTGATTTGGGGCAAAGGCACCTTTGCCATCCCATGTGCCCTGAAAACCTCTTCCCCTTCTTTGTTAAATCTCCGCAGCCCTCTCGGTCTGTGTTTAATTGAATTGTGTAACTTGCAGTGACGCCATGCCGGAGCCGTTGTCGTTTCTATGCCAACACAGCTGGATTTCTGTGCTGACTGGAGAGGCAGGAGGGGTTGTAGCCGTGCTGGAGGCTGACACCGCTACAGACCCTGCTTGTTCAATGTTTCCTGAAATGCCGGTGGAAAAACTAGCGAGATACAAATCGTCGTGGCAGTCGATCTGCAGGCCTTTCTCGTGCAGCTGGCTCCGGCTGCTTTCTGGCCTCGGAGACGCGGCCGGCGCCGCGCACGTGGCCCGCAGCTGCCGAGGGTTTGCGTCCATGTGATGCAGCAGCTGGGGCGAGCGTGTCGCGGCAGCGCGGCTCGGCGCTCCCATGGCAGCCGCGCTCTTCCCACCCTACCATTAACTCGCAGTATTCCCTGTTCTCCACCCTCCTTGACAAACACTGAGTCAGGAGCAGGCAGTTCTGAAGAGGTTTGTAGGGGGTCTTCCATTCTCCTTTTCCTCATCATCGTCACGTCTCACCCCACAAAATTACTACTCTCTCCAAGATCTCCGTGCCCGGCCCACACTGGGGATGCGCGAAAGCGTCAGGGTGGTGCTTGTGCTGGTAGGTAGGACCGGTCGTGTTTTGTTCTGCACTCGGAGCCCAGCAACCTCACCCCTCTCTGGGCTCTGTGCTCAGAAGTACAGTCAGATCAGCCACTGCCTCCGTTCTTGTTCCCTGTTCATGGATTTTAAGTGCCCGGGTGTCACGCTGAGTCACCAGCTGAGAGATGGAAGAGGCTTTGGCAGAGAACAAGCCTGAGTTTTGATAGTTCAACTGTGGGAAAAATCAGTGCAATTTCCTAATTAAAGCAGTGATGGGAACAAAGCAGATTTGTTAGAGGGCTGCGTGGCTGAGCTCAGGAATGTGACCTTTGCTGGCTCTTAGTACTATATGGGAGCTTTCAGCGTGTGGTGGTGCTTGGCAGCGGCTGAAATGCTGTACTAGCAACTGCTCTGGTGTAGGAGAGTCAGAATTTCACCGTGTGAATTTGCAGGGGAAGCCAGACCCGCTTCCACATTGATTTCTAATCTGGAAAGAGTGTTGGGACATCATCATCGTCCCCAGGTTGCTCTCTTTTGCTGTTTCCCCCCAAACATACGCTTACTAACCTGTAAGTGGCATGTGTTTTTTCAGTCTTAGGTGAAACTGTGGACATACGCTGTGTTTCTTCATGAAGCTGTCACTGCAGAGTAACTTACTGTCTTCAGCTGTCTGCTGTCACCTGGCCAGGTTTCGCCTACAGCATCTGCTTTTCTGAGCATGCGCTTCCAGGGAGCAGAAGGGCTGGCGCTGGGCTGTGCCCAGGTCTGGAGTGAGTCGCGGCCTGCACAGCGTGCAATTAGGGAGAGGAGGAAACAAGCGGAGACCAGTTCCAGGGATGTGTCTCTGCCTTTGAATCAGGAAGAGATGATGTTCCTATGTGTGCGCTTCTCAGTACGGTAAAGCTGGAGATATGCAAGAGGGGCTAGGTGGTCTTACGACTGGAACAGTAGCAGGTCGAATTCAGCGGCACAATGTACTTAAAACCCAGAGACGCAGGGTTTCTGCTGCAGTCCGGGAGCTTGTTGGACCTGTTCGAAGTGTCCGTAAAAAAGACAAATGCGATGAAGCATACCTCAGGGGAGGCAGCGGGGTGTGAACGCGGGTCAGCCCGCGGCTGGAGGTGGGCACGTCTGGGCACCTGCACTCTGGAAAAAGGATCTCCATGTGGAACAGGCCTTGGGGAGGGCTGGCGGGTCGATCAGCTCAGCAGGCAGGACGACACCTCGGAGATTTTGTTGTACCTCATAGAGCGAAACTCTAAACTTAGCTACTTTGGGTACCAGGGGCAGCACAGAGCTCCATGCAGGCCGTTTCCATGCAGACATACCCTAAAAGGGCCTGTTCTCTTCTCCCAGCAAAATGAAGGCCAAGTGTGCGTGTATCTGCCATTAATAAACATCTCGGGAAGGTTAAATAGCAAGGATGGAAAGCACTAGCTAAGCTGAAAGTGCAAAAACAAGTAAGTATCATGTAGCTGTAGGTAAAAGCAAGTTCAGGATGAGATTTCTGAGCCTCAGAGCAGAGAGGCACCTGAGTGGGTTTTGTGTAGAAAGCCCTGGCCTCCCAAGCCAGCACGGACTCAGCTACTCAGCATTTCCCACGTTGGGCTGTGGTCCTCACACCATAATAGAGAAGCGTTAGCTTGAAGAAAAGAAACAGACGGCATTGGGCAGGGAGAGAGCAGGAGATGGAGCAGTGCCCCGGGAAGGGGGGCTGATTCAGTCCGTCAGCCTCGTCTAGCTGCACCTCTCTACAAGCAGCCCATCCAAAAGTGGTTGTTCCTTCTCCGTGAGGAAGATACTGTGCAGCGTGAGAAGGTAGCGTTGACCCTCAGATGAGTCCCTTATACACCGGAATTAGTGATCCTGCCCAATGCATCAGTTGGAGACACTGCCCAGTACATTTCCCCTAGTTTACTAATGGGATGCAAAATCCCATCATGCCAGTTATGCAAATCACATAAACTATTCCTGTTATTCAGAAGTATCCCCAGAGAGCTCTTTAGCAATCTGTAGCTCAGCATTACTCACTCATAAAACTAGGAGTGGGGTAAATCAGGAGCAAGAGGCGCTATGGCCTGTTCAGCAGCCTGGGAGTGACAAGGAGAAAACACCGATCGCCGGCGTTGCTTTAGGTCCCCTTTAGAGCAAACAGCAGCTGCTTCCCAGCATGCTCCCCCAGGCTGGGTGTCTTGGCAGAGGCTGGGTTTGCTGCTCGCTTTGGAGCAGTTATTTGTTATCTCTGTCGAGCCTCCTCCAGCCTGCTTGGAAGGCCGAGCTGACAGAGGTCTGTCTTGTTCTCCAGCACGCTCCTATCAGCCCGGCTCTTGTCCCTTCGACCACCCTTCCCCGCCTACGAGCCAGTGAATTCCTCGCGCCATCCCACTCCATGCCTCCCCCCCCTCCATCTCCTCAGCCCCGTTCCAGCATTCCCTCCGTCCACAGAGCTTTGTTCTCCCACCTACTCCCTCTGTTTCCTCCGTCAGCTTGGTCCCCTCCCGGGGATGCGTCTCCTTCGGGGCCTGGTGGGAGAGCAGAGGCCCCTCCACGCGGGCTGCCCTCTGCCTTGCTCTGCTGCCCGGCACGTGCCGTCCCTCCCGGAGCAGGCTGGGTCTGCCCGCGGCTGCGGGGCAAGCGGGGGGGCCGGGGAGGGGGCCGGGGGCTGCAGGTGACGCCGCGCGAGCAGGTCCCCGTCCCCCCGGGAGGAGGAGGAGGAGGAGGAAGGTGGGGGGCTGCCTGGGCCAGGCTTCCAGCACGCCGCGGTTTGTGCTAGCTTTATTTCAAACACACATGCGCCCTTCGGATTTGATTAATACAGGCAGAAAGACTGTCCCAACCACCTACAGACGAAACTCTGCCTTTTGCTTCCTACTCGCTCGGAGAAAAGGGAGAGCGGGCGTGCGGCAGGCCCTGCAGCCCGCTGTGTCCGTGTACACACGTACGCACGGATGTGCCAGTCCGGCTGTCCCGCTCTGTCGCTGTTCCTTTTGCCATTAGCAAACCCGGTGATGAGAATCGATCCTGGCATCAGCTCGCAGTCCAGCCTGGCCCGGCTGCCGTGCGTCAGAGGAAAAGGCCGCTGGTGCCAAAGCCTGGTGTCCATCCTGATCATCTCCTCCGCGGCTTCGTCCCCGGTCGGAAGCAGGGCGCGAGCTCTCTGCAGCGTGGACTGCCTGCCCTCGTGCCGCGTCTTCACACCCGGCACTGCTCTGATGCAAAGAATAATACCCGCAGAGATCTCACATTACATTAGCAAGCAAAACAGTTCCTGGTATAGAAATACCTGGAAACAGGAACTTTCGGAGTAGGGAGACTTGCTTAGATACGGCTTCCAGTGAGACGAGGGAAAAGCTGCTCTCTGCCTTTGGGGACCACCTGGGGCAAGCTGCTCCTCTGCTCCGTGCCTCAGTTTCCTCCCTTGTGAAACGATGCCAACCTACCCAAAATGGGCTTCGAGTCCTGCAAAGCGCTAGACAAGAGCTAGAAATTGCTGTCTCTGCTGTTTCAGACTCTGTGCTGGATTTCAGCGCTGCAGCTTCCACCCAGTGCAGTAAGAGCCTGAACTGTTCATCCTCTGCCAATCCCAAGTACGTGGCTTTTACCTGATCTGCTGTTTGCGCTTTGGGGGTTGGACCGGCAGAGAGTTGCTGACACACAGGCGGAATCTCTGATTTTGCGACAACTTTTATGTCCTGACCCTACAAAACAAAATGCGTAAACGCCGTCCCGAGGCCGGTCCGGGGGCCCTGCTGCCCTGCCTGGCAGGGTTTGCAGTACTGGGTGGCCCCACAGGATGGCAGTGACTGTCCCTGGATGGCAGCGACTGTCCCCGGATGGCGCTGGCAGTCGCTGGATGGCAGTGGCAGTCGCTGGAGAGCCGCTCCGCTGCTGGGTGGCAGCTTGACATAAGCCCGAGCTCTGCTAAAGCCGGTATCATCCCGCTAATAGGAAATGAACAGCAAAATATATACCGTGAGACAGATGAACGGATTAATCCAGCGTTTCCTGACTGCAGCAGCGAGAACCCGCGCAGCCCGGGCAGCAGGGAGAGGTTTCGGGCAGTCGCGCTTCGTACGCGACACCTTCCCGTCGCTGCTGCCGGCAAAAAGGCAGCCGCAAGGCCCGGGCTGGGGGGACCTTCGCTGCAAGCAGATGGGAAACGTTCATAGATCATCAATACTGAAATACAAGTGAACCGAAGGGACAGGATTGTGAGCTGAACAAGATTAACAAGGGAAAAACATGTCCTGCACTTGCAGTTCAGTGGGTTTTGCTCAAACCCATTAGGTTGATTCTCCAAAGTGACACATCAGATGTCAGAAAAATCACATTAAAATTATTGTAGAAATAAATAACTCTTGGCACAATATGGAGAGGATTCACGGCAGAATATGCACAGCAGCGCATTTGGACTCTAATGGGGAAGCCATCTGCATGAGACAAAAAGTATGTAAATTTGCCGTTAATCTCATTAACAAGTTGACACTTGCAGGTACGTTACTGCCTTGTGCCATGCTATTCAGAGCCTTAGCGAAGACCTTTTCTTTTCCTGAGGATCCTTTCATTTCTGTGCATATCAAAAGGGAGGAAAAGAGCGCAGAGAAGGGGCACTGGCTGCTGTCAGAGTTGAAATGGGTTGTGAAGGGAGCAGAGCAGCCTCCGCCGCTCTCCCTCCCCGGTGGCGACTGTCGGATAATCGGATGGGTTACGGATGGAGGAGGCTCGCTGGGTGCAGTCCGCCTGCCTGCAAAGGCAGCCTTGTTCCCCGGTGTGTATTCCTCTGGTCCGCTGACATTATCCTTTCTTGTTTTGAGGTGCTGATCCGGCCTCCGGCGGTGGCCAGCCCCGGACTCTGAGTCTCGCCTCTTGCAAAAACGGTGCAGGGATCGTGTCAGTGGACCATCGCAGACCATTTCTCACTCTGTTTCGGCTGATGGCGGCTCATGCTCTAAGGTATGAGGGCTTATAGCCTTTTTTCGTTACTGTCTCCGTGTTGTACCTGCCGTGTCGCAGGTTTTTCTAAGGACGGGAGGGCGCAGCAGCTGCCCGTGCTGGTGGCACGGCTCTCGCCTCCCCGTGCGGCCGTGCAGCCCTCGCCTGCCGTCCGCGGGGTGCTGCCTTCCAGGCCACGAGCAACGCCCCGAACACGTTTCCTCCTTGCCGGAAACCCAGAGGAGCTGTCGGCCTTCGCGGTTCCTTCGGGCAGCGAGTTCCCGTGGTTCAGCACGCGGCGTATAAAGGGAAACCCTTCTGCCACTGTGTGATGAGCTGGCAGTCCCCAGCAGTCCCCGGCCACCCCGGGAAGCGACGGCTCCCGCTGCCTGCAGCTCCCACCCCGGGGAGCCGCCGCACGGCCTCCCGGCTCCGACGCTCTCGGGTCGGCTTTGCGGGGCCTGGACGGCCGCTTTCCCTGTTGCCCGGCGGTGCTGCTGCCTTTGCCGTCCCCGGGCCGCGCAGGCTCCTTCCTCAGCTCCTGTGCTGAAGCGAGCGAGCGTGTGACCTGGCAGGAGATCTGGCACGACACCGCGCTGTCATAATTAAAAAGGAGCCTAATGAAACTTCTAAAATAGCACTTTTTCCTTCGCACACACGTACCTGCAGTCAAACTGGGTGGATTACATAACTCGGTGTTGCCACAGTAACTGCGCTCCACCCCAGGGCGGCTGGAGGTGGATGCTGCTGAGCTGCTGTGCTATGGGCAGCAAACACCCCGGTGCAGAGGGAGCCGGGCTCCCGGGAGAGGGCCGCGGCCACAGCCGCGTTCAGCGCCTGCGGGAAGCTGATGAGACTCGCTCCCGGCACGGCTGGCGGTGACCCCCGCGACGGGCGCTGCCGGGGCTGGGCGTCGTAGCGAGGCACCGAGACCAGGGCCTGCAGGTCCGTCTTCTGGGTCGGTGCAGGATTGGTTCTTATTAATTGCACCGGTGCTAAATGCCTCGTGGGGTGGGTTTCCCGCGTCACGCCAGGTGCTGCTTCCCGGCTTGGTGCCCTGCAGCGGCAGCTTTCCGCCTTCCGGAGACGGTGGGAGAGCAGCGTGGAGGTGCTGCGGGGAATCAGCTAAACTGAGGGACTCTAACACCATGGTTACCCTGGGTAGACTCCAGCTGCCGCTGATCCTCGGGGAGTGAATCACCATAACAAAAAGACAGTTAACAAAAAAGAAAAAAAAATCAAAGCAAATGTTATGGCACGAGGCAAAGGCAGGTTTTTCCTGCCGCAGGTTCCCAAGGTGCTGGGGCGGCTGCCTTCTGTCCTGGGATCAGCCACAGCTCCTCGGGGCACGGTCAGCACAGCGAAGGCGGCAGGGACCATCCCAGGGAGGCAGCTGCCGCTCCGGAGTTCTTGACGTGGGAAAAGCCAGGGGCAAATACAATTTGGTAAAGCTTCCTCTTAATGTTAGAATAAGGAAAAATTCATTGGATGCTTCCAGCCTAAGACTAGCTTTGGGAGTAGGGGGAGGTACAAGGGAGCGCGAGTTTCTGTGCTCAGATTTCCTGGGGATAAAGATAAAGAGAAGCAGAAGACGGAAGGAAAGCAGAGCCGTTCCAAGGCTGTCTGGGAGTAGGCCTAGATGCGAGACGTTCTCTGAGGGTCGTCCCAAAAGGCCTCTTTTATTATGAGAAATTACAAATCCTTTTATCTTCTTCACCAGAGGAACAGCTTGTTTGAATTGCTGGGCTGTCACACTGGAATTAAATGCAAGAACCCCCCACATTCATGACGTAGCAAAGAACTTACATAACATAACTAAAAATAAGGCGATAGAGATGCATATAGAGGCAGTCTTTTCCTGGCCGCTCCATCTGAAATCCTTCTCCTGACTTCACCGGCACTGAAAAGCCGGTGGCCGGTCGAGGGAGCGGCACCCCGCCGGAGCCGGCCGCCATCTGATTCCTCGGGAAGGAGCACTGCAAGGTCCCTAAGTCGATGCAGAAAGCCTAGAGCCCTTCCCCGAAAGATCTCACATTGCAGTCTTGTTCCCCAGCCCCCATATGAGGATATGTCCCAGCTGCTCTTCTTTTTTTAAGCCATAGCCAGAACTGGTTAACTAGTCACTCAAACAAAATAAGAAAGCTCTTCTTACGTGTCATGAATTCTTCCCTGTTTTTTAGTGTGTGAAACCTCTGAGGGAGAGAAAAGCCAAAACGGGAGCTGAACGCACCAAGACCGAGCAGTCACCTCAGGGAGCTCTCTTACTGCTCGCACGCGTTGGGATGGGGAGCAGTAAGATGGAGGGGAGGCGGCAGAAGTGGAATAAAGACGGGAGGTTTGGGGCCAAGGTATTGACTGGCTTGAGCTGTTTTGCTCCCTGTTCTCGGAACTGATGGAGGAGCAAAGCAGAAGATGACAGAGAAAAACACACTGTGCTGCTTAACTGTTTCACTGCTTCTCGTGGCGGAGGAGAAAGGCGAGGAAGGCTTGCTGCGCGGCTGAGACGAGGCAGCGCCCGTGGCAGCCCGAGCTCGGTGCCGGTGCTCGTCTTTTACATGGCTGCAGGCACGTGGGGACACACCACGCCTGCTGCATCCCCGCTTCGACCGCGGATCCTGCTGCAGAGAGCACCGGCCTTGGCGGAGGGAAGGGGGACGCTGGGGTGGTCCAGGGCACGGCCACGCTGCTCGCAGCTCTCGGGACCTGCGCAGAAGTTGCCGCTGTCAGTCGGAGGGGAGGAAGGGATGGGGAGACGGCTTTGCTGTCCCATGGGGACCCGATGGCTGGGAAAGCTGGCAGGGGGCTCCCGGGAGAACCCTGGTTCCTGCTGGCTGAGGAGATGAAAGCCCCGGTCTCCCGTCGGGGGAAGCAGTGGACACGTGTGGGGGAGCGGGGGGAGCGGGCAGGCAGGGGCTGCCTCTCCTCTCGCCGAGGCTGGTCCCTCCCAGGCCAAGGTGGCTGCAGGCTGAGCACCAGCAGTGGCGGGTGCGTTGCAGCGCGTGGCCGCGTGCACCCCGGTACCCCGGTACCCCGTCACCCCGTCTCTGCTCTCTGCCGCTCGCCTGTCCCTGCCGGCCGGCATCCCTCACCTTCCCCCGTGTAACCCCAACCCCTGCAAACCAGCGGCTCCTTCTCGCCTTCCAGGTGCTCCTCTCCCGTCCACCCTGCTTGGCACCAGCAGCGGGGAACAGGGTGTAACGAGGGGTGACGGGGCACAGTACAGCGGGGCTGTAGCATATGGCGTGCGGTATTGCAGGGGATGTGGGCTATAGCAAGAGGCAGAGGATGGGGCATAGGGTGGGATATAGCAGGGGTATAACATGGAGCATAAAGGGCTGTAGCATAGGGAACGGGGTATAGCAGAGGGTAAAGCAAGGGGTATAGGATGGGGTATGGGGTGTAGTGGTAGTATAGCAGAGGGCATAGGAGGGGTATGGGGTATAGCAGAGCGTATAGGAGGGGTGTGGGGTATAGCAGAGCGTATAGGAGGGGTGTGGGGTATAGCAGAGGGTATGGGGTGGGGAATGGGGTGCAGCGGGGTATAGTCGGAGGGGATGGGGCGGGGAATAGGAGGGGGGTTACAGGAGGGGGCACAGCGGGGGTATAGCCCTCCTCCTGCCCGGCGTCTAGGCGCCCGCCCCGCCGTGTCTCCAGCCCCCCCGGCCCCCGGCCCGGCTCCGCGAGGCTCCCGGCCGCGGTGCGCGGGGCCGGGCCGGGGCGGTGCCGCTCCTCCCCGCGGGGCCGGGCCGGGGCGGTGCCGGGGCGGTGCCGGGCCGGGCCGGGGCGGGCGGCGGCCGCCGGCAGCTCATAAAAGGCGGCGCGGCCGCTCCGCACCGCCGCACTCCGCGCCGCCCCGGGACCCCGCCGCCGCCCCGCACCGCTCCGCCGCGCCCCGCTGCTCCGCACCGCTCCGCCCGCCCATGGTGCTGCCCGGGCCGCCCGGCATGTCCCGCTCCGAGGAGGTGCATCGCCTCACCGAGAATGTCTACAAGGTGAGCGCCGCGCCGCAGGTGCCGGGCCCGCTCCGCTTCTGCCTCTTCTCCTTCCTCCCTTTCCCCCTCCGTTCTCCATCCCCCTCTTTCTTTTTTTCTTTTCTTCTTTCCCTTTTTTCCGCTCCCTCGGCAGCGCGGGGGAGGCGGCGGGGGCGTGCGGAGGGGCGGCAGAAGCTGTCGCCTTATGTAAGCGCGGCGGAGGGGTGCGGGGGCCGCCGGGGGGGCCGCCCCGTCTGCGGCGCCGGGGGCCGCGCCCGGTGCCCCGGGAGGGAGCGGGGGGACGCGGCGCGGCCGAGGGCTCCCTGCACTTGTGGGCAAACTCCGCGAAGTGCCCGAGCCCGGCGTTTGCGGTGCCGGGGCCGCTCGCCGGCGTCGAGCTCTGCTCTTAATTGCACGGAGCAATTGGGCTCCGCCGGCGCAGAGGGGCCCTTTGAAGTCGGCTTGCGCTGCCGCACGGCTGAACCGGTCCCCGCCTCTGCTCCGCTCCCGGTGCCGCTCCCGAGGGACGTGGGAAAGCAGCACGCAAGTGCGAGCTGCCGCTTAACTCGGCCTGCGGGTTTCCAGCAGCTTGGGCAGAGGGAAGGAAACGGGGCTCTGTGCCAGGAGGCCTCTCCCGGGGGGGGGGGGGGGAATGCGGTGGTCCCGGGGGGGCGTTTCTCCCATCTCATGGCCTGGCGGAGGTCTCCCATGGTCGGGTGGTCCCAGGACAGGTAAGCCAAGCTGAAGCCATCGCTTGCTTTCTGGTGACACCTCTTCAATTGGAGGCGATTGCTGTGTCTTGGTTATAGCCGAAGTCTGTGAATCTCTGAGACTTTTTTTCACTTTCCTACTGGTGTCATGAGAGAAAAAAATATTTTATGTACTTTAATTTCCCTCATGAAGGAAGTGGTTTCTGCTCTGCTGGGTCCTGTGACTGAGTTTAATAAAAATCTTTCTAGCCTAACGTGTAATGCAGGATGTCATTCATTAAACTGGAAAGCTTGTGCTGTTTCCTGTGTTTTAAATGCTCAGACCGAGTTACCTGTAAGCGTTTGATGAATGAAACTCTGATGGAAAAACTTAGTCCAAAAAGTCTAGGTAGTGAAGTTGTAAGGTCTATTTTCTTGTGGTGTTAGGGTGTAGGAGCTGTTTGAGTGGAGCTGATGACAATAAAATCTTTGGCCACTGACTCTAGACCAGGTCTGAGAATGAAGCTTTTTGGTTGGGGCTTGGTGGTTTAATTGCAGAGAGGGTTTGGGTGTCTGTGGGACTCCATTTCACCCTTAAATGCTGCTGATCTACCACGATTTACGGTTGTGCTGGCTGTTCTTGGGCTCGGACAGGGCTGGAGCGCGGTGCCCGTAACCTTTGGGCGATAGTTTGGTTGACTTTCCCGTGGGGCCTGAGCTTTCCCCTACCACAAAGCGGAGCATTGCTCTTATCGGTGAGCTGCGGTGGGGGTGAGCTGAGCAAACGGGGCTGATCGCTGCTGCAGTAATTCTGCTGGACCTCCCAGCTCCGAAACGGAGCATCGCGTGGGTCGGTCTCTATGGACAGCTGCTGTGAACAGGTTCAGCTGTGACTCAGGTGTTGTTTAAGGTGTGTTGTCTTTGAAGAGCTGTGTTAATAAGGTGCTTGCAGTGCAGGTAACGAGTTCCCCGGGAGCTGGTGCGCAGCCCTCTAACGAGCCCGCTGTGCGGCTTGTTTGCCATTGCCGTGTGATCGGCTGCTGCTGTTTGTCTTGGCAGTTTCAAACCAAACTTGATTTTTAAGCCTCGTGTTTGCCTTGGCCAGAGGGTAACATTGAGGAGGTTCTGCCTTGAAAACAGCTGCGATTAAATGCTATTTATTCCCCCAAGAAACAAAGGGCGAACGTTGGTTGTGCCCTTCTCTTGCCTCTGACCACCTTCATCGCTCTTGTGCTGCGTGAGCCAGAGGTGGAAACTCGGCAAAGGGCCCTCGGCTCCTGGAGCAAGAGGCAGCCGCCCGACCGGCCTGGCTAAAGTGTAGCTACGCTCAGAAAGTGCCAGGCATAAAGAGCATGCGCTGTCCCTTTTGGCCCCAAGATCAGAGGGACTCAAAGGGAGTCTAAAGGTGACAGGTTTTACCTATTGGTTAGTTAACGCTTTAATTCTTGGTGTTTTTGTGGGAGCTCTCAACAGCTGGAGCACAGAGACTGAGAACTTGGAGCTGAAGGCAAAGCTTGCAGTTTTAGCCCTCATCTAACTTCTCTGGGTTGGGAATTAAAGGAAGATGGTAAAGATTATATTTGCATTTCCTGTAGTGAGCCAGGTGGCTTTGCTTCTCTGAGAAGGTGGCAATACTTTTCCTGGCTCCTGGGGATTTGTTGCATGGGGTATGCAGAAATGAGATGTTTGCTTGTTCCTTTGAGTACTTCTGAAATCTGGAACCTGGAGCAAGGGCTGGTGGCTCAAGGACAGCATTGGTGGTGTGATCCTGCCATGGCTGACATAAGCTTTGGACTTTACAAGTAAAAAACAGCCCCCTTAATGCTTTGGATCCTTGTTGTCTAAGTATTATTTGGTCTGGGCTCTTTTGGCCTTTCCAGTAGCCTGAACCTTGCTTTGGTCAGAAGCAGGGGAGGAAGAGACAGTCCTGGAAGTGGAGGAAGGGGACTGAGGCTGGTCATTTGCCTCCCTGCAGCCACTGATTTGCAAACCACAGAGCATGGCCGTGGGACGGGCAGTAGCTCTGCTTTGCCTTTGGTCGCAGGTGTCTTGTTGGAGTTTCAGCAGCAGCTGGACTACAGCGTCTTGCATCTTCTGCTGCGATGCTTGGAGCAGCCAGCGTTCTGCGGTTGTTACATGCCAGGCATCCTCTCTCCCAGCGGAGGCTTTCCCGAGGCATCCTGCTTAGGAAGCCCATTGTAATTATTTTCCAGAACCAGTGCTCACCCTCGGAATGATTGCGCTAATGAGATGGTGGAGGAGCTGTCAGCCGCCCCCTTGCCGATGCTGCCACTACAGTCAGCTGCCTACACGTGTAGTAATTACAGAGGGAGCTGGAGGAAGCTGGCACCTTCCGCCAACGTAATCCCACCTTCCCCTCTTGCTGATTCATTCTTATGGACCTTATTGTAACAGCGCAGCTGCTGCGCTGGTTCTGATGGGCCTGCTGCAAACGAAGGGATGTGTGAAACTTCTGCTGTAGGCGATGACTCGGGCAGCTTGGTGAGAAATGCAACTCTCCTCTGAGCCTGGGCTCCTCTGTGGGCGGTGGTTCCCCATCTCTGCTCTGTATCAAGTAGGAAGTGGTGTCCCCTGCACAGAATTGCCTATTTGTGAAAAGACGGGACTGGCAATTCTTCCTCCCCTCCCAAAGACAAGCCTGTCTCATTCATGGTAGATTGGACTGTAAACTGCAGTAATCTAATTTCCATTTCATTTTCAAGCTATTTCTTCATGTGGAAGATTGTTTTGCAATGGTGTATGAATAGTTCTGCATTTGAAGAAAGATTTGCTTAAAAACACCCCAGACTCAAAACCTAATTTTCTTGCACAAATGCAGGCATAATTTCTGATAGTCATTTGCTACACATCAGATGTAATAAATGTTATTGCCAGCATAACAACCTCTTGCCTCATTATCTCCAAGTCCAGAGGGAAGGGGAGAGATTCTTGTTCAAGTGAATCAGAAGGGAAATGGTGGGTGGTTTGGTGTTTGGCAGCGGAGAGAAAATGTGATATGACAGAAGACGAAAGAGTTGGCCGCAGAAGTCATCCTGTGCCACCCCCAAACTTCATGCACTGGGCTCTTCAGGCCACGAGCGTTTGGTCCTTCCTGCATCACAAGCGGGAAACCTGTTTGCTGAGACGCTGCTGCTGCTGAATTAACCCCCATGGTAGTCTGGACCTGCGTGATCGGCCTTTGCACGGCGCGTGGCCGGCTGTAGTGCCCTGCTGCCACGTACCGGCTCCGCGCTGGCGGTGTGCGCTTGGGTTGCAGGGGAGCAGCTCAAGCTCTGCACAGTTCCCTCTGCAGCATCAGCTGCAGCGTGTCACAGGGCAAGACCAGGATGGTTGTCCCTTACTTTGCAGGACCCAGGGCTGTGGTGTTTTTATAGAGATAACGTGCTTTTGCCCAAGTTGTGTCTTTGTAGGTGTCTTGGCTCTGCAACCATGTTCGTTTGAAGCAAGGCTTTATGCTGATCGAGCAGAGCCCACACAGCTGGCTTTGGACCTGTTGGAACAGCCTGCTCTTTGGCACTGCCCCGCTGCTCGGTGGTGCGGCAGAGCTGGGGTGCTGGCGATGCAGGTCTGCTGCTCCCTCCCCTCTGCGTGCGCTACGCGTTGTGGATATTGAGTGGTTTCTGACTCCTACTGAGATGATGCATCTCAAAACTTAAAGTTTGCAGAGTAAGACCTGTTATAAAGAAGGCAGATGGCTTGCCGAAGGCAGCCTGAATTGCTTTGCGTATGGTTAGCAGCTAGCACTAGAGAAAAGCGATGCTCTCGGGGGCAGGGGTGGCTGCTGCCTTTGCCTTCGGTGGCTCGCTGTGCTTCAGCTCACAGCTACTGGCTTTGCTTCTGTGCTGCTCTCGTTGCAGGGCATCGTGTGGCGTTGGCCACCGCACTTCAGACATCTCAGAGCCTTTGACTGGGTGGGTTGAGTCTTTTGGTCTGAGGTCTGCAGGAAGCAAGTCCTCCTGGCTCCCCTTCTGCTGGAGGCAGCTGGCTGTTGGCGCCTGGGTGACCCTTCGAGCTCAACAGCCCTGAGGCCTGGGTGGTGGGTCTGCCTCGCAAGGCTTATTGCTTGCAGAAGAGGCATCTCCTGGGTGGGTGCTCTGTGCAGGCCCATCTCTGGCTTACTTCAAGCCCAAATACTGACTGCAAGAACTTCTTGGGGCTCTAGCCCTGAATCTCGGGTTCTTCCCTCCCCTGACACGGTAGCTAGTAGATATTAAGTGGCTTTAGATGGGGGCCCTAGGTTTTTTGTTTGCTTTTCTGGAGTTCCCTGCTTACTGAACTCTGTCCAGTAAAGACTGTCCTGAGCCCTGGTCATGCTGCCTGGCTTTGGGGCAGGATCTGGTGAGGTTCCTACCTGAGCGAGGACTGTTCAGCCCTTCGCGCTCGCTTGGAGCAAGCGTTGGAGAGGCCGTCAGGGAGGTGGGAGCGTGGGAGGGTGCAGAGCAAGAGCTGGCAGCTGCTCCGGGGTTGTGAAATGCTGTTGCTGTGTAGCCGGTTATGGTAGCCGCTGTATACGGAGATAGCAGGGATTTCTGGGGTTATGTAACTTCGCTTCCAGTGCCTGGACGAGGATGCTCCTGGAGGCAGAGCTTGCAGGTGTTGTGAGTGACTGAAATTAGCCCTGCTAATGAGCACAGCCAGGTTCCCTTCTGAGCAGAAAGTTGGTCTCCTCAACCTACAGAGCTCTGTCCTGATGGCACTGGGCAGGACATGCTGAGGTGGAAGCAGCAGTGGGATTTCTGGGGGCATTAAATATTAATACAGAAGTAATGAAAGGCATTTCTGAAGCAGGGGTGACCCATTTAGAAACAAAACTTCCTTATAGCTGAGCTTCTCCTGTGGCATGACTGTGCCATAATGGAAAGTCCCATGGGTGCTTCTCCTTGTCCTGACTGTGCTGGTCACGATCACGTGTCCTGCTGGGACCTGCGAGTCTCTTGCACCGAAAAGTCGGGGTGTGCAGAGCGCATCTGGCCCACCTGCAGCACCATGCAGCAGCACACAGCCCCAGCCTTGCAAGGAGCCTCGCATGCCGCTGCTCTGTATAGGCATCAAACAACAGTACCAGGAAAACATTGAGTAACTTTTTAGGTTAGAAGCAAAGTTGTCGCTGCTGTTTACTGGGCTGGCTCTTGGATGCCACCAGCGAGTGCTGCGCAGGTCCTTGCGAGGGAGCTGGGAGGAGAGTCCTGACAAGGCACGCAGCGCGGTGTTTGCAGTGATGCTCATCCCTTGGAGACAAATCCAGGCATTAAAGCCTCCTCGCACATTAATCCTTGGTGTCTGGCCGCTTGCAGTGTTGCTGGCCGAGAGGCTGAGGCCAGAGCGCAAATGAGGTGCCAAGAGCCTGCAGTTAGACGACCCGGACTGCGCTGTCTGTCTGCGCTGGGAAGGACCTCTTCCTCCTCCTGCCAGCGCGTGATATTTCCGTGCAGCGCGAGGTGTGGAGGAGAGACTTTCTGGCTCGACTGCAGTGAAGTCTGGCTCCAATTATGGGAGCCCTAATTGGGGCAGGGTGTGTGTTGCCGATGGTCTGACACAGCCGTGCCGAGTGACGTCCCGTCTCCCGGAGCAGCGCGGTGATGCAGAGCAGCCCCTTCCCTGGCTGCTGCTGATCGAAGCCACCTGGTCTGGTGCTGCGTGTGGTGTAGGGCCCCGGTGCCAAGCCAGCCGCGGCTGCTGACCCATCTCCACCTGCCCTCGTGCAGCAAGAGAGCTGGTGCTTCATTTCTTTTCCTCTGTGCTCAGGTTTAGGAGCATCTCGGAGGCTGCAGTGATGGAGCTTGGGAGAATCATGCAGCCCCTTCTCTTAAAGAATTTTTTAAGATCTCGAGATGGGCTGAAGACCCGTTTCCTATGCAGGAGAAACTTGATACAAAGTGAATCGGCTCCAGCTTGCTGCTTGGGGAGGACTTAAATGTTATTATGGCACTGTAGCAGCAGATAAATCTTTGCTGTAACATGAAGAAGTGGAGTACGCTTTGACGGGGGAGAGACGGGAAACTTATTTTCTATTGACTCTTCTCCCCCTCTCTAATGCAGCAGAACTATGTCCTGGAGACCTCGTGCTTTGCATTAGTTTCATTTTTGGCAGCTGAATAAAGCCATACCAATCCCAGAGAGCTGAGTGGTATTACCCAGGGAATTTAGTGCAGTGGAACAAAGCAAAGCCCTTTCAACCTTTCGCTGCCAGGTTTTTTGTCTGTATTTTTTTTTTTTTAAACTCTGCCCAGGCAGCATGTGGAAGGCAAACAACTTGTGGGTGGTGCTGATGGAGCAAAATTTGAGGGAGCAAAATTTGAGGGAGAATGAGGTTTGCTCTCTACCAAATTCTGCTGAATATTGGCTTTGCTGCACTGTCCTGCAAATCTGGTTTCACCTTGCCAGCTCAAGGAAGCTGATACAGAAACATGTTTGGGCACTTCTTCCCTCACCTCTGCAAGGTGGAAGCATGGGGCAGCGTCTTCTATCTACATCGGAATTTCTGTTTTTAGTGAAGTTCTCATTTGTTGCAAGGTGGAGGAAGATGTCAGCTAAAGGCTACATGACTAAATGCTGGTACTTTCTTCTCTCCCTGGCTTTGACGGGACCCTGCGCCCAGTTTCTGGAGCTGCTGCGCAGCCACCCCTTCCCTAGCATTGCGACATGCTGTCTGATGGGAGCAGTTGCAGCATTTTGCTGGCTGACTTGGGTGCAAGAAGCTCTTGTTTGTTGAGCTTGTTATGCAATGTAAACATATTTATCTGCCAGGATCTTTGTTTTCTTACCAGTTGGCAGCTTTTCAGTTTCTCGCATGGTGGGTACCTTTGTATGTCCGTTTTAGGGTAATCTTCTCTGCCCACCGTGGGAGTGAAAATAAGGCTTGAAAACTTCCTCTACAGTGCAGAGTCCTTTCTGATGTCCCTGCTCGGCAGCTCTGTTTGCACTGGCGACTGGACAATGTCTAAAAAACATTCACTTTCAGCAAACTAAAGTTTCACAAGTTTTATTTGGCCAGTGAAGAGTCACCCCTGCCCCCTTTTCATATGACTAGCTGGATCCTTTTTGCAGTGCTTTTTCTTTATTTCTTGCTTGGAAGAGGCTCTGGGGCAAGGTTGGGGGATGCTCTCGCAGGCTGCAGTGGTGTCTGCAGCTGGGAACCTTGGAGCATGTTGCAGAACAGCTGTGGTAGAGTCCTGCTTTTGGCCCCCTCCAGTTTTGGGAACGTGTTTAACTTCGGAAGAAGATTTACCTGAATCTGTGCAGTCCTGTGATGTCCACGCAAGGCCGGCAGGTCGAGGGGGGAGTGCAGGGCTCAGCCCCTCCTGAAGGCTTGCTCTGAAATGCAGCTCTCTGCAGCAAGTCCACAGCTGACCTTGCTGTGGCTGTGGAAAGCAGTTAATGCTTGTTAAGTCACCTGTGCTCTTGTCCTACAGATGATACTTTGTCTGTAGGTCCTATTTGGTTATTTATTCTCCAAGTTTTCTTTCTTCAGAAAGATATGTTTACATAGGCAATGCTGCAAAAGTCACTTTAGATATGTGTGTACACCCATGTGCATGCACACTCACACCCTGCACTTAACCTAGCAAACTATTTAAAAATCACTTCCCCACAAATTCTGGCAATACTTCTTCTGCATAAACATTATTCAGCCTCAGATTGCTTGGGCTGAGCTGCGGAGGGTGGCGGAGCTTGCAGTATGCGCTGGCTCTGCCAGGAAGAAGGAAGTTCCTCAGCTAGTGGGCGAGGGAAGAAGACGGGACCAGCGTCTTGCTGACAAACCCCCGAGCACTTTGCTGCAAGTGTAGTTGTGAACTTTGCAGGTTCCTGAGCCTTCAGCAACAGCAGCAACTTTGGGGAATAATGGAGATGTAGTTTGTCAGATGTTAAACGTGAGGTGGGAACGGCAGAGCAATAGAGCAGTCCTCTTCAGCGTTAATTAATGTCTGTGTAATTGTCTCCTACAATTACAGAAAACAACTCATTACGTGGCCTGTTGCTACAGGTTAATCTTCTGCTTTCAAGCTGAGCACGTTCGCTAAACCGCTCGGTGCCGTCCCAAAGGTGCTTTAATTTGCAGTATGTGGATGAGGCTGCAGAGCTCGACCCGCGGCCTCAGCGAGCAGCGATGCTTCTGGCGAGCCTGGGCTGGTGTTCGCCCATCGGAGCTTTGTGGACGGTCTCCTGCCCTTTGCAGGGTCGTGCGTGAGGCTGCAGGACCCGCTTGGGACCAGCTTCTGAGGCATCACAACCTGATTTGGGTTAATATATCGGATAGCTGTCCTCAACCCAGCTGATCTCTAGCCAGGAGAGGAGCGGTCGTCTCCTCGCTGGCTGTTGGGCTTCCCCGCTCGTCCACCATCCTCGCTGCTCTCCTGGAAAACGATGGAGCGAGGCCGGGGCTGGTTGTTGCTCGGAAGATTAAAAAATTCCGGAGCTGACAAACGCCGGCCCCGGGGCGGTGACCCCGGGAGGCGTGCCGGGTCCTGGCCTCCGAGCCCGAGTGTCCCACGAAGATTGCCGCTTACTGAAATTAATAAACTGCTGTCTTGAACTGGGAGAAGGCGACAGCTCAGCTGCTGCTGTTGATCAGTCCTGCCACATTTGTCTGCAGAAACAAATTGAAGCGTCATACTCTCAAAAGACCAGGCAGCAGGAACTGGGGATAAAAATGCCTCAGGCAGAAAATGAGCTTTATAGTGTTTGGCCAGCTTCAAACGAGGTGACAGATGCTTAATCAGCTTATTCGACACAAGTGTCTGTCTGTCTTCCCTCCCCTTGCGCAAAGGGGAGCTGCCAGCGCGGCGGCGGCCGGGGGGGAGGAGGGCGAGGGACCGAGGAGCCCCTTCCTCCCCGTGGGGAGGCTCGTGCGGGACCGCCGGGAGCATTTGGGGATGCAGAGGCACTTGGGCGTTAAACTGAACTTCCCGTTGGTCCCCTTGGCTGATGGTGGTCGGAGCAGGGCAAGGGGCTGTCTCCGGAGACGGAGGCAGGTACGCGGTTCGTGGTCCTGAGCTGGTCCCCAGGGGTTCCTGCTCCGCAACCGGAGTTCGGTTTGGAGACCAGACTCGCAGTGAGAGTGCGGAGATTGTGTTATCTTCTCCACAGCTCAGCTGGGGAATTAGCGTCTGGCTTTTAAGGATGCTATGGTTACCGGAGACTGAATAACTTGGCATGGCAGGGCGGGAGAGAGGGATTCGGTGGCTGCCGTGACAAACTTGCAAAGACCCATTGGTATTTATGATCTGATTATTCCTTCCCTGCCCCCAGTCCCCAATGTCCTGCATTAAATAAGGACCTGAAAGCAAAGGAGGAAAAGCTGTACAGAAAACACTCCCTGTATACTGGTGTTTTCTGACACCTCCATTTCTGTATTTTTAAGCAGCTGAAAAGTGACACCAGGGGTTTGGAGACCGAGGTGCGATTTCTTGCACACAGCTTTGTCCAAGGCTGGCACGAGCTGGGGAGGAAGGAGGTGTCTAGCCTGGCTGCTCGCTGTTCTGCCTTCAGCCCCTCGGGGATTATGTCAAGAACCAGTTCTCAGACCTTTCCTCTGCTCTGGTAGACCAGGCTGATGCCGGCTCTGCCAGGCCGGTCATGGAGGTGGTGCGTAGCCAGCTGCCGTCTTCCAGGGTTTGTCAGCTCTGGAGTTGGTCCGAGGGCCGTCGGCTGCTGTCTCAGAGCAGCCGGGTAGCAGGACGTAGTCCCTTTGCTTCCTTCGATTTTGTGAATTGGGCATTTCTGCTGTATCCGATGAAGTTTTCTGTTTGGGGCATTTGTTCCGCTCTTGCGCTGAAGTTCCTGGGGGAGGGTCCGGAGCCCAGCTCCAGGGCTGCCTCACCCGGATCTCGCACGCCGGGCCGCTGCGGAGCTGCGCTGCTGTTTCAGCCGAATCCTCTGCTCAGCTGCCCGGCTCCTGCGTCGCTCCCACACGCGCAGGAACGCGTGAGCCCGAGGAAGGCAAGCGCTGCAGACGGCGGTGCGCGGAGAAGGGCTCCGGGGCCGCTCGCTCGGGAGCGTGAAGCTCTGGGCATGGCCCAAGCGCTCTGCTCCGGCCTAGGCGAACCCAGCACGCTGGGTCAGAAGCAGCGCGTGTGCTGCTGGGAATGCCGCTTAGTCGTTGTCTAAACTTCTTTGACCATCTGCCTCATAGCTGGGTGTCTGCATGCAAAACCTGAACTCGGCTGTCTTCAGCTGGAGGAGCCTCTGGACCTGCTGTTACTGGTGGGCTTTACTCCCACCTGGTACCAGTCAGCAGCACCTACCAGCATCACATGCGTGGAGGAACTGTTCCTTGGAGCGCTCATCCTTGATGACGAAGGTTCCTCAAATCCTTTCGCTTGATTTGGTGAGCTGGTGCCCAGTGCAGGGGAGCTAACAGAAGCCCCCCTTGGCCTTGGTACCAAGCTTCTGCCTGATCCTGCAGCACAAGGACTGGTCAGTGCTCAGAATGAAAGACAATAATCCATCATCTTCCACTCGCATACAAGCATTTCCAGGTGTTGCTGTCTGCAGCGGCTTTTTGTTACTGTGTTGCATGGCTAGAACTAGAGCAAATAAATGGCCTTAAATTGTTTTCTTGGCTGAAATTAGCATCAAGTGGAGTTGATGCTTTGCTCTTTGTTTGAAGATGAGCTGGAGGAAAGATGTGCCATTGGATGTCTTGGCCAATGCGTTCACACTCCCGTATGGTGGGGGAAGCATGGACTAGGATGCTGAGGGACTGGACTAGGCAGGGCTTGAGGTGGCAGCATGACTTGCTGCATTAAGCTAATATCCTTGCTGTTTTCAACATGTTGTGTGTTTGACTTAGGAGTGTCCCTTGCTACTTCTGCGCTGTTCTGACCCCATATCAGCTGTGATTCTAATACACTTGGAGTTAATCTCTCCAAAATGAAACAATCTGTTCTTCCAGGCCACCATGGTCTTTATGATTTTGAAGATCATTTGTAAGATGTGGCTATACTTAGTGAGGCTTCTCGATGGAAGACCAGCCGCCTCTTGCAGATGTCGGGAAGCTTGGGTTGTGGTGTTCCCAGAAGGGGTGCGGGAGGATTTTCTGCTCTGCTGTTGCACTTGTGGCTGTTGTGAGCTGGCTGTTCAGCGCGCCTGCCCAAGCTGGGCACCGAGGTGCCCTCTCTGCAGGGAGCCCCGCCGGCTGCTCGCCGCCTTTGCTGGTGCCTGATGTCCTTATTCTTTTGTTTCCTTTAGACAATCATGGAGCAGTTCAATCCCAGCCTCAGGAATTTCATTTCTATGGGGAAGACCTATGAAAAAGCCTTAGCAAGTAAGTGAAACTGCCCTGCTGATGCATTTATTGCTTAAACGTGGGAAGCAGCAAGCCCTGTGTTGCTGGGTGCAACAGGACGGCATTGCTTCGGAGACTGGGAACTCGCTTGGGATGCTTTCTTCCTTGGGGGAGTGCGGGGAGGAAACTTTGGCAAATGTGCTGGACAACACTATGGAAAGGATTTGAGCATTAAAATGTTGGCTGGCATCTGGGTGATAAATATATTTCCAATCAACAAAGCTTCTCTATCTTTAAATATTTAAGTCTTTAGAATTAAGACTTTATTTCTATTTAAAGGAGTGCTATTTAAATGTTCAGAGTGCCCAGAACAATGCAGTGGAGGAGGAAAAAAATCTTAAACTCGAGATGACTCTTGATTTGGAATATAGGATCCTTTTGGGAGCCATTAGAGAAATGTAGATTTAGCTGATCAAAAGCAAATTGAATTGATGAACACCAAAACTGGACTATTTTGACTTAAAATGACTTCCCATACTGCTTGGGCCCTATTTAGCTTGATTCTGTCTTGCATGTTTGAAGGCAGGCTTTATTTGACTGTGGAGTAGGTCGTCCTTCAGAGAGGCCTCTGTTCCCTTCAGAAAATTACATTGCACATGTCTCTTGGATTTTATTTTTTTAATTGGTTCAGTGAAAATGCCTTTAAGGGAAGAGGCTGTCATAATCTTAAACCAGCAGAAAAAAATACTTGATCTCTGTTCTTAAATGGTGCTTGAAATATGACCTTTAGGAAGAATCTGTGTGTTCTTCTTTTGTGCCTGGAGCAAATTTTATTTCCACAAGTCAAATGAGGTTCCTCAGTGTTTTCATAAAGCGTCTTTTAAGATGCCGGCTTCTGCCTTTCTCAGGTACAGACATTCCCCTGTGCCAGCACATTTGTTTCCTGCTCGTTCTCAGTATTGTTCTTAAGTGGATTTTAATGGGTCAGCTTCCACGAGATGGGAAGTGCATCCATCTGAACCCACCGCAGGGACTGCAGGCTCTGCTTGATCTCCCAGGACCTGGCACTTAATGAACCCTTATATGCAGCAGTGTTTTCCAGCGATGTTAAATGATGCTAATGAACCTGGGGCTCGTGAGTTGGGTGCTCTTTGGCTTCTTGATTTCTCTGCTTGGTCTCCTGCCCGCTGCAGGCAGCAGCAAAACATTAAGTTTTCCCTGGGGAGGAGAAGCAGAGATCTGAACAGGAGAGAGAAGATTGCACTTGGGACTGAGGTTTTTATTCTTCTAAAATGTTATACTGATAATGCATCTTCTAATAACCGAGATAGTGGAGCCTGTTTGTAATGTCCCCGTTTCATCCGAGTTTGAAGCTAGGCGCACTGTTACTGCACCATCCGTTGCTGTAAGCCAGTACGGCTTGATTTCTGTTTTTCTCACATCCCTCTTGAGTGCACTTTGAAGCCCAAGATCTTCCTGCAATTTTTAAAATTGTTTTTCGGTCATCCTTTATTTCGGATCGTGGCGCTTGTGGCGGCATCTAAAGGAAGCTTCTTAATTAGTAAATCACGCTGGAAGAGACTTCAGCACATAATGTGATGCTGTTGAGCAAAAGCTGTACAACATGTTCTCGTGATTAGAGGAAACCCCCTGCTTATCTGATTGAAGTGAAGTGTGGAGCTGGAATGTCAACAAACAAGACTGAACTATAATGAAAGTCTCCGATATTCAGTTATTTCACAGTGATTTTTCTGAGCAGTGCTAAGCAGGCTGTTTAGTTATACTGGAATGAAAACCATCTAGGTTTTACATGTACCTTTTTTCTCCTAAATAACTCTATAATCTTGTTGCTCTAGCCTTCCTCTTTTTTAGTGTGTTCTTTCTTCACTAATTTTGCTTGTTTGCTGTCTAGTCCCTCTCAGTAGGGTTAAGTCCTTTGAAGTAAGAGCCTCTGTTTTGTACAGTGGCTGACATCCAGATTCAGTGCTGTAGAAGTTGTAATAGCCATCAAAGAGAACATAACCTGCGTTTTTTTTGATGCTTTTAGGTATGACATATGCAGCGAAAGGATACTTTGATGCTCTGGTTAAAATGGGAGAGTTGGCCAGCGAAAGCCAAGGATCTAAAGAATTAGGTAAGTCACCAACTTACTGCTAAATGGAGTCACAGTTCGGACCAGGCTCTGAGCCACAGGAATGAAAACGGGTTTTTTTGCTGTAAGTGTGGGTAACAAGCTAAATAAGGAGCTGATCTTGCCACTCTTAGTCTGAGGATTTAGGGGCATTGAGGTGATGTTTGCAAAGTAGTAGTCAACCAAAAGATGCTTTGCTGGCATTTTTTTCTTGCTTTACAAATGAGAGAAATGCACTTGCTTCTGGTTTGGAAGCTGAGGCCATGGTGGGTGCCTCGTTGGATTTTGGCCCTTGGAAAGAGAACAGGAGTAAGCGGGTAAGAGGAAGGTTTGGGGTACGTGCAGGTCAGGTGTACTGGCCTGGCATTTCTTCTGGCAGAGGTGTCCTACAGCGTTTGGCGGGTTTTGTGTGGTGGGAGCTGTGTTTATATGCTGGGCCCCGGTGAGCACAGCGGAGCTGTTGCTGGATCGGCTGTACGGTGTCTGCTGTTTCACGGTACGCTGCAGCTGGTGACTCGTATTTGTTCAGTAGATTGGAGCTACTACAAAGGCATCATGAGCGCTGATGCTCTGTGACTCCTTTCCGTTCTTTATTCTTCGGGTAAATCATTTGGGGAACTGCTTTTCCAGTTTTTCCACCAGTCGACATGTTTGAAGTGTTCCCACCCCCCGAAACTCCCTCATTCCTATCGCTCTGCGTGAGTGGTGCTCTGTTTGCAGCTCCTCTCCCAGGCTCCCCTCCAGGGATGCTCTGTGGCCTCTTGCTAAGAGTCCAGCTGACTTGGGTATTTGTATTGATGCAGCTTTGGGAACTGGAGGTAAATGCCTTCTTCCTCCCAGTTCCCTTGCTGGTCTCGCTTGCCAGATTGCTGTACCGGGAAATGGCAAATAGTGCTCTAATGGGATCGTTGAAGCAGTCGGTTTATGAACAAGAGCTTGAGCTGAAATGATTTTTGAAGGCTTATAAAGCAATCTGTAAATAACCCTTTCTTCAGCGGGGCCAGTTCTTGTTTTTGCAGTACTCTGTTCAATATCAGACTTTAACTTGCTCCAAGCCTTAGACTGATGCCAGTCAGTAATCTGAATTCTTAGGGGCAAGCTTCAAGTGTCTAAACCAAGTGATAAAATAGATTTCTGTAAAGCTGTGTGTAGTAATGTTTGTTTACTAAATCAAACGGTCCCAAGTGACGCATGTAGCAAGCAGAATTGTGAAATCCGTGCAGATGTTACCATTTAAAGGCTTCCACTTCTGCTGCTTATCAGGCTTTCGCCCCATCTTGGGGGGTGAAAGATGAAGCAGCTCTGCTGTCCTGCTGGAAGTGAAAGTTTGGGACAGCTTTGTCAGCGGCACTTCAGCCATTTGAGAGCAAGAGCGTGGGGAATGCACATCCTTCCCTTACGTAAACCGCTGCTTCCCCTGCAGACAGCCGCAGCTCCGGCAAACGCTTGAAACCGACGTCTCTTGGTCGTACCTCCTAGCCTAAGAAAGAGGTTTGAAAGCTGGCTTTATTGGTATATTCCCAGCATCTCCCAACATTCATTTGGTATGTGGCTTGAATATTTTTAGGTTAGTTTAAAACATCTCCAAATTGTTGCATCTTCCATTCTTAGTGCGAAGCTATGTGGCTAGTCTTATAGAACAAAATACCTGGCAGTTCAGTCTAGACCTATAATAAATGGCTGCTCTTCAGACTTCTTGCTTTGATCTTGCTGATACTTATTGTGGCAGCTACTCAGTAGAATCCATGCAGAAGAAAATGAAGAATAAAATTTTGGCTGAAATCTAGCAGAGCTGGTAACAACCTATTAACCCCCCTCCTGGCTTGACTTGAGCAGGGGCTTTGCAGAGCTCGGTGGAAGAAACATTTTTAGATTTGGGTTCTTGCGCTGCCTGTGAGCTAACCAAAGGTACAGCTTTTCCTGGGGAAACCTTCAGCTTATCGGTTAGCGAGATTGCTGATAGCACAGGAAACGAGTGCTGGGGTCTGGGCTTTCTGCTCTTCCGTCTGGATTATTTCATCCCATGCTAGGGGCTTTAGCAAACAGGGATGTTTGTAGTTCGCATTAATATCGTAGGCCTAAGCTGATCCCTCTGTATGCAGATTTCCTCCTCAACAGGAAAAGGAAAGCTGTTGTGAGACGTAAGGCAGTGACTCCTGGATGTTCTGCTGCTGGCTGAATTCCCTTTCTAGCATCCAAGAAAAAGAATCCCAGAGATGTTTTCCTCCTTAACCCTTTCTCTCCTGAATGCAGGTCATCTTGTAATGCTACTTCTGGGAGAGAAGGTGTCAAAAGTGTGTGTGTGTGGGGGGAATTGTAAATTCTGTTTTTGCAAGATGGTAATTAATGTGAAAAAAGACCCATCTCATGTCCGCGTGGCAGCGTCTGCTGCTCGTGCAGACGTGCAGGAGCTGGTTCTGCACCTGCTGGCTCACAGGCTGCTCTCGGCACAGCCCGTTGCACAGAGCTCGGAGCAGGTCCGCGACGCTCCGAGGAGCTGGGTAAACGCTTAGAGGAGTTAGCCTGTGCTGGGAGTGCTCTTGTGGCTCTGTTTCTGTTAGTCCTCAAAACTGGCCAGTTTGATTTCCAGCATGTTGTCATCACTTCAGTATTACTTATAACTCTAAGGAGATTTTTCTCTGATTAAGCTGAGCACTGGAAAAACTGCCCATCTGCAATCTGTCCTTAGTTCTCTGCAAATGTGCTGAATGTCCCACGGACTCAGACTTGCTGGCTCTATTTTTTTAAATATAAATTCCTTTGGTTGCCATGATGTTGTGTCTTTAATCTGCTGAAAACCTTTATCAGCCTTTCTAATGCCTGCCAGACAGCTACCTCCAAGTTCAATTCTCTGGTCAGCAGCTGCTTAGCACTTCACATTGTTTGTAAATTCTCCATCAGATTTTAGCAACTGTGTGTAGACAGGATAATCTCGTGTAGTAACAGAAAACAATAATAAAGCACTTGAGCTCTAATCGGCTCTGGCTTGAGTTTTTTGGGTGGAAGCGTCTGGCTGGGGCGTACCTGTCAGCCCTGTTGCAAAGGTTCACGAGACTCCGAATCTCTTGTTTTTCTTGACTAAAGGGATGTTCTGCCTGGTGCAAGGTGTGGTTTCGTTGGTGTTGCACGACAGCTCTGTCCGATGCAGTTGCCTGTAGTCCAGATCCTCTTATGCTTTCTATAACCTGGGAAAATCCCAAAACATTTGGTGGCTTCTATTTTTATCTTCAAACTTTTTGAAACACTGGAAGAGTTGGATTGTGCATTCTCAGCTTTTAAGTGTTGACGGGGGTGTTTGATCTGGCCCGGGGAGACATTCCCGCTCGCCTCGCAGGCACCGGCACTGAGAGCAGCCGGGCGCTCGCAGCAGTGCTCCCGGAGCTCCGTGCCGTTTCGTGACCCAGTTCCGTACCCTGTTTGCATCTGCTTGAGATGCACGCAGCTTCGCAGGGACAGAGACCGTTCCTGAACAGTGCATGGAGGGTGTTGGCGTCTTGATAAATAAATACCGGAGAGGATTCCTTAGTGAAGTATCTCAGACGGTTGCAAGCGTGCTGTGATCCCGCTGATCTTGTGGTGCAAGGTGTGTCTGACGGCAGTCTGTGCTGGGCAGCTCTGGCAGGGAGTTGCCTCTTTGCGTCAAGCGATGCTTTGTGCGGCTGTCGCCCTGGAGAGGAGCATGATGCCTGCGGGGCCGGGACTTGGCTGTGTTCCTGCTCTGGTCTGAGGCAGTAATGAAGTACGGTGGGACTTCCCTGTAAAAGAGTCATCGCGAGCGCTGGTAAACTTGGCTACTTGCTGCCCTAGGAGCAGGCAAGCCTCCTGAAGCTCAGTGCTCAGCTGTCGTGGGCTGGATTTTATATCTTGAGGATATAAAATTGGTCAACAAGCAACTGAGCTCCCATTGCCTTGGAAAACTGTGTCTGCTTCCTACGTGTCTGACTCCAGTCTATCTCCGCGCTTGAGGTCTGCGTCCTGCCTTGGTTCTCGCCAGCCCACAAGTTGATTCAGCACTGGCCCTCCTCGCTCAAGGAGCTCGGTGCCCGTAGCTGTGCTGCTGGTGGTCCTGTGCTCTGCACAAGGGCAGTGCCTGTCCTCCGGCTCCCAGTGTCGTATGGGCAGGTGGAGAGGCATACTGGTTACTGAGGATCTCTTCTGGGAGCAGGTTGCTGTGAGCCTAGGAAGCAAAGTGAACGTAGGTGGCTGAGGCTAGGTCAGCAGTGGAAGTGAAGACTGCTTGTCTTGGCGTTCCTGGGAATTGAATCACTCCGAAAGGATGGCATTAAAGGCTTTTTCCTGCCTTTTTCTTCTGTCCTGGCTGCTTTCCAGTTTGTTATCTGGACAGAAGATCAGACCTATGCCCACAGTTCAAGCTCTCCTTTGAGAGTGATTCCATATATTGTTCTTCAGATCTTCATAGTGGTTGCTGAGGTGGCTTTTTTTTAACGCCAGCTTCTCAAAAGCCTAAATGTGTGTCTGATCACTGAAGAGTTGCTCTGCGCTTGATCTGGGAGCTCTTTGTAGGAAACTTGTGAAGAACTTGAGTCTAACTCACATAAGTGCTTGGGTGGCTTTGGCCCTTATGTCCTCCACCTGCCAGCAGAACTTAGGTGCTGAAGCTGCTCGGTGCTTCTTTTTCATCCCTTTGGGTCATGGCAAAGTCATAGAAAGGGTTTTCTTTTTTTTTGAGGGAAGTGCTTGCCTGGTAAGCAGAGTCGGAGGCAATTTTCTTGCTGGCTTGGAGTGCACCGGCACGTTGCGACTGCGACCAGACTGCTGGGGCTGAACAGCAAGAGCAGGGAACTCCTTTGGAGCTGGATTTTTGTTTTGGGGTCTCTTTCCAAGGTCCTCCTGGATCAGACAAAGCTGCTCTGACTGAAGCATCGTGCTATGAAAGAGGAAGAAAGACAGTAATTAGTTTTCCATTGTAAAGCAGAATGAGCCTCTGCTAGATAAGTGTTTCCTTCTGATGCACAGCTTGACAGTTTGCCTGATAAAATCACAACCTATGTCATCTCTGAGCTGCTGCCATCTGCTATGGAGCTGTTTAGTGTCAGTGGAGGACACCAGATCTCAAGTATTTTAAACAATCTCTATAAAGACTTTAAAATGTTAATTAGTGTTCTGGATGGATGTGTGATAAACACTTCTGCAGCCAGTGTGTGTCCTGCTTGGGATTTGCTGTGTGCTGAGGAGGGTGTCTGCAGCCTGAGCTGGAGCACGGAGCTTGGCCCAGCTCCATGGCACTGAAAACCAGAAAGCCACCAGACTGCATCCTCGTGGGACCGCTAACGTGGCCGTGCCGAACTGGGAGCAGCCCAGTCTGGGCACCTGTTGCGATGGGGAAGGTCGTGCGGACTCTGGTGTTTGGAGGAGCGAGTTCAATTTTCTCATTGCAGAGCTCCAGCCTGACCTGATTCTTGTCGGTGGCTTGGGCATGGTTTTAAGGCTTCATTATGCTGCACTGAATCCTCTGGAGATTTATTAATCTCTTAATTGGATTTGCAGTTGTTTCAGGTAAAGCTTCCTACAGCAATGGAGATGCAGATATAGATCCTGTGAATGTCAGAGGTTATTGTAACAGGGAAGTGCTTAATATGGGAAAGATGGGCAAGATCACCGCATGTGGGAATGAGTGGTGGTAATCGTAATGCTCGATGTGCGCTCAAGCACATCTAGCTGAATTCCAGGAAATATTTCCCAGCGATCACTGAAAGTGTCCCTGCAGCGAGGGCCATTAGCCTGTGGAATAGCCCTCCTAGGGAAGCGGTGGTAATCTTGCTGCTTGATCCTTTTAAAATTGGACTTAATGATGCACTTAATAGATTGTAGGTAACAACTTTGCACTGGCAGAAGAATGGACATTCTGGACCTGTACCACTTTCATCAGTGGTTCTGTTAAAAAGCCTTATTTGTTAGAGAAATTATTCCAGAAGCTCAGGAATAGGCTTCCAGGGTTGTTCTTAGTCTAAAACTTCTAGGGTTAACGAAACTGCCTTTTGAAAGTGGAGCTTGTAGATCTTATTAGAGTAAGAAAGGAGCATATCTTTGCTGTAGCTGTCTTTGTCCTGACCCTGATTAAAGCTTGTTTGAAACATAGTGCTCATTAAGTTGAAGTCTTAGAGCAGAAATTTCAGCTCATGCTGTAACGAGGGCGCAGATGCAATGTCAGCTCTGGGGATGCAGAAGGAGCCTGGCTCTCCCGGCCTCTCTGCTGGGTGCCAGCTCAGTGGTGGCACTTCTGGGGGGTTGCGTTTTTCCTTTCTGTGTGTAAAGTCTCCAGAAGGGAGTTCTTTAGCCCTTCAGAGGGAGATGGCCAAGAGAAAAGAGCCCATGGACCCTTGCTTCTGGGTGGCCACATCCCTGTGAGAGGGCAAGTGGAAAGAGTCTGGTCTCAGGGGCTGTTTTCTCCACGAGAAGGTGAAGGCAGCTCATTCCAGCACAGCAGGACGGTCAAGGCACGCGTGGGTTGCTCTGCCCTCGCTGTCACGTGTGGGCTGGCAGGTTGTTCCTGAGCTGAGAACGCAGCTAGAGGCAACCGGGCACCAGTTGCCTGCTGCCGAGTCCCTGCTTGCAGAGCTTTTGGCTGTCAGAAATGCGAAAGCCATCGGACGCCGCAGTATCGCTGCTGTTCAAAGCATCTGCTGCTTGCAGACCTCCTGGCACTGGTGCAGTGTAGTCTGCTTGACCTTGGTTAACCGAAGGCGCAGGAATAAATGAAGACCTTTTAAGAACTAATGGCTGCCTCGGAAAGGGATTCTTCTCCTGTCCGTGTTGCCTTTCCGCTGTCCCTAAACTTTCTGGTTAGGAACTGGCGCTCCATAATGAGTAATTTGTTTTCACAAGCCTGTACTGGGGAAGTAACAGTGGCATGTTGTTAAGTGAGCATCTGCTAAGAGCACAGTGTCTAGCCATAGCTTCTAACACTTTGCAATAGGTGTTTAACGTTTTCATCTCACCTTCAGTAGAAAAATCTTTCAGGAGGTTGCCTGTCTGTTAGAGCTCCCAAGGGTGTCTTCCCGAGCCTGAGTCTGAGCTGAACTCCTGCCCGTTGCTCTGTCCCTTTGCGAGGGAAAGACTGGCCACGCACGTACAAACTAACAAACGAACTGCATCCGTGAGCCGTTCTCTGCACTCCCGTTAGCAATGTTGATGAGCTTGGCAGACTTCAGAATGGGGCACATCTTCCTTTGCCCAGAAGGGAAGGACAAAGTGAGCTGGTAGGTGGCATTTTAAATCTTGTTTCATCTTCTGAACATCTGCTGTTGTAAGAGGAGATGAGAATTCAAAGAGTATCCATGAAAATGCTTTGGAAAGAAGAGCAGGCGTGACTGGGGAAGGGAGGCTCGGAGGAACCAGCACAAGCCCAAGGTGAACAGTGCCAGAAGGGGCTGGTTTGTGTGTGCGGTCGCATAGCCAGTCCCTCCTTGCCTGCTGGCTCGTGTGACCTTTTCAGTGCTATTGTTTGGCCAGATATATTTTAACACTCCCTGTGCATGCTGGGGGGGTGTGCACGCAGGTTACTGGTCTTTAAAAAGACAGCCAGCTTGCAAAGCGCCCCTGAAGACTTGCTCGCTGGAGCACACTGCCCTTGAAATGCCAGGGAAGGGCGAGGACTTGGTTTCTCCCCACCTGCGTGTCGGCCTTCCCTTTGCGGCCGCGTCGCGGCAGCGATGGCGCGGTGCTGCACGGGAACGCCCGCAGCATCGGCTGGCACAGTGCTCCTGCAGCTTTCCTGCTCTGAAAATTATTCCTGGCTTTTTAACTGTAAACAGCTCTTCTGGCTGGCATGGCCCTTCCAGAATAGAGCTTGGTATTTGCTGTGATGAAGCTGTCCCTGCTGTACAGGCGGACGGCTGCCAGTCCGAGGAAGAAGACAGGCGGCTGCGGGGTAAGGCTGTGCTTGCCGGACCCCTCCCGGGAGGCACCGCCGGGGCCGGGTCTGTCCTCCGGGTGTCTGGCAGCGCCGGGCCGTGTCCAGCCCCAGGATGCTGCAGATGTCACGATGTACAAGCAGCTCTGTCACTTTTGCCAGGTTTGGGCGCTGGAGGCAAACGCTTCCCTGCCTGGGACGTCTGGTGCTGGAGAGGTTTGTGCAAGTTCTTGCTGGGCGACTTGCAGCCGAGGCGGCAAGGTCTGCATAGCAGGGTCCCCCTGCGCCCACTAATTAGTGCTTTACCCTGAGCACAGTAACAGCCTCAGCCCCGTGGAAGCTGCCAAAATACCTGGGCACTGGGGACCTGCTGGTGGATGTGTGGAGGGGGCGGCTGCCGGAGGGCACCGGGCATCGCGGGGCAGCCCCGCTCCTTTGCTGTCCCTGGCAAAAGCGTCAGTCGTAACTGCTCAGCCTAAGAGAGCCGGTCGCTGAAAGCGTGTGTCACCAAACTTGAGTCAGGGTGTTTTGGAAAAGCTTTTGTTTTGTTCTTTCCCTGTCTCAATACAATAAAAAAAAATCTTAAGCATTGCCAAGATGGGTTGAAACGGAGGCTGGAAGCAGAAGTGATCATTATAATATTGATGAGTTGCTAATATAACATCAACAAATGCTGCGTGAGTCTTTAGGCTGTGACAGATAAACCTTTCTGAAGAGAAGCTGATTGTTGTCCCATGCTCATCCTTCCCACTCCAAGTGCATGAATCTTCCTCTAACTTGTCTCTCAATTTAATATTAGTGCTGCTGCGGGCAGATCCTGGAGCCTTCTTGTCTGGATGGGGTCCTCGCTGTGAAGAGCTCTTCCGCAGCGGCTGACGGGCTCGGCTGCGGCATGTGCTGCATCTCGTGAACCTGCAGCAAGATGCTGATGTTGGTGAAGAGCTAAGATTGCCCTTTTCAGTAGCGTGCTTCTGTCTTAAATGACTGGGTTTAATCAGCTCTTTAAGGAACGACAGCTCCGTGTGATCGGAGCTGCTGTCGGAGGGCTGTATGTGCCCAGGAGAATTCGGGAAGCAGCCGCCCATCAGCTTTACGGGGTTTGAGCTCTGGCCTCAGGAGCTAAAGGGGTGTGAACCGAACTCATTGCCTGTTACTGTGATTTATGTGTCTGGTGGAAAATGAGCCCCTGGAAGGTGGGGGACCAGGCAGCAGCCGGCAGCGTAAGGGAAACGCGTAACCACTTGGGTGAGAGTCTCCTTCCTCCGAGTTCACGGGAGGAGGAATTTCACCCTGAAGCAATATTGCTCACAACCTGCACAAGGTCGCGCTTTCTCTTTTGTCCCCCCCCAACACAAGTAACGGTACAATCCCGTCCAGCAATCGCCTTTGCTCAGCGAGGTCTGAAGCGATGGCCGGGCATCAGCACCGTGCTGGGGCACAGCGGCCTCCTGGGCTCGTCTTTCCCCTCCGGGAGCCAGACGCTTTCAAACCGCTGCTCGGGTAAGGACCCTCCTGGCTCAGACACGTCTTCTGCCTGGGTTTGAATGCACTTACTCAGCATCAAAGGGTTTAGCGGCGTTTAACCAGCCCTTGAAAAGCGGATATTTTTTCCTTCCAGACTCCAGCAGACAGCCACTCAAATGATTTGCCCTATTGTCTGTTGCTTTTTCTCATTAATGATCTAATATTCCTTTTCTGTTTGGTTATTTCCCTTGGCAGTACCGTAGCTTTCCCTGGTCTCCGTTAGCAAAGCAGGGGAGATGCAGTGCAGGGGGGAAGAGCGCAGGGGTCCAGGGCTGGGTCCCCTGCCCTCCTCCCTGCCTCATCGCATCTTTTCAAGTTTCTCCATTTGGGAGCCGAATCTCTAGAGCGAGTGATGGTCGAGTGATGCTGCTGCTGCTGTTGTCAGTACTGAAGCAGCAGTAAGTGATGCTGGCAAGGACGCAATGCTCCGCTTTTTCAAGGCCTCCTTGCTGTTCGGTGCTCTCCCCGCTGCTGGGCTGCTCCCAGTTCTGGGACTGGGTTGGGACTGGTTTGATCTGCTGACGCTGGGGCAGCACCAGCCCTTGGGTGAAGCAAGCAGCAGCTGCAGATGCCGCTCAGCAGCTGGGGAGCAGCTCCCTGGCTTCGGCTGCGCTGCCCTTGCGAGACCGGCCGGGCCGCTTCGCCTTGCCTGCAAGTGCCGGCAAGTTCTGGTACCGTCTGCGAGCGGTTTGGCTCAGATGCGTTGTTTGTTGTTTTTAATAAATACTCCGTAGCCTCACTCAAAGCTCCTGAGGCTCTGAGATCTCGAGGCGAAGCGTGACGGCCCGGGTTCCCGCTGCTCCGCTGTCGGGAAGGTCAGCTGGCTCCGGGTGCCTGATAGCAATCGTGCGATGTGGAACAACCGGTTTTGCTGTTCCTGCCTGGGTGTGGTAGGGAAGGGCCACAATAGCCCCTATAGTTCTCCGAGAATGATACTGTGAGTCAGGCGGACTTAAATAGCAACTCCAGTTTGCTTTGTAACCTTCTTGCCTGTTTGTATTTTTTGCAACGGTGACAGTAGCTTGCAGAAAGGTGTGCGCTGGACCTGGTACCCGCGGAAAGGTGTGTGCTGGGCCTGGCACGGGCAGGTGAAGCCCTTGAACTGCAGCCCTGTCCCTCCCTGTCCTTCTTGTCTCTGTGGCCTTAAGTGAAACACTCAACCTTGGCTTTCTTGGCCTACTGAATGTGTGATTTCAGGGTAGGGCCGGTGTGGCTCAGTGTGTATAAACATACTGTGTGACTCAGGTTTGTTCTCTGTTCTCCAGCTTGCTGCTGTGGTCGCTATTAGTGTTTAAGTTACAGGTGCCCCTTTGACGTGTTGCAAAACCCCGCGGCGCGGGAGGGAGCTCTGGCCGGAGCATCTCTCCGGGGCCGGTGTCGAGACGCGCCGTGGTCCAGGCCACCGGGCTCTGCCACTGCCGAGGCGTGCGAGCATCTCGCCTTGCTGGGCAGGCCTGGGGGGTTGCGATGTCCAGCCCCACTGCGATGGTGCAGGCCCTATTCTAAGCCGATTCCCTAAATATTTAGGCTTTCAAATTACTGTGCTATCTTTTTGTCACCGTTTAACTTCTTCCCTGCTGCCAGGCTGTGTTAATCTAAGCAGTTTCAGGGCAAAACGTCTGTTAATGTCTAACATGGTCTGCAGCTTTTTACAGTGGCGAAGCAGCTGGTGTGAAGGTGTCAGGGTGCCAGCGATGCTGAGAAGCTTGCAAGCGAATTCACGCAGCTGTATGACTGCTATTTTGGGGGTTTAGCTTAAATCCTCCTGCTGCCTTGCGCAGGCTCCCAGCTGCGGAGGACACCATGGGAATCCTGCAGCCGGTTCTTTGGAGCTGGCTGGTCTGCTTCAGCATGGGGAGGAATTTCGGAGAAGCCTCTCCCTGCCGTGCAGCCCAGCCCCGGGCAGGCATCCAGGCGCGGGAGCGTGGGTACAGCTCGGAGCTCGCCTTGAGCCGCTCTTGGAGGTGACCTGCCCGTGTTGTACCCCTGCAGCATGGGCTGCCCAGCTGGCTGCGGCGTGGGAACGAGCCGCACGGCTGCGGGCGATGGTTGCACGTTGAGGTCCGTCGGGTGGGACGGCGGCTGTCCCCATACAGCAGCTCTGGCCCTCGTGGCTGAAGCCAGCGTGGGCTGGAGGGATCTCGCCGTCGTGCGGTGCAGATAACGGCGTTTGAGGTGCCGGGACTGCCTCGACTCTGCCCTGCAGACCAGTTTCCCGACCCCCAGGTCAGCAGTAGGAGCGCTGACCCCTCCAGCAGTTCCCCTCCCCAGGAGGGGCTGGGAGCACTTGCTGCATCCCCAGCCCTGGCTGCCGGTCTCCGGAGCAGAAACACGGAGCAGCTCAGGGCTGGCGAGCGAGGCCGCGGCAGAAGCGAGAGGAGCGGACCGAAGAGCAGCGTGGAGGAGTGGGATCTCGGGCACGAAGGGGAGGTGCCGTGCACGGCGTGTCCCCCGCGGGAAGGACGCTGCGGGGGCAGGAAGCGCCTGGCCGACCCGGCTGAGCGGCTCCGAGGACGCCTCGCCTCGAGCTGCAGGACGGAGCACAATGGAGGCGAGCGGGAGGCGGCCGCCCTGGGGACGCAGGAAGGAAGGAAGGAAACCTCCCCTCGCCGAGGCCCAAGGAAGCCAGCTCTGGAGCAGCCTCCCACGGCCGGCGTCGGGGTCTGCCCCGCGCTGCGGTTGCTGCCTGGTCTCGGGTGGGAAAGGCTCTGTGCCGCTGCTGGGCTCCCGCGGTGATGTGGGCTTGGTTTTTGCTCATGCTGAAACTCCCGGTGCTTGGGAAAAACGCAGCAGGACCGGAGTGTGCATGGTCCTGGGCGAAGGGCCAGGGTTACCCTGGGGCTCGATGCGGGAACGTGTGCATGTTATCCCGGGAGCGCTGGCCCCGCTCTCCAGGTGCATCTGTAGCTCGGTGTCGGTGGCCAGAAAATCCTGCCAGCCCTGGCGATGAACTGATTTTTTCCTGGGGTGCTGGACGTGTCACTTAATCAGCCGTGGTTTCCACTTCAGTAAAACTGGAAGGAGAAAGGAGAGGAGGTGGTGTGAGCTCTGGAAACAACAACAGAAAAGCCACCCTTGCTTCAACATACTCCTCAAAGTTGCAGCATGACATCACTTTTCTTGCCCCCCTCGTAGTGGGAATTTGTGCACTTCCCATGATTTAGCTTTCACAGCTCAACCGGAGAGCAATTTCCTGGAGGTCTGGTAGTGGTAACCTTTTGCCCAGACCTTCCCATTCATGCACGAAGCTATTCATCAAAGACGTGCGTAACTGCTGCCGCCGGCTGCCAGCCCTGCGTGAGCACCACGGGCTGCTCAGCCCTGTTCAGCACCTCGCGAAGCAGCTGTAAAAGTTAACTGTGCATCTCTGCTCCTTTGTCAGCAGCGGAAACCTCGGTGCTGGCTCTCCGCGTCGCCAAAGCTGCTGCTGTCGCCTGGTCACCTTGTCGCTTTGCAGAGCTGCTCCCGTTCGTGAGACGGGTTGCAGGCGTGGGAGAACAGTGGCTCCTTTCTCCTCCGCCCCGGCACCCGTCCCCGGCTGGCTCGGTGCCCGTGGCTGCCTTTTGTTTCAAATGCAGGTTTTCCACCTTTGGGAGAGCTGCCGCTGTGCTCACGTCGAGCCCTGGGCAGGCGGCCTCGCCAGCTGTCTGGCGGGGAGCAAAGCGGAGCAGGTTTTAACGTCTGCAGAAGGGCTCTGGGACGTTCTGCGCGGGTGCAAAGTACGCGTCGCTCCAGCCACCAGAGCAAAGAAACGCTGGGCCAAGCCGTTCCTAACCGGGCGGCGTTGCTGATGCCAGGGTACAGCGCGTGCAGCGTGTGACCCTCGGCCCGGTGCCCCGGGACGGGCTGGCCCTGCCGGCCGGGGAGGCTGAGCCTGGCCCCAGCGCAAACCTCCTGTTCCCCACCTAACGTGGGGTTTCTCTTGCACTGGTAAGAAGCTGGTTCTGCTCATCCTATTGGTGGTGTTGCAAAGTTTTGACTCTAAATACAGAGGATGCAGTTGTTCTTGACCCCAGGGTGGACCTGTCCTCCAAGGAGGACTTGCTTGCGCTTTCCTTCACTCTCTAAATGCACCAAAACTGCAGCATTTGCTACCAGTAGGGCAGGATGGAGCAGAAGTGGCCAGTCCCATGTGAAAGCAAGCCTGCGCTTGGCGGTCCTGAGGGTCTTGGTGGTGGGGCCACCCGCGATCCCCCGTGCGTCCCCTGGCAGTAGCTGCCACCTGCAAGTGACCTCTCAGGCACATTGCATGGTCCTTTCTCGTGCCCTGCTGTCCTGGGACGTCAGGGGCTCCGGTTCCCTGTTCCCCGGCGTTTCCCTCCCGAGGGCTGTCCCGTTCCCCGCAGGTGTCTCGGCAGTATCTGTCCACCGAGGCCGTGCGGGCTGGCAGCATCGTGGGTCCCGAGGCAGGGATAGCTCTGAGACGGAGCATTTTTCAGTTTACAAATAACTTAGAGCAGGCTGAAAACTTGCTGCAGCGCTAGAGCTGTGCAGAAACTGAGATCTGCCCACCCTGGCCTCTGCAAATTGCTGATGGAGCTCGGTTCTCCAAAAGCTTGCTCTAGTCCAGCAATGCTGGCTCATCTCCTAAACACTCCTGCAGCTCCCGTGTGCTTTGGTGTCTGGCTCCAGCTTCGCTGTGGCTTTTGCTGAGGTAGGCTGCTGCCCCTGGTTTCCAGGAAAAGCAAAGCATGTGTGCGACTTAATGCATTTTATTTTTTATTTTTATTTTTTTTTTTAAAAAGTCAGTTTGGATCCATCTGTCGTGGACAGCCTTTTCTCCCACGGACTGCAATCTGGGCTCCGCAGTTCCCATCTCGGGAGCTGCCTGGCGCAGGTGACCTGCGGTTTGTTCATTAGCAGCTTGCACGCTCGAGAGCGCGTCCCCGACGGCGCGGGCTGTCCGTGTGCGTGGCACGGCTGGTGCTTGTTCCAGGCCGCTCTGCACACGCACAGCTCAACCATGAAGGTTAAACGGTTCTGGCTTGTTTTTGAGGCAAACACTCAGCCCAGGACTTGGCTCCGTTTGCAGCTTCGTGGCCTGGGTTCGGTCCCAGGGGTACGTCTGTCCCCTGCCCTTTTCCTGGAGGAGGAAGGTCTTGGTTATTGGTGCAGCATCCCCTCAGCGCGTCTCCTCGCTTGCTGCCTTCGAATGCCGGCCTCTGAATCCGGTTGCAGTGAGGTGTCCTGCTTGTTCCTGTCCGTTCACTTGCAGCCCGACAGAAGTCAGCCCTGGGACGGGCGCGTCGGGCACTGGGAGCGCGGTGCCGTCCCGCGGGTCTGGCTGCCGATCTCTTGGCAGCTCCGTTCCTCGGTGCCGGGGCTCCGGCCGTTCCCAGCTGCGGAGGGTCTGCGGAGAGCTCCGGTCTCAGACTCCTTCCTGTGCCTTCTCTTCCCAGGAGACGTTCTCTTCCAGATGGCAGAAGTCCACAGGCAGATCCAGAATCAGCTGGAAGAGATGGTGAGTGCCCGCAGCTCTCCGGCGCGCGTGGCCCCTTGCGAGGGCACGCACCGAGCAGCTGCCACGCTTATAGCTAAGGGCAGAAACTGTTCTTCAGCCCTGGCTGAACAAAACTGTCCTTCGTTTTCCCTTGAGGCTCCCAGCTGCATCCCAGGGGTGGGCGAGTGCCGCCTCCGCTCGGGAGCGGGTCTGCCCATCCGTGCTCAGAGCCGCTTCGTATCAAAGCAAAGCTGCTGGTGTTGCAACTGAGCAAAATGGTTTCAATGCCTTAACCAGATAAAACCAGCCTCTCCGGGCTGGATTTGCTGGGCTGCCAAGGGTCTGGTCTGTCTGTTCATCCGCTCCTGTCCTGCTGGGCGTCTCTGAGCGTCCATCTGTCTCTCGCTGCCGTCAGCGTCTCTCCTTTCATGCGTGCAGACAGCCTCTCACCTGCTGTACCCCAGCCAGTTGGCGACCCTCGCGTCACTCGCTTCCCTCTGTGCTACCTGTCTGTCTGCGTGCCCCTCCTGTGCTGGCCGGTGCCTCTTTATAGGGCACGTCGTGGTGTCCCCGTGCGCAGCCCCCTCCTCCGTGTCGGCTCTCCCTGGTGCCCCTCGTGCTGGGGTTTGGCAGTCGCGAAGGGAACGTGTGTTTTCTTCTTGCTTCCAGCTGAAGTCCTTCCACAACGAGCTTCTCACGCAGCTGGAGCAGAAGGTAGAACTGGACTCCAGGTACCTAAGTGTAAGTAAGCTGCGGACTTGAGTAACTGAAAAGGGTTTGCTAAGGCCGTCGCTGTGCTTCTCCTGCCCCTGCTCCCCGGCCCTTCCTCCTGCCCCTGCTCCCCCAGGCTCCCTGGGCCGGGGTGGCCGGTTGCACCTGGACGCTGCTCAGGTAGGTAGCACCGGTGACGGGAACCGCAGCCACCAAACGCGTCACCACGCACCAAAGGGTGTTCTGGTCTCATGCAACACTGTTAAAGCTGCTGTTTGCGTTCGCTGGGTCGCGGGGAATCTGCTTCTCCCGGAGGATGGCTGCACGTTTGCTGCTAGATGCTAAAACATGGCCTTGGCTTCGGGAGCTGAGGCCGAGATGTTGGCTCGAAAGAGAAAGCAAGATGTGCCGCAGCTCTGGTGCTTCGCTGCTCACAGCTTTCTCCTCTATCGCGTTTAGGCCGCGCTGAAAAAGTACCAGACGGAGCAGAGGAGCAAGGGGGATTCGCTAGACAAGTGCCAGGCGGAGCTGAAGAAGCTGCGGAAGAAGAGCCAGGGAAGCAAGAACCCGCAGAAGTACTCGGACAAGGAGCTGCAGGTAGGACGCCGGGCGCAGGGAACGAGCCCCCTTTGAACGTGCAGCGCGTAGGTAAACGTCGTCTTCGTGCGGGGCAGCAGCTGCTTCGTACCGCTGGCTAGAGGTGGCCAGATCCTGCAAGCGTTTAGGCGATGGCTCGGTGCTTCCTTCGGAGCTCGGTGCAGTAGCACCGGGGGAGCGTGGTGCAGCGGGAGCCGTGGCTGGGAAGGGGCCGGCTGGTCTCGGGGCCGCGTCCCGGGAAGGAGCGCTCCGGAGCTCGGAGCGGTGCCGTGTGCTCGGCTGGCGGCGGGCGTCGCGCAGGGAGGTGCCTCGGTGACTAACCCCGTTGAATCCACCACGGTTGGCTCTTCATGAATGAATGAACCCGGAGAGATCGTGAATTTCTGTTGTGCCGGATCCATCTCCCCGGATCGTGTTTTGCTCAAATATTTTCCGTGCCTCCTGACTCCGATCCCTTCCCCCAGCCTGCCAGGATGGGGAGCACATGCTGGGGGAGGCTCGCGAGTGAATCACTCGAGTGTGATTTCTGATTTAGGCATACTTGCAAGCCACATGCTGTTTTCTAATCAGGTTCTGGTTGTGCCGTCCTGAGACCGAGGGGCTGGAGCCGGCGGCAGGCAGCTTGCGAGCGCGGCCCCGCGCAGCTCCTGGCAGAGGGTCGTGCTTCAAGGTGGGCACGTTTCGGCTAGCTGTAGCATTAGGGTTTCCAGCAGGGAGAAAGTCAGGGCTAAGGTCTCGTTGAAGCGTGTCTGGGGCAGAGTTCGGAGACAGCAGGGTGATGCTGGGGTGCTGCAGCAACGGGAACCGAACCGGGGCCGTGCCGGGCATGTGTTAAGGGGTTACGGCACTCCGGGTTAATGATGTATTCACAGCATGAGTTCGTCTTCTGAAGTCTGTGGCCTTTGATTCAAGCTTCTCCTGGAGCATGTCTGAACATGACTAGTTTAACAGGTGATTAATGCATCAGTCTGTGAACTTGCTCTGGCCTTAAAATGCTGCTGTAGCTAAGGCTATTGAATGATTACAGCACTGATAGTACATTATTGAGTAAAAAAGGAAGGATTAATCCCCAAGCCAGAAACTGCATACTCTTGTCTTCAAAGCAAGGCATTAGAACATAGATTATGTTGGGACCGGAGTCTGTTACTTCAGATGGAATAGGTTGATAGCGCATCCAAAATGATCCCCCTTTTCCTGAGGCGATCTAAACATCGATGCCTCTTCACTAGCTGGGACTGCGTACAGAATGGCATTTAAAGTAATCAGCAGATAGTGAGTGGAGGTTATGCAGGGGAAGTGACATTTTTGATTGCACTAAAATTTGGGAAATCAGTCATCCTCTTGGTAGTGTGAATCAGAATAATCACTGAAGGAGAAAAACATATCAACAGTCATCTATCAAGGCTTGAGTGAAACTCTTGTGCTGAACTGGAGTGCTTTGTATTACGCTCATGTTAATTTGCAGCCTCCCAACTTGCAAGACTACTGAAATGGCTTGCACAAGGTATGGTTAATTTGAGCATCTTTGAAAGGTGTTGATTTGGTGGGACTTGGGGGTCCAGCTTACCAGGGCGAAGGCTGGCACTTTCCTGAAAGCTGAGCAGTTTAAACCACTTTTGAATACTGGCACCTTTGCAATTAATTGCTCTGAAATATTTGCTGAAAGAGGAAAGACTTGTTAAGCAATGAGCAAAGGCATCTGTCAATGAGAAGAAACCCAGGGCATCAAAACTGGTGATTCGTTAGTTATCCCCTTCCCTGCAAAAGCTGCAAGAGGGACAGAAGAGCAAAATTCCTGCCAGAGCTGCTCGTGTCCTGCCTAAATACCCACAGGGTTACTGCTCCCCGCTGCCAGGGATCCCCATCACATGCCGAGAGTTAACGGGGATGAACTTTCTCCTCCATTATAGGTTTTATAGCTGAGAGGAGGAGCGATGGTTTGATATTCCTGCCATGAAATGGCGGAGACGGGGTAGTTGTATGAGCACAGCTTCTTTGGGTAAAGATAGAAAAACAGGATCAGGCTTTCGTTCTCTTAATCTTTCAACCACAAGTATTTAGGAAGTGCTTATCTCTTTGAAAAAGCCTTATGATGGCTTTTAAGCTTAAAGAGCTGTGAAAGTACTCAACCGCTAGCTTTTCTTTTTTTTTTTTTTCCCCTAGATCCAAATACAAAGTTAGAATTGCTGAATTCAGTCGAGACCGTTATTTTTCTTCTCTTCTGTGCTAGCTAGTATGCTGATATTTCATACTTTGAACAGAAAAAGAAGAGGAAAAAGGTATTTTGGGCAACCCTTGATGCTGTTCTTACCTTTCCCTGCCAGGACGTGGGGAGACATAGATTGTGGCTAGTATCAGCAGAAGTGCCAAGTCCCTTCTGGCTTGGAATGCCGTGAACTTCCTAAGGATCGAATGGATTCCTTTGGTCAAAGCTGGCAAAATCTTAAAGGGAAAGCTTAAAATCAAGCCAGTAGTGTCATTCTAGCATCAGGCAACGGGGGGATTACTTTAAAGGGTGGGTTCTCTGTCTTGAGTTAAGCAGGGATGTTGCTGCAAGGAGGGAACTTGGCAATTGGATTAAAAGCTGTTGCCTCTAAACCATGCAATGAAACGCTTCATGGGGAGGTTGAGCTGTACCCCGCTGCTGGCTCTCTTATTTCCAACCATAATGTTTCCAAAAGTCATCTTTTTTTTTGCTGTGAAGCCACTGTCAGAAGCAATGCGGCTCAGAGAAGACCACTCCTCTGCTGGGCTCTTCCCTCCCTCCTCAGGCTCAGCTCTACTGGGCCGAGGAAGGAGCCTCTTGCCTGGATTAGTGAAAATGAGAGCACTTGCTGTCAGCACTGCAGTCAAGGTCTGTTTGCAGCTCCAGGCTCCTGTCTGAGGAGCTGCTCTCGTTGCACCATGTGGTCTTGCTCCACAGGAACCTTTCTCTGGCAGTTTACTTAAAACTGAGAATTACTCGATTCTCAGAAGGGAGTTGCTATGTCTTGTTTCTGTTTTGTTTAAGTGGCACAGACCTGTCTTTGTGGCCAACTTGTAAAACCACCAGCCAAGAGAGGCCTTTGTGGAGGCTGCTAACGGCACCTCTTAATGCTTGCAGGAAATTGAAGTCATGCTTCGTCAAGCTGGTGTCTGGGGAAAATGAGCAAACAGCAATTGGATGGAGCTCTTCTAATGCAGTATTGCAGATTACTCTGTCTTGTAATGGGAGAAGTTGCTGTTGGCAGAAATATACTGGTAGCTACATAAGTCGTTTCATTCAATACAGCAGTAAAATCTTGCTGCTTTTGAAGACTCATCCACTTAAGCTACTGTAGCACTTAGCAGCCAGGAATCTGATGCTCTGTCATCTCTTCACATTTAATGCTACAGGGAGCTTAATCACTCCTTTTTGCCTCTTCACTGCATGTTGAGTGACCACGTTTTGTCATTGTCTATAGGTAAAGTAGATGCTTGAAATCTGAGCCCCGAGAGGGGAGTGCGGCCCTTGCTCCAGCCTCTCCGGCAGCTCTAATGTGCGTTTGCTATAACGTGGTCCCACTCTGCCATGGTGAGACAAGTTTTGAGGCTGTTCAGGCTCTGGTTTGCCAGGTGGAAGACCACGCTTATCGGAGCCAGGATGCTGGCAAGGTTGGCTCAGCCTTCCCAGGCTGTGCTAGACTGAGAAAGTCCAGCAGAAGAGCCCAGACCTCCTCCTTGCTCTCACCCGAGACTCCTCTCCTGGATTCAGACTTCTCCGCTTTACAAAGGAGAAACAAATGCTGATATTCAGCAGGCACTGCACATAGCTAGTTGTCTCGTGGGTGGCGAGCAGTGGTTTCAGGAACGTGGAGGAACTGAGGAAGAGGTTGAGGCTTTCGGGGTGAGGCAGCAGAGCTGGCCACAGCCGTTTTGTCAGCAGGCTCCTAGTAAGCTGCACCAGAAACTTGGCAGCACGCGAGGAGAGCTAATCCAGACGTTGTCTGCAAGGCCCAAGTTGTAAGTTTGCTGTCTCTCCTTGTTCTGTGCTTTAATAGATGAGGAAGGACTTCACAGGATTAAAATAGTTCAGAATTTAAAGCACCTTGTGGTTTTCAATAGAAAGACTCACATGATTTAAAAGCAGCTCGAAGTATGCAGTAGTAATTTTCCATTTCCAAAGCTTTAGTCTGTCACAGTCAAGACAGATGCTGTGGTTATGGGTTGTCACTGTTGAATGTCCCAGTAAAGCCGGCTTTTTTTCATTCTTCTGGGTCACTTCAGAAGATCCTTTTTTGTTATACATGAGGAATGAAAGTTTTGATTGGAAGGAGACAGTCACTGCCTCAAAGCTCTCAACTAAGTTACCTAGTTATTGAGATTTTTTCTTTTTTTTCCCCTTTGCCTGGGCTGAGAACTAGGAGAATAAACCAATTCTATTTACTTCATGCCTCTTATGAAAAAGAATGAGGACAAATATTAAGATTAAATAAGAATCAAGGAAGCTAAACTGCTGTAATTTCATTAAATGTTGGTTATGATCAAGCCATCAAATCAAGGTCACAATGGGTTTATGACCTTGATTGAATCAGCAAGTCAACAATGAAGTTATGTTGGTTCATCAGTTTATCAAATCATATTAGTGTTACAGGCAATTGGATTTCTTTATGAAGCTGAGACAAAAAATGTTGCTTGTGATTCATGCTAAACTGCAAGATCGAAATAGGCTAAAAGGCTGTGTCTGACCTGGGCACGCGAGGAATATCTGTATGGTCTAGGCGAAGTTGTTTAGATGTAGCTACGTGGGTAAGCTGTGCTCTGTCCTGGTGTCACCGCTTCCAAATTACTGCGAGTGGAACAAACTGCATCGATCTAAGGTCGTCTTTGACAGCAGCTGCAGGCTGCAGCCCTTCGTGTCCGGTCCAGTGTCTTCTGCTTCCTTCTACAAAAGCAAACGCAGGAGTTTGAACTGGGGGCGATGGGCTTCAGAACTGCTGGTTAAGGAGACATATGGTCGGAGTCTAGCTCCTGCCCAGATGTTAGCATATTCTGCAATTTGCATGTACATCTGTTCCTATGTGAACGAATATTTTAAGCATTAAATACTGTTGTGCCAAATGGCTTAGAGATTTTTATAAACCTTTGTAATTGAAACCTCATTTTGATATTCCCATCAGGAGAAATAATTTTAGCTATAGGTCAAGAAATGCTAACTTAAAAGGAGTTTGTGCTAACCAGGTTACAAGGGCTTATATAAAAGACAAATAGGGAAGAATTATATAAAAGCTCTGTGGCTCCAAATAATTCTCTCCCAGTTTTTTAATGTTTTAAACTGAGTAAGGTTGTATGTTTTAAAGCATCAAATACAGTCAGCAAGGGCAGGGGGGGAAGCACATGCTAAATACTTGGTGGAGGATCCAGGCAGAGATCACAGGCTGAGTCGCTCTGATCTCAGATGCTCAACAGCATCTGACTTTCCATTTTGCTGTGGCCAAATCGGTGCTGGGCGGGGAACCTCAGCTTGGTACCTCCCACCCGACCTTGCACCCAGCTCCGCTGCCTCACCGCTCGCGTCTTGGTGCTGACCCGAGGGCTGGTCCCTCAGAGTCCTTTTGCCTCTGCCATTTACGTTGTAATTAGCTGGGACCTCGTGCACTAGTGAAGCTGGCCTGTTTCTGCGGCAGGGGTGGAGGAACCCCATTCTGGTGTGGATTTCTGGACTTCTCTGTGGTCTCCGTGCTTACAGAAAAGGCAGCCCTGAGAGGAGGGGAAGGCCCCTGTTGTCGCCTGTTGTTTTTGTCGCTGTGGGTTTTGGGGTGTGTGTTTAGTTACTGTGGCCAGCTGTTGTGGTCCTTGCCCAAACTGCGCAAAATGTAGTTTCCTGAGACTGGCTCTGCAGATCTGTCAGCAGCTGCTACACGTGTATACTCAGCCAAGTGACTTTCTTAATTTATATAAAAAAAATCTTTTAAGCTTTTCTTTTTCTCTGGGTTGAGATGCCTCAGACTTCTCTTCTACAAGCTTGGTCTTTCCATCCTGTCTGCAGCAGTCAGGACCGGGTCCGGTGTGCGCTTCCAACAGTGGCTCTTTCTCCGTTTAGCAGTTGTGCCCCATCTCGAGGGGACGCGTGGAGTGGCTGATCCCGAAGCCCCCGCGCAGCCAGCCAAAGACGGCGGTTGGCTGCTGCGTTTTGGTCTTTATAAACTTTCTGTGATCTCCCGTGCACACGTGGTGCTCTTGAGGGACAGTGGAAGGATGAAGGTGATGCCCTGAAGAGCAGATGTGTGGGATCGTGAACGTAACGAGGAGCGACAGCGGTTCGGGGGGAGCAGAAGGGAGGCTCGCTCCTCTGGGGCAGGACAGTTACGAAGCAGCAGTGCCTGTTTCGTGTGGGATAATCATCAACTAGCGCAGAAGCTGTCCTCGTATCGCTGCTCGCGAAGGAAAGTGCTTGGCGTAGGGGGAGTGTAGGTTGGGTCTTGCTTTGGAATAAGTCCGTTGGGCCTTTACTGCAAACGAGCAGCGTTTAGAGCCATCCATGGTGATGGGAACCACGCGGGGCCCCGGTCCGCTGAGCGAGGGGAGCGGGGAGCCGTCCCCGGAGGAGGCACATTGGCAGCAGGGTGGCCGCGGTACGATGGAGATGAAACCAAGAGTGGAGTCTAATGGGCCCTTGCAGCCGTGGTGCCGGTGTCTAGAAGATCTTCAGCAGCTGGAAATGTCAGGGCCTCGTGTAACCCCGGCGGGGTCGGGTCTGCGGCATGGAGGTGACTGCTTGTTGGGAGGGTGTGCTGGGCACAGGGAAACCGTTCCTGCAGTTGTCCATGTCTGCTTGATGGAGCTTCACTTGGCTCTGTAGAGGGACTGCTTGGTTCTTGCAAAATATAGTGAAATGTGTTTTGGCACCTGTGGTGGCCCATGTATGGGCATTCTCCATTGCAGGAAAGGGTTTACTTTCTTGCTTTATTTGCATTACTACAAGAGAGGTTAGGTCATCTCCGGCTCATTTTTGAGCTCTGGCCTCCTCCCTGGCTGTGCTCCCCTGGGAAGGGCATGCCGATATCCCAGGGCTAAAATAAGGTGATGTTCTGTCTAGCTAAACGGAACAGAGGCGACCCAGTCCCTCTCAATCTGTAATGCATATTTAAGTGAGAGGGAGGCTGGCACCACAGTATTGCTTGGTGTGCAGGACTGTGGAAATATCCCAGTATGAGCTTGGGCTCCAGCTCTCAAAATCTCCTCTTCAGCAAAAGAGCTTGTGCTTCTGTTCCAGATCCCACCGAGCGGCTTCCTGGATCGGACCCAGAGCTCCCTGCCGCAGCAGGATCCGTTCCCAAAATGCACAGAAGAGGTGAAAGGACGCAATTGTTTCAACACAGGAGTTCTGTTGCCTCAGGCAGTTGGCAGCAGCCCATGTCACTCGTCACCTCTGGTCTCCATGCCCTCACCCTTGCGGACTAGGGCAGAAATCCCGGCGCAGGCTCTGGGGTGATGCAGCAGCACCCACGGTCCTGCTTCGTGCTGGGAAACCTGCCCCAGGGCAGGCTCTTGTGCAGAACTCTTGTGCTGGGAACAAATTCTGGAAATAAGGAGAATCTTTCTCCTTGCCCAGATGTTGATGGGGCTGAGGATCCCCAAACCTGTTGTTCTTCTGCTTTGACTATACTCTGGGATGTGGTTTGAGCAGTGTTTTCCTTGAGAAACTGTTCTACAACTTAAAACCTCTTTCTCTGTTAATCAGCCTAAATTCTTTCTGATTTTTATCCCATTACTATCTAATTATTCCCGCTTGTGGTTCCCTAAATAAATCCTCTCTTCTCTGTATTTACTCCTTCAGCCTGCCAGTATCTTCAGCTGTCCAAGAATCAGCTTGCAGAACCCTTTCCCTTCCTCTGCCTCTTCACAGGCTTTTTTCTTTTTCTTGTTGCTCTTTGCTGCTAGTCCCCGCTCGTCCCTCCTGGGCTCGGAGCCCAGCTTTGGGGCTGAGCCCGGCAGCGCTGGGGAGCGTGGCCGGGTCCCTGCCCGCTCCTGGCGGGAGGCTCTGCCGTCGGCTCCGGCGCAGTTGCCTCCTTGGATGCCGTCTCCGCTGGATGCGTGCCTGTCCTGCTCCCTCCTGCAGAGCTACAGGTTTCCTAGTCTCAAAACCTGTTGCCGTCCCCACAGTGGGTTGGCAGGTGACTTCTGAAGCTGAACCTTGCTCGCTTCTGCCTGGGTTTGGTTTCCTTGCTGTGCTTAGAGCCGGTCCTCCGTGCAGCCCGCTTTACCGGCACCTCCTCTGATCACCCGTGAAGATCTGGTCACCGAGGCACTGAGCCTCATCCTAGCATCGCCCTTGCTTATGTTCCTGACTAGTTTTCACATTCTTGTCTTGGACAGAACTGCTTGAACTCTTCCTTTTCCTCATCAAAAAAGGATGGGGGACTATTAGACATGAGTGAAATTCCGTAATGATGATGCCGTTTCATCTGCACTGTGGTGATTGCAGTATGTGGTTAAGAACAGCTCAGGTCTTGACACCACTTAGATGCTTTTTCATCTTTATGTGCCTCTAGCTGTCAGCTTTTGAGTTGCGTTTGGGAAGATGGAGTCAGTCTAATCGCCAGGGCCGCTGTATGCCCTGGCCTTTGCGTGGCAGCGGTGATAGCAGCTGTACGAGCTGGGAAACTTGCGGTGTGCTTTGTCTCTTTTGTATTTTCTCATTCCTATGTTAATGTCTGACTAGTTGGTCTGCCTCGTGTGAAGGGAGCAGTTTGCTGGTTGTGCTGCCTGGGGCTGATACGACCGAGCTTTGTGTTCCCGGATTAACCACGTCTCTTCTCTGGGCGTCTGGTAGCCAGTTTGCAGCAGCTGCCAGGAGCTGAACCTCCGGCTGCCGGGAGCCGCGGCCGAGCTGCGTCCGTCTGCCGCCCGGCAGAGACGTCCTCCGTCCGGGAGCACCCGCATCCCAGGGCCTCTTCCAGTGCCCCTGCCTCGAGCGTTTTAAACCCAAACCGTTTCCCACCTGACCCGGGCTCCGTTAGCGCAGATGAGTGCTGACACTGCTAATTAGGTCAGCTGCTCCTGGTGAACGCGAGTGGATGTGCGCGGGAGGCGGGGGAGCGCAGGGGAGTTATTTGAGGCCTCTCCAACCTAGAAACCCAGAAACGGTTTCTGGAGCTGCTCCGTGGCCTGGGCTCTGGGTCCCAGCGTGAGCTCTGACCCGGGCTCCTTCCCTGCCGTCCTGTGCAGCAAGCTCCAAAAACTGATTTCTCTCCTTTAGACTGCAATTTTATTTAGATGCTTAATGCTTAAAATCTGAATTTGGAGCTAACAACCTAGATTAAGTTCTAAACTTCCTATGTTACAGTAATCATTTAAATTAATTACAAGATGCTCCAATAGTGCACACTCGTTCCCAAAATCCTCACGGGAATGACAGCTCGGAGCTGGGTTGGCGAAACCGGCCCCTGTGAGCTCTGGCTACGTCGGCCGGAGCGGCAACACCTGCCTTTCCTTAGTTCAGTTGTTGGGTCGCAGCAAGGTGAGAAATGCACTTGCCTGGGAGTTGAAAATGCCGGATTATTGCAGGTCCCCCCCCTCCATCCACGGGGGAATCGAGGTACGAGACAGAGCTGCTCGTCCTGCAGGTTGAAGGACGCGTGGTTGCAAGCGGCAGTACAGCTTGCTCATAAAAGACACCTTCTCTTGCCTTGAAGTAGTGAAGTCTTACATCATGCTTTGCATGGGGAGAGAAGAAAAAACTATCTGGCATATTTAACATGTGTTTTATTTAAATTGCCTTTCTATAAATTACCCAAAATGAAAACTATCTAGTAAATAAGATGTGGTGTTCACCATTTTCTAATGTAATAACATGTAGAAATCAAGGATCTGACTAAATCAATGGCACATCATGCCTATTTGCATAAAGTATATAAAGCACTAAGAATACTAAATTTAGAGCAAAGGCTCTCCACTTGCAAATCATCGTGTCTCAATGGCTGCAGCCAGTTAGAACAAGCCTTTCTTCAGTGAAATGATTGAAAGTACACTTGCAAAACAGGATGGAAATCAGGGATGTAAATAAGGTTTTAACTTGCTTATTTAAGTCATGATTGAAACTCAATCCACCCTTGCCGAGGTGGAGAAACTTCACCCTGCCTTGCGCTGTGGTGCCCGGTGTCTTCAGGGCTGGAGCTGCCTGGGCGTGACCTGGCCCCGTTCGTCTCGGGAAGGCTGGATGCAGGCAGGGTGCCGGAGCGGCCGTGTGTCGGTCACCGTGCTACGTTGGCTGCGGGGGGATAGCCCCACTCCTTACCTTCTCCTTTTCGGTGGCCTGTTTAGTAAATCAAATGCAATGCGTTTCCCGTGTCAAGGTCAGAGCTTGCTCCCGTGTTCCTGCTATTTCAGGTGCTGCCACACTTCCATTTTCCTGGCAAAAGTTGGGAGCCCGGGGTTCAGCAGAGCCCCTGGAAGGAGGGGAGGGAGCAGCCTCTCCAGCTCGCCGGGAGCACGAGTGCATACGGCTTTCCCAGGACGGCGGTTTGGGAAGTGCCTGGGGCAGCTGGGATGGTGGAGCTGGAGGCTTTGGGGCTCCCCTGGGGTCTGGGGTGCGTCGTCCCGGGGGCTCCTTCCCTGCCGGCTCTGGCAGCATCCGTGGGGCGCGGGAGCCGGCTCCAGGCTTGGTCCTCTCCCCTGTTCCCGGGGCTAATAATAATCGCGCGGAGGCGTCGCACTCTGCGGTGCCTCTGTCCTGAGCCCACTCATCTCGTTGCTTCTCCCTCCCCATCTGAGCGCGTCCTCCCACTGCCGCACTTTCCACTTGGAGCGTGTTTCCTCGCTGCAGGTTAGTTATCGACCCTTCTCTCTTGGGCCCCTTTCCCCTCTGCCTGGTGCTGCCGGAGCCGGGGAGCGAGCCGCTCCGCAGGCGGGGCGTGCGTGTCCGTGTGTCCGTCCGTGTCCCAAGCTTTCTGCAGGTGTCTGCCCTCCAGGGAGGATGCTCGGAGCGGGGTCAGAGCAGGAGGAACTCCTGCCCTAAAATAAGCCTGCTTTGAAGTTTGGGATGTCACTTAATCTTGCTGTTTTATAGGTGTCTGCTAATAAATATTGTAGCGTGCCAAAAATAAAGCTCTTAAATAAGAAGGGGAGAAAAAGAAAAGGCTCCTTTGGGCCCGAAACTTCCAGTTTAATTCTCTGAGGAAAGCTCAGGCTTTCTGAGACAGGTTTAACCGTGCCTGGGCTGCACGGCTGGTCGTGCCTTTTCAGTTGGTGTTGCCATCCCGGGGAGGGACAATGGCAGTGACAGTGCTTGTGTGGTGCTGTGAGCCCTGGAGGGGCTGGACCGGCCCCAGCTCCCTGGAGAGTGGGGATTGCTCCTTGGAGAGTGGGATCGCTCCTCCTCGAGGTGTGGGGCTGCTCTTCCCCAGCCCTGCACGGAGCGGGGAGCTCCTTGCAGAGGAGCTGGGGACGTCCCAAGGCTGCAGAGGGAGGAGAGCAGCCAGGTCAGGGAGCTGGGGACGTCCCCTGGCACGAGGAGCCCTGTGCAGGTGCTGCTCCGACGCCCTCCCTCGTGCTTCTCCCGAGGCCCCGTTTGCAAAGGCCAGCGTGCAGAGCTGCCGGCACGGAGGGCGAGGGGACAAGCCAGGCTCACCGGGGCTGCGGCGAGGAAGAGCCCGGGTCCTGCCGCCGCCCCGCGAGCACCCGCTCGGCACAGCGCGCCCCGTCCCCTGCCACCCACGCGCCCCCGCTCTGAGTCAGCACCGCTGCACGGGGGCTCGGATGAGTAAGGGCTGCTCGGAGGGGACGCGCGGAGCTACGCGCTGGCACACGCGTGTGCACCCGGCGGCACGCTGCCCGGCAGCCGGTTCAGCGCGAGCCCCCACGCCGGGGACGCGGGGCTTGGTGGCACCCTGCGCAGAGGGGAGGGCGCGGGTAAAGCGATAAGCGCCGTCACCTCCTCGCTTCTCTTTCCGCCCTAGTACATCGAAGCCATCGGCAGCAAGCAAGGCGAGCTGGAGAACTACGTCTCCGACGGCTACAAGACGGCGCTCACGGAAGAGAGGAGACGCTTCTGCTTCCTCGTGGAGAAGCAGTGCGCCGTGGCCAAGAGCGCTATCACCTACCACGCCAAGGTGAGCGGTTCCTGCGGCCGGGAGCCCGGCACGAGCCGCTGCCGAGCAGGCCATGATGCTGCAGACCGCAGCCGAGCGGGGCTGGTGGCTCGGCAGCAGCCTGACCGGTGGAGCTGGTGCCATGGGACGTGTGTGCATCCAGGCTCTGAGAGCTAGAGCTCTTGGCAGAGCTATGCTTTTTCTCCTGGCTGCACGTAGAGCTGCTGATGCTCGTTATGAGCAGCTATCCAGTGACAGGTAACTTGGGGCAGGGGCGTCTCCCATCACTGCTGCAGCCAGAAGCTGCTCTGAAACGGAGCGCAGAAGGTGGATGAGACCAGCTGTGGTTCCCTCAAGTGCTAAGACGATGCTTGAGCCGGAGCCTGGCAGCACGGCCCACGGCCTGGTGGCACCTAGGCAGTGCCAGCCCCTCTCCAGCCCAGCTCTACCTGTGCGCTAAAGTCCCTGGTGGGTCCCTGGGGCTGCAGTGGGTCGAGCTGTCACTGAGGTCTTGGCCCCTGGAGTTTGGGGGCTCCGTCCTGCCAGAGGCTCGTTGGGCTGCTCCCACCTCAGCTGGGGACTTGCCCTGCGCTAGGGCTCTGGCGACTTGGAGGGCTGGAGCTGGACTCGCGTGGATGAGGGATGAGGGGTGTCGCAGGCACGCGCTGCTCCCTGGCAGGCTCAAACGCTCCTGTTCTGGTTGTTCCCCGCCGCCGCCCTCCATCGCTCCCAACACCCATCTGTCGGGGCTGCGCTCGGAACAAGGGAGGGATGGAAGAGCTCGGATTAGTCAGAGCCGTCCTCGCGCTGTCATCGATGCTGAATCAACAGCGACATATGTTAACTTCTCCCAAAGTGCGGGAGGGGAAAGACTTCGTTCCTCCCCGGCCCCGGGGGCGGGCGGTGGCGGGACCCAACAGGAGCGGGCGCCCGGCCGGCCCCCGCGGAGGCCCTGCCTGTGCAAGAGGCGGCCGTGCAGGTGGCTCGCGGGGGCGGTTGTAGGCGCAGCGTGGGCTCGTGCTCACACCCGCCCGGCAGCTGCAAGCACCAGCACGCCGCGGGCTTTGGCAGCCGAGCGATGCTGCCGGCAGCGACGGCTGCGCATCCTCCTGAGGTCGCGCGCTTCGGCTGTCACCGTGACCCAAATAACAAAGCGGTGCTGTTGTCACCGCGAATCCCTTGACCGAGTCTTCGATCGGGTTTTGCTTCTCCCGTGTTTGAGCGGTGCTGTCCCCCGCGTGGCCCGGCTCCCGCCTGGCTGCCCGTGGCTCGTCTGTCTTCCAGCTGCCCCGCGCAGCGCGTCTCGGAATAAGCTGGGGAGATGAATTGCCTTTCCCTTTTCATCTTTAAATTTTTCATGACACCTTCCTGGCTCTGCTGCCTTCAGAGCCTGAAAAGGGTAAGTCCCCGTGTTTTATCTCGTTTGTGCCATGCACGGAGGAATAGATCAGTCTTGCTCGCTGTCCAGCTGTGATGGGCCAGGCCAGCTCCAGCTAGGTCAGGTGAGGGATGCGGAGCGCCGGGGCTCCTGGCTGGCTGCGACGGGGCCAGGAAAGCCCTTCTGCTGCCCGAGGCAGGAGCAGCTTTGCTTAAACCCTCCCGTCAGCTGTGTCTGTCCTCACCTCATGGACTGCAATGACAGGTTCCCAGCCTCCCCAGGCCGTCCATCCTTGTGCTTGGCCATGGTTATGGTTGGGCATCAGGGGACAAAATGTCCTGCCCTGAATATCCCTGCCTGCTGTTCTGTCCCCACCTGCTTCTGTTTAGGGTGAAAATCGACCTTTCTCTTCATATCATCTCCTTCCTGGGCTGGGTTTTGCTATGGCTCCTGTGCCCTCATGCCTTTTTTGCCTTCTGTGTCGCAGGGGAAAGAAATGTTGACGCAGAAGCTTCCGCTGTGGCAGCAGTCGTGCTCGGATCCCAACAAGATCCCGGACCGCGCTATACAACTGATGCAGCAGATGGCTGCCAGCAGCAATGGCACCATCATGCCCAGCCCTCTGTCTACATCCAAATCAAACCTCATCATCTCTGACCCCATTCCTGGTGCCAAACCTCTCCCTGTCCCCCCGGAGCTGGCACCTTTTGTAGGAGTAAGTATCTAAGTAGTAAAAGTTGTCCTGACCTTCTGAGCAAAGCTGGAGGGATGAGCCCAGGCCAGTGTCACCACTGTCCTCAGAAAGTTGCCCTTTGCTTGACTGTCATAAATGCACAGGGTGTGCGAGAGGTTGGACATGTCAGTGCACGCGCTTCTCCGGTACATGGGAACTCTGGCCTGGTCTGACATGGAACGGACCAGCCTGCCTCCTTCTCTCCTTCGTGTTTTTGCCCAGTTTTGGTACTTCCATGAGAGGTATCCTGGCTTGCTGAGCTCCAGGGAGGCAGTGGTTGCGGTGAGGTGTCTCAGCTGGGTCCTGGGGAGCTAGACGTGTCTGGCTATGGGGGAAGTCACTGGGATCAGAGCACAGTTGTGGGAGCCAAGCTAAAGTCCCCTAAGTGACCTCAGGAAACGGTGCTTAGAGTGAACCCACGTGATGAAACACGCTTCAGGGCAGGATCTTCCTGTCTGATACTGGAGGGTATGAGCTGAGCAGTAGGGCTCAGAAGAGACTTATTGGGTGCAAGACGGCTTGGAGGGATGAAATACTGTAGAGGTGACTACTGCTGCTCTTCCCAGAGCTTTATGCTCCAGGTAGGTAGGAAACAACCCAACAGGCCCAAGCTTCTGGTCTACAGTGAACCACGTTCCCTGGAGCTGCATCCCTTCTTCGTGGGAGCTTGCGGTGGGATGCCTAATGAAGCCATTTCCCATCTTCCCTTCCCTCCTCTTTCTCTCTAGCGAATGTCAGCACAAGAGACTATGCCAGTGATGAACGGAGTCTCAGGCGCAGACAGTGATGATTACAGCCACTGGTCTGAGATGAAGCCAGCACAGCCTCAGAAGCAGCTGAGCGACTCTTACTCGAATACGCTTCCCGTTCGCAAAAACGTTCCGCCGAAAAACAGCTACGCATCAGGTGAGGATTTTTCACTTTCCTTTTCCCATTTGTTGGACCAGAGGGCAACTGCAGCATCTTCTGCTGGTGGGGGCCACTTTGCTGCGCTGGTTGTGTTGAGCGGTACTTGCAGGAGAGCTTTCTGCGGGGGAAGGTCGCAGGGTTGACTTGGCAGCCGCAGTCTGTCCCTGACGCAGGGGGAATGGGATCGTGGATGCCAGTTGCAGGGTTAATTTTGTTAGTGGCAGTGCAGCGATTACCGCACTGCTCAGTGGTGTGAAGAAGTGCTGTTCTCACCTCTCTGGACATGCGATTAGGAAAACGAACAGAGATAATTTAGGCTGCAATGTTTCAGCCTAGTAACAGGATTTCTAGGAGGAAGATCTTGGGAAATCAGAAGCCTTATCTGTTACATAAGGAAGCGACTGAGGCCCGAGGATGCGCTATCAGAGGGGTGTTCTGCAGCGTGGGTCAGGCAGGCTCGGTGTCCTCCTGCGGCCCGGCGCCTGGCCAAGCAGCAGCTGATGCACGAGAACGTGGGGCTGCGAGGGACCCGTGGGCCAGGTCCGCCACAGTCGCAGGCGTAAGAGGATAGGCGTTTTAATTCAGAAGGATCCACGCGCTGGACCACAAAGGCTTTGAGCATCCCTGTGAGAAGCGTAGGGCTTTTAGTACCAAAGGTGGAGGGCAGGAGGGGCTCAGGGTGATGCCGGTGTCTCCTGTTGGCAAGGAGATGGGAGGAGATGTGCTGTAGCCCCTGGGGAGCAAATAAATGAGATGCTCGTGGGAGGAACAGCACGAATGAAAACCTGTTCTGTCTGCTATCACTAAAGGTTTTATTGGTACCTGGAGTAAGATAAATAGGTGCCAGGCCTGGCAGGACCTGTCCTGTCCTTGGTCGTGTCAAATGCCACAGTAGCAAACTGGGCCTGGGTATGGTCACAGGATTAAAGTCTTGGGGCACTTCTTGGTCTTTGTCTCCGTCCAGCTGAAAACAAGACGCTGCCGCGCTCCAGCTCCATGGCCGCAGGGCTCGAGAGGAACGGCAGGACGAGGGTGCAGGCCATTTTCTCTCATGCTGCTGGGGATAACAGCACCCTCCTGAGCTTCAAGGAGGGCGACCTCATCACGCTGCTGGTGCCGGAGGCCAGGGACGGGTGGCATTACGGGGAGAGCGAAAAGACAAAAATGTGAGTGCCGTGGCGGTGCCCGTGCCCATGAACCGCCTGCCCGGCGGGCCTGAGCTGCTGCTTCGTCTCTCCCGGCCCCGCTGCCGGGGAGGGGGCTTGTGCGGCTTCGCTTTAACCTTTTCTGAGTCTTCCGTCAATAAACATCCGTGTGACTCTGTCCCGGGCCTTTGCCTTTCAGGAGAGGCTGGTTTCCTTTCTCTTACACGCGGGTCCTCGACAACGATGGAAGCGAACGGGTCCATGCCAGGTAGAAGCATCGCTTGCTGAGCCGCGCTGTCCCAACGCGGAGCGCGGCGGGGGGGGTCCCAGCCCGGGGGGGTCGTGCCTGCTGGATTTGCAGGATGGAGGCCCCGTGCTTTTCCCAGCTCTGTCCAAACCAGTCTTGCTGGCTTGGAATGGGAATATATAATTTTTTTCCCCAGATATAATGTGCACAGTTAGGGAGTCAGGGCAGAGGCATGTGGTAGCTTAGTCCAGGGCAAATGCTCTCATGGGCAGAGGGGAAAAGGCTTTGCCTGACCACGGGGCACGGGGGGCATCGGCACTGAGATGGACCATCTGGGCAGACAGGGTTTCTGGGCTCACATGCGTAATCGTCTCCTGCTGCTTCTCTGCCTCCTCATGCAAATATAAGTATCGGGTGCTTTCTCTCTGCTGTGGAGAAATCCAAAGGAAACCCCCATTTTAGGAACAACCTAACTGTTCACAAAAGTCCCTAGAAGAGCTGTGCAGCGACTAGGTAGGCTGGAGACAGCCGTTGCTGGAACAAGCCCGTATTTAGAGCAAGAAGGAGTGTTTCTTGCTGGCCCCCCTTTGTGAAGGGGAGTTTGTGGGACAGCATGCCCTGCCTTGCGTGAAGGCAAAATAATCATCTTTGGCCAGCGCGGCGGAGGTCAGCGCTTAGTGCCGGTGGCCCAGAGGAAGGGGACCCGTGTCGAACAGCTGAGGGCAGGTCTCTGTCCCGGTGGGATTTGCGCATCTTGAAATTTGGCTCGTTACGGTGCCTGGGCTGGTGGTGGTGACGGGGACTGCCTCTTCTGCAGCCCTGGGTGGAAGTTGGAAGTAAATGGAAGTGACGTTGGTGTCTTTGCTTTGGGTCCCCTCCGTTTAGTCTGCAGCAAGGGAAAAGCAGCAGCACGGGCAACCTGCTCGACAAGGATGATATCGCCATCCCGCCGCCAGACTACGGCATGTCCTCGCAGGCTTTTCCGTCGCAGAACGTCAACACCTTCAAGCAGAGACCGTACAGCGTGGCAGTGCCTGCCTTCTCCCAGGTGAGCGCCCGGGCAGCGCGGGGGCCGGCGGCCGCTCGCCGGGGCAGCCGCGCCGGGGGCTTCCCCTCTCTGGGCCACTTTGGGGTTATTTTTTTTTAAACTTGGGAGGTGCTTGAGCAAACCCCAGAGCTTTAGTCCCTGCTGAAACAGCGTGCTGTGACCTGGGTGGCTGCGGCTTCTCGGTCTTGCTGGTGTTTTTAAAGCAGAAGGGAATGTTTTCATGCTCTTACCGTGATATAGGCTGCGTGTCCATGAATGAGGGCTCCTCTCCAACAGGCCTGTGTTCGTTATTTGTAGGACTACCTTATGCCCTATGGTTGTGCAATTAAAGACTATTCCAGTGGCCTCTGCCAACCACCATCTGCTCACTACAAGCCTTACACTAGGTCAACAGCTGTAAGTCCAAACAAATGCAATGTTTCCATTGGGATTTATGGACCGTTTGCTGTTTTTGCCTGGTGATTCTGGTGGCTTGCCCAGGGCTTCAGACTGCCTCCTCCTGAGCATCTCTCCTAGGGGAGAAGGGGGAAGGGGAGGAGGCGCCAGGGAAACAGTGGGAGAGAGGCAAAGTGAATGGAGAAAAGAGGCCAGTTTGGCTAACCTGGGTGAGCAGACAAGACACAGCGGCACAAAATGGCACCATAAACCCCCAATCGACAACACTTGCCACCTCCATGAGAGTCTCCCACCAGAAATGAGCTGTTCACAGGGAGCTGGAACCTTTTTCTCTTGGGCTTGTGGATTTAAGGAGGATGCCACCATCTCAGCCCTGGCCAGGGGCAGCAGCTCCAGGGGTATGATTACCACCGAACTCTGATGGTCCCGCAGGTGACGTGATCAGTGTAGCCCACTAGCCGCCGATGTGATGTGGCTTTCCGGCTGGACAAGCGTGGCTGGAGTTGCTGGCTGTCCTGGGGAAGCGTGATGTTGGCTTTCCTGGTGCAATCGGCACATGCCAGCAGACAGGGCAGGGAAGGGAGATGCGGTTGCTCAGTGCCTGATCCCTTCTGCAGGGCACTCAAAAGGCTGCAGCTGCTGCAGGGAGGCTCGGCAGGGGAATGGAGGTGGAGGGATTTCTTGATCCCACTGTAGCCCCACTTCTTGCTAGTTTGAGCCCAGTGGAAGCTGTTCTGGGCAGGGTTTGCCACTGGTTTTTGGGTTTCATGGCTAGAACCATTCTCTGGGATGGGGAAACCTGGGTCTTTGATCCCCGACACGTGGAGAGCTCAGTGACCGGAGACTCTTGGTTCGGTATCTGTCGTGGAGAGCAGAGCCCTTCCACAGTCCGTATCCCAGGGCAGGCCCTTGCCTGGGAAGAGATGACCTGGCTGGATCTGCTTTGAGCTCAGTTCGCATGTGCTGCTCAGAGCAGTGCAGTCCTCCTTCCCCCTCTGCAAAATGCCATTTAGTATCAGCTGAGTAGAAAACGGTCCAAAACTCTGTGTGGTTTCTGGTGGGAGTCAATACAGTACAAACACTTACCTTTTTCCACAGAACATTTCACTGGTCTTTCTCAAACTTGCTGTCTGATCCCTTTTCAAGTGTGTCTCGTGTCTCGAAAGCCACCGGACCTTTGTACGAAGGTGGAGCTGGACAGAGCAAACTGGAGCTCGCTCAGCTGTTGCTCTTGTCTTGCCAGATTAAGTCGATCTGAAGAGAAGGGTGTAACTTTACTCCCTGCGGGGTAAATCCCATTTAAATCATCTCCATTGTTTCCCTTTCATCTTCAAATGCATTGGCTCTTAGCCCAAAACGTCTCTGGGCCCCGATGCATTCTGGTTTGTTCTTGTGACCCTCCAGTGGCATCTGCAATGGCGTAATCGGTGTCCCAGGCTTCTCACTGCTTCCTCTGCTTCCCCCGCAGGGTCTCGACGACTACGGAACGAGGTCTGTTAGCAGGTAAGACTCTGCCTTCCTGTCACGTTGCCTAAAAGTGAATCGGTGTTTGTGCTCTGGGAGAGGTCGTGCCGCGGTGTCCCTTGGGAGGAGGCTTTCCGGGAGGCGGCACGTGGACGGTGTGCGGCACCGGGGACGGGGAAGCGTCAGTGGCCTGGAGCAGATCGTTTGGAGGAGGATGCGGTGCGAGTCTCGTGTGTGAGCGCGGAGGCACCCGCGTCCCCGGGGAAGGGCAGAAGCTGCCTGGGCAGGTTCCAGGGCCGGCCACCGCCGTCCCCGGCCACCGCTCTCTTGGACCTCGTGCTCCACGTGCCACTCGCTGCTCCGGAGAGGCTCTGCATCTCCGCAGCCAAGTTCTCCTGTGCGCCAGGTTAAACCAGGCTAGCGAGGCCTTGCAGAGCACAGGCTTTTGAGAGTCGTGCCCAGGTATCTTCTCGCACCTGGAAGCTTTTCCTCCTCCTCCTCCTCCTCCTTCTCCTTCCCCTGCTGCGGGAGCCTTTCCCAGGAGGCCTGTGGCCCCTGAGCCGTGGGGACGGCAGTCTCTGGCCTGGAAGTGCCCCCCGGGCAGGGGGACGTGACCTCCGTGTTGAAGATAAAAACGTGGGCGAGGGGTGTCGGAGCGAGCCGGGAGCAGTTGGAGCGGCAGGGTCAAGCTCTCCGCTCCGTGCCCGGGGCGCTCCCGGAGATGCCACGTGTGCAGCGACCGCGGGAATCTCGGGCAAGATTTTGCTCGGAGCCGGAGCCCCGGCAGGTCCCGGGGGAGCAGGGGAGGCACGTGCCCGGCGGAGGAGCTGGCCTCCGCGGGAGGGATCCCGCACCGCGGCGCGGGTGCCGGTGCCGGCGCTCCCGGGCACTCCGGCAGTCTCTGTGCTTTGTTCCGCAGCGGCAGTGGCAGTTTGGTATCAACGGTGTGAGGACACCTTGGCTAGCGGTGGCAACTTGCTGCTTGGAAGAGCTTTCTGCTTCTTTTCCCTTTTTTTTTCTTTTCTCTCTTTCTCTCCTTTTGGAGTTTAAACTCTTGTGATCTTCAAGGAAACCATGGTGCTTCTCCATCCCCTCCCCGGTGTTCACAGTGCCCTTGTTTCCGAAGCCTTTCAGAGCAGAAACTGCCAGACAGTCTGTGCTCGCTTTGAAGCAGCCTGGATGCAGTTTCCACTTAGTTGGATCCAGTTTTTGTACTACTTTGTGAATGTTAAAGATGCACTATCCCTCTTCTGAGGCTTTACATGAGCCGCGTTACACTAACATGGAAGAAACTCTTTCCAGACTGGAACAAATATGCATGGCCTATGGTATATGTACTGTTACTTACCTATCCTCCGAGCTCTCCTGCGATGCCATTTTCCTCCTCTGAAAGGGAAGGCAGGTCTGGTTCCTTTCCTCTCTAGTTCGATCCACTTCAGTTCAACCCGGTGTAAGAGGTTGCTTTAAGAGAAGTGGATGGTCCGGAGGTCTCGGCCTCGGAGAGAAATGGCTGGTCCTCGGCTGGGGCCGGGCACGCGGCATCCCGCTCGGCGAGGAGCAGCCCCGCGGCCCCGCCGGAAGGGTTACTCCTCGTTGTTTTATAAATATATATATATTTTTTGTAGCAAGGTATTGTTACCTCACGTTAGTGCGCGGGGGCGAACGGGGCTGGGGCAGCTCGCCGGAGCCGCGCTCACACCTTAGGATCGGGCTGAAACGACCCCCCCGTGCCGTCCCGGGGGCCTGGGGGAGAGCCCGGCGCCGAACTCCCGCGGTTTGGCGGTTTTTGCGCGTCTCGATGACCCCAGGCGCGGCAGGGCGGCATTCGATGCCTCCCCGCGCGGCCGGAGGGGCCGGTGGCCGTGTCCCTGCAGCGCCCGTGACCGTCACCATCGCAAAGCCGTACACGCTCCCTTTTTCTGATGTGATTTTTAAAACCTCTTACATGCCGTTTACTAGGACATTGCTGGCAATATACACACAGACACCCAGGAAAGTTTTTGTTTTATATACTAGACTATGGGCATATTGTAATAAGACCCTCCTGCATTGATGTCATAATTTTGCTAAAGATTTTTAACCCAAGATATTTCATGCTAAATGACTGAATGTAGAAGAAGAAAAAAAATTAACGAAACTTGTATGAAGACTGTAAAGTGCTGGAAACCTTTTTTTAAAAGCCAGAGAGAAATGTGCCCTGTACTGAGTTATTGTTTGAATAAAAGTTTTATTTATTGCATTGAGCTGGGCCTCGGTGTCTTTTTCGGCTTCCATGCCTGTGTTGCTGACCGCTCACCAGCCTGCATCTGCCATGCTTTCTTTTTTCTCTTTCCTTTCCTTTCCTTTCCTCCATTTCTCCATGACATTAGAGAGCTGCCCGGTGTCTGTGTTCGGTCTGCAGGTCTGCGTAATTTGTGTTAAAACAGCTGTGCTGAACGGAAGCAGCTGAAGCTGCTTCGATGCCTGGTCTCTGCTCTGGCCCTGCCTCGAGGGAGCTGCTGCTGCTGCCGAGCAACTTGCCGCACCGAGCGCGGCGTCACCCCATTGCAGCCGTTTTCCATGTGTGGCTTTGTCGGGAATGCCGCAAAACCCGCGCGGCCATTCCCAGCCTGCATCCGAGCTTCACCGAGGGCCTGGGAGATGGGCCGGCTCCCAGCGGGAAGGAAGCCGCCATCCCTTCCGGAGCGAGCCCGGGGCGGCCGGGCACCTCGGCGCGGCCCCCTCCCTCCCTCCCTCCCCGCGGCGGCAGCGGGGTCCAGACGCGCTAACCCGCCCTCGCCCTTCCTTCCCATCCTCGCAGGGCGCTGGCACGAGGAGGGGCCGATGCTTGTGAATGTTAATAAATGCAACTTTTCCTTTTCTTTGCTCCCTCTGCACCATCGGAAGACGCGCGTAACGCAGCCGGCGGAGCCGCCTGCCAGCGGAGCCCGTCCCAGGGCCTCTCGTTAACCCGTAGCCTTTTGCTCCCGTGGAGGCTGTGCCGTGTGTCTCGGCGTGCTACAACCTGCGTTCTGTTTTCCTTGCAGCCCTGATGTTGAAGTGGCCAGGTTTTGAGCTGCCCCTGACCGTAGTTAGTAAGTTGACGGTTTTCGCGTGCCCCCCCCCCCCCCCCGGTGTGCTGTGCGCTGGCGGATCTCCGCGGGGAAGCCGTCACCGCTGTGCTTGCTGCACCCGCCGAGCGAGCCCTGAACCGCCGCCGGTTCGGAGCACGGCTCCTCGCTCGCTCCCTCGCTTTCCTACACCCGGGTGGAAGCTTTCCTGCCTCCCTTGGGCTCCTGAAAGGGGACGTCCTCTTTCGCTGCCGCCCCGGCCCCGCCGCGGTGCTCCCGTCTCGCCACGCTGCACCCGCACGGCTCGTAGCCCCGGCACCGCCGGTTCCACGCTTCCCTCCCCGGGCGCCGAGCTGCTCCTCCGTTCCCGCTGCTCGAACTGCTGCTTCCTAACGAACCCTCTTTGCTCGCAGGTCTCGGTGCGCGATGCCGCCGCGGCCGTGTCTGTCTGCTGCAGCGGCCCCGGCCGCCGTGCGCGGCCATGGAAAGATACCCGCGGCCACGGGTTTAAATCACTGATTTAAAGTTTTTTGAGCAGCTTTTCTCGCTTATAGGCTGTCGCAGTCCGGCACCGTCCTCGCCGGCTCGGGGAAAGCTCCAGGGCTGCTGCTCGGCCCCAGGGCCAAGGGCCACTACGGCACCGGTCCCGGCCGGGATGGAGTGAGTTCCTCGGAGATGGGACCGTTCTTGCTCCGCGCTCGGCCGCGTTGCCGGAGGCCGGGAGCGTTTCCACGGTTTCCTGCAGTCCGCGGGCGGGTTTCTCGGTGCTCGGCAGAGCTGTGGGCTCCGATCCAAATTGCTCTTCTCTGCTAGAGCAAAAATGGTTAAACAACAACCCCTGGTGACTCATCAAAGCAACCTTTCCTCTCCTTTCAGGCTCGCGATCTATTTTGGCATGCTAGGGGGAAAAGTGATCTAAGAATCTGCATTAATTAGGTGGGAAATTAATTACCCTATTTTTAAGCAAAGGCAATTTATCTCTTGAAGAAAGCGCAAGCACACTGAGGCGTGAGCCGGGGAGAGGAGGTGGCACTCAGCCTCCCCGGCGAGGCCGGGGGCCGGGAGGCCCCGCACGGACGGGTTGGAGGGGATGCGAGCAGGTCCCTGGCTGGCGGGAGGAAGGCAGCCTCGCCCCGAGGACGGCACCGTGGGACGGGAGCTGCGTCCCGGCTCCCGAGGAGGACTCGCATGGGTGTTTCCCGTCTCCTGTTGATCCGCTCTGCCCTGGATCCCTCTTTGTGGCACCCTGAGGATGAGGATGGCGACCGTGGGCATGTGGGAGGCCTCCCGTGGGGCACCTCCCCCTCGATGCGATGTGTGAAGACCCTCGGACATGCGGTGAGACGGGCCAAGCCGCAGAGCCTGGATGCCAGCGGTGCTGTCGGAGGAGGCAGAGCAGCACCCCGAGGGCCTCCCTGGCCGTGGTCCCTCCAAGACCGGCCGGGCCAGCGTGGAGGTGGCAGCAGCGAAGAGGAGGAACGGCTCAGGACGGAGGCACGCAGCAAGGAAGGAGGCTTTGGAGGCTGCCGGCACTCAGCACGCTGCTGCATCCCTTGCGCCTGGCTCTCCTGCACCGTGAGATACGGGACAGCGCTGGAGCCACCTCTGCCGATGGCCGGAGAGGCGGCAGGCCGGGTCCTGCAGGGATGCTGCGTCCCCCAGGGATGCTGCGTCCCGAAGCAGCGGGGCCGGTCCAGGCGGAGGTAGCTGGTAACCGCAGCCACTGCTAAAGCAATTCAGCGCTGACGTTGATGCTGGTCACCTCCCAGCCCTGCTCCGCGCTGCTGCAGCCACGGAGCCGGCCGTGCTGCCAGGGACCAGGAGAGGAGAGGGCTTACGGCGCGCTCGCTGTGACTCCCGCCGGAGGGAGGGGGCAGTGGCCCCAGACGGCGTGGGAGCCCGGGGGTGCTGGGCAGCCCGGGGAGGCGGCACTGGGCTCGTGTGTGCACCCAGCCTGCTCCGTGGGTGCCTGTGCCCCTGCAGGTGCCCGGCAGCGGGGAGAGCCCAAAGCTGCTCTGGGCCCTGGGACTTGGCCTCCCCCGGGGCGGCTGATGCTGGTTTTAGGCAGCTGGTGTCCGTCCTGCCTCTTGGACCTCTGGCCTCTGCAGACCCTGCCCGCAGCCCCTCTCCCGGCTCTTACTTGGCCGTTTTGCAGCCTTGCAAAGGTCTCCAGAGCCTCGGCTCCTCCTGTGCTGGGCAGCGCAGGTCCCAGCCGTGCCACGGAGGTGCGGGGACATCCCGGCTCCTGCAGCCCCACGCGTGGAGGGAGGCATCGACCTGTCCCTGGGGCCCCTGGCAGCGCAGGAGCCTCCCGGAGCTGCTCACTGCCGGTGCCGGGATGCTGCCCGCCCGCCCCGGGCTCCAGGACGGCCTTTGCTGCGCGAGGTGGTCGCACGGGGCATCGGGCTCCTCGCTGCTGCTGTGCGAGCGAGGAGCTGTGAGCGGTCGCTCGGGGACCTTCCTTTAACGCGCTGCCTCTGCTTCCTCCCCCGTGGAAGCCCCCGGCTTTAGGCGCGCTTGAAAGCAGGGCGGGAGGACGTCGTGGGTGCACCAGCTCTCGCTGGCTGCTCTGCGTCCCCTTTCCCGAGCCGCGAGAGAAGCCGAGGAGTGAGTGGGGCATCGCGCCGAGCATCTCGCGCCGAGCTGCCCAGGGCTGTGCAGGCAGCGCTGCGGCATCCTCGCTGCCCGTATTCGGGCTCAGAGTAAACGCAGCCGGGCCGGGAGCCGAGCGCGGTGCCGCTGCCCCCCGAGCCACGCTGCAGCCCCGTCTCCGTAGCAAAAGCTTTTTGGTGTCTCGCCAGGTTGTCTCTCGCTGTCCTGTCGTCCTGCCCGGCGGCCGGGGCCTCCCCTGCTAAACTCTGCCCTCCTCTCTCTGCAGAAACCCCTTTGCCAACGTCCAGCTGAAGCCGACGGTGACGAACGACAGGTCGGCGCCTCTCCTCAGCTGAGCCCGGGACGGCCGCCGCTGCCGCACAGCTGGGCACGCGGTGCCTTCTCGCCGCCCTTTGCATGTCTGGCTTTCCCGAGCCCCGTTTTTAGGCAGAGTTCGTATAATCCTGCTGCTTCGAAAGCCAAAGGCTAAAGCTAGCGCTCTATTTTCTCTTCTCTAGACCCAGCTTATTCGTCTCAGCCGTAGAGGGTTAAACCATTACCGAGCAGCCTGTGCTTTGCATGCGCAGAAGTAGGACAGGGCTTGTGGCCCGGAGCGCGCGGCACGTGTCCCAGGCCAGGCTGGCGTCCGGGCTTGGCCGCAGCGGTGCTCGGCACCGAGCCGCGTGTGCCGGTGCTGCCGCGAGGGCAGGCGGGAGGGAGCTGCGGGCGCGGAGGGTTCGGGATGCCCGGCCCGGCTCCCGGCCGAGTCTCTGTATATAGTAGGGTATTATGGTACTGCTGTAACATATAAGCTAGAGAAATACTTCAGGGGTGGCAGCTCTGGTCACTCCGCAGTGTTACCCCCCACCGTCCCCTGGTCCCAGCGCACGGAGGCTGCACGGCCCCGAGGAGGGACCTGGGGGCAGTGGGCAGCCCTCGGCCCTGCAGCCTGCGGCGGGGGCAAAGGCATTTGGGCCCCCCTTTCCCAGACCCCCCCCCCCGCCTTGGAGCAGAGGTGCCCAGGGCTCCCGGCTGCGTGGCCGCGCTCGCCACTGCCCCACGGTCCCGCTGCTGCCGGAGCATCGCGGCCGCCCTCCCCGAGCCCTGGCGGGGCCCCGGCACGCGCTCCCGCAGCCCCGGCGCCTGCCACGGAAACGGGGAGCAGGGTTTTCCGAGCGGGAGCCGCAGCTTTTCCGAGCGAGCGGCCGCCCGGCTCTGGCATTGCCGGTGGGACGAGGCAGCAGCGAAGGATCGCTGGCACCGTGCTGGGGGGGGCAGCGCCCTCGGAGGTTTTGCCTTTTCCATTCTCTTTGTCATTTTGCACTTTTTAATCGCTAGAGCTCAGAGGAAGGTTCACGGGTGGGTTTGACGGTAGCTTTAGCCCGGGAGCGTGTGATGAGCAGCAGAGACCCAAACGCGTAGGTCGCTGTCTGTCGCTGTAAAGGAGCGCGCATCTCCCAGCTCGAATCAGTCGCCGATCGCTGCCGCTGCCCTCCGCCACTTCCCCGGCTCCCCCGAGGACGGCGTCTTCTCCCGGCTCTGCCTCGACGCCGTCTAACCGCAAGGGCTAGTTTCTATCGGCGCGGGTCGCGGCTTCCTCCCGCGGGGGCTGCGGCTGGGAATCGCCCCGGGCGGGAATCGCCCCGAGCCGCCGCTTGCCTTAACTCGGCCCCCGGGGCCCCCGGCCAGCACCGGAGCTGCCGCGAGCGCGTTGGGCCCAGAGCCGTCCCGCTGCACCGGTCCGGGGTCGCAGGAGCCGCGCTGGGACCGGGGCCGCGGGCAGCAGCCCTGCTCCAGCCAGCCCCGGGGCTTCGCCGCGCCTCCTGGCTCGGTGGCACCTGCAAGATGTAACCTGAAATAATTTTTTATGAAAAAGTAATTTATGAGCAATAAAATTCCCCCCCCCCTCGCTGCCCATCCCGGTGTTTTCCTTGGTCGGGGGGGCACCGACGCCCCATGAGCAGGAGCCTCCAACGGCCCCTCCGGCGCCTGCAGCGCGCAGCAACGTTGCTTCGGTAGCGATGCTCTCCAAAACGTTATCTGTCTAAATCTAGAGCGGCTCCCGGCCCAAGCGAGGGACCGGCTTGCTGGCAGCTGATGCTCAGGAAAGCGGCTTCTCCCCGCGGTCCAGCCCCGCTCGCAGCCGCCGCCGCCGTGCCGGGAGCGCCGGGGCCCGCTGGCCCTTCCTGCTCGCCAGGAATGATGCGGGCGGGAAACAGCTTAAGATATTTTAAAAACTTTATTATTGGCCCGAAGATATTCGACACGCATGCTGGGAGCTGTATGGAAATCAGCACTGATAAAAAATACAGCAATTATGACCCGTATTGATAAAATATACAATGTGATAATAGCCTTTCTATTAAAAAAAATATCCAAGACGCAGCTCCGCTCCGGTGCTGCCCTCCAGAGGCAGCGACCCTCGAGCCTATAGACCAAACCCGGGGACGGGGACGGGCGCGGGGAGGCGGGGGGCGAGGAGGGAGCCCCGCCGGGGGGGCAGCGCTGCCGGGGTCCGGCCGGGAGCCGAGGGGCAGCGGGGAGGGAGTGGGCTCCGCCGGCCCCGTGCACCGAGCCGGGGCTCGAGCCCCCCGGGACGCCCCAGGGCATCCCCCGGCAGCGGTCCCAGCAGCGAAGCACAAGCCGAGCGCGTGGGAGAGCAGCGTTGGGCACAGCGCAGAGGTTACGGGCCATGCTGGAGTCGGAAAACACTTAAATAATAATTAAATTAAAAAAACAACCTGCTAACTGGCTGTGGCAGGAGAAGCAGCGCACAGGGGCGAGGGCCTGGGTTGCCGCAGCAGCCTGGGCTTGCAGAGCTGGGGGGGGAACGGGGGGGGCACCCAAGTAATGATGCAAAGCTTTGGCAAGGCTGGACAGTCGCCCGCCCTGGCAGGAGGCCGTGGCCAGCCCGCTCCTAAAATGCTGCTAAATTAAAGCTAAGCGGCAGCTGCTCCTTAAACTGGAGCGTGAGCCGCTGCACGGGCCCTGGCCAGGGGCAGCAGGGCCTGGGGCAGCCCGGGGCGCGGGAGCCGCAGCAAGGGGCCGAGGCGTGGATGGGGGTTTTTTTTTGGGGGGGGGGGATGACCCGGGGCAGGCTCACTCTGGAAAGAGCCTCGGGGGGGGGGGGTTGGTTATGCCCCTGCCCCGAAGCCGGCGGCAGCCCCGCAGCAGAGCCACGCTGCACAGGAGCCGGGCTCGCGGCTCGGCCGGGCGCTGCCCTGCTTGGAGCGAGCGGCCGGAGCAGGGGCTGGAGGGGAAGGGGGCCAAAGTGCTGCTCCTGCCCCGCGGCCACCCGGCGAGGGCGGAAAAGAGGTGCGAGTGGCTTGGGGGGGGGGGTCTGTGTCCCTGTGCACATGCACTTGCCCATGCACCCCCCCCCCCCCGTGTGTACATGCACACATTATATTTTTATATATATATATATATATATATATATACACACACACACATGCACACATGAATATATGTGTGCACACACGCACATGCACACATAGACACACACACGTGTGCAAACACACATATACACATACAAGCACACACACATTTTTTATATAGAGAGAGACACACACACACACACACACACACACACTTTTTATATATATATATATACATATATATATATAAAAATATATATATATGGACACACAGACACACGCATGCGTGCACACAGCAAGCAGAAGCCAGCCCAGGCTGCAGGAGATGGGGACGAGAAGCAGCGATTGCCCGGGGGGGTCATTTCTCACCTCAGGGTTTGGTCTATAGGCCCCCAAAGGCAACACAGCCCTGATTTCAAGGTTTTGATCAGCTCCGCTTAGTTCCAGTTCCTTCTGGAAGCTGGCATTGCACAGTTATCCTAAGCCTCAAATGAGTTAAAAAATAAAAAAAAAACACAACACAAAAACAAAAGAAAAAACAAAGAAACAAAAACAAATGAACAAACAGACCGCGAGAACTCGCCCCCTCCCCAAATGCCTCGACAAACTCTACATCTCTTTGGCAACAATAACTTAAAATCGCGGCAATGTGAGTTCAGTCAACAGCAAGTTGTGGTTTTAGGGTTCTTCCTTTTTTTTTTTTTTTCTTTTTTTTTTTTTTCCGTTTTGTTTAAATACAAAAATAGTCAGGTTGGCAGTTCCCTCCTTAGCTACACGACCGGCCCGGGGCGACCCGGGCAGCCAGGCGGGAGCCCCACGCTCACCGGCCCAGCACGCGGTACCGGTGCTGCAGCCGACGGGAACAACCCGGGCGCAGGGCAGCACCCAAATCCGCAGGGAGCAGCGCAGAGCCCCGGTGGATTTTGCCACGCCGGCGCGATGGAGGGATGCCCACCACCACCGGCATCGGCCGGGCAGGGAAGCGGGGCGAGCGCGGAGGCTGCAAAGCCCCAGCAGCGAGGACGAGCCGGGACCGGGTGGCGGGGACCGGGACACCTGCTCCCGGCCGTGGCATGGAGGTGCAGGAGGTGCAGGAGGGCCAAGCTCACTACGCGGCGGGGAGGAGGGACGCGGGGTGGGGGACATCGGGGGGGGGTAAGAAGCCGAGGCGGGGGGACGTTGCTGGGTGGGGATCTGTAAATGTTAGCAAGGTCAGGGCACTACCCTTTAAATGCTATAATTTATATATATATATGTGCATATATATATATATGTCTATTTATACACACGCACTCCCCACTCGCACTCGCACGCGCACGCACGGCCGTCACCCACCGCCTCGCCCCGGGCCGCCCCGGCCCAGCTCCAACTCGCAGCAGCACACGACCTCCTTCCGATAAAATCTGCCTAAAAAAATAGAGCGAGGTCCCAGGAGTCCCCGCGCCGGGTCCCACTCCTGGCCCCGTCCGTCCCTCCGTCCCTGCGGATGCCGCGGCCAAGGGAAGTCCCCGGTCACTCCCGGTCGCCGTCCTCGCTGCTGCCTGCAAGGGAGCGGAGCAGCGTGAGCAGGGGGGGGACCCGGCGTCCTGGCACGGCACCGGGGGGGGCGGGGGGGGGCGGCTCACCTCCGACCGAGTCCATGTCCGAGTCAGCGACGTGGGTGATGGAGAAGCGGGACACGGGGGCCGGCGAGACGGTGAAGCGGGAGAACTGGAGCGGCAGCACCTGCTTGGGGGCCGGCAGCAGGCAGGGGCCGGCGGGGGGGGGCTCCGGCGGCGTCCCCGCCAGCGGGGACATCAGGGACGCCTTCACCGGCACCAGCGGGAAGTCGTCGTCCCACTCGAAGCCGCCGCCTGGGACACGGAGCGAGAGGGCTGGGGCGGCCGGGGGGTGCCGCCAGCCCCCCCCCACCCCCCCGCCTCCCCCCAGCCCTGGTGCCACCCCCCCCCCCCTTACCCTCTTCAGACGCGTTCCCGTCCGAGGAGTCGTCCGAGGCGCCCAGCCTCCCCGCCGGGCTGCCGCTGGCCGGGGGCTGCCCCGGAGGCTCGGGGACGTCGGGGAAGCTCTGCTCGGCCAGCTCCCGCGTGGGACTTTCCTGGGAAAGAGGAGACACGCTGGGAAACGCCCCCCCCCCCCGCATTGCTGGAGACCACCGGGCGCAGCGGGGCCCCTCGGCCCGGCCGAGCCCCTCACCTGGTCGAAGAGGTAGATGGTGACGTCGTCGAAGAAGGACACGGCCTTCTTCTTGCGCTCCAGGTCCTCGCAGAAGGAGGCCGAGAGCAGGCTGGGCATCTTGAGGAGGCTCCGCAGGTTGCGGGCGCTGTGGCTCTCGGCCACCACGATGGGCACGGCCGCCGGCTCCTCCTCGCTCTCCTCGCTCTGCTCCTGGATGTTGTAGCAGCGCAGCTCCTCGTCCGACTCGTCGCTGTCCTCCGTGTCCTCCTCCTCCTCCTCGGCCTCCTCGCGCCGCTCGGGGGCGGCCGGCAGCGGGGGCCCCCCCGGCAGCGGTCCCGGCCCGGGGGACGCAGTCTGCTCGCCGCCGGCCTCGGCTCCCCCCAGTCCGGAGACGCCCCGGGCCACCTCCTCGGGGCTGGCCGCCCCCGGGGACGAGCGGAAGGTCTCTGGCGGCAGGGGACACGCGGGGACGCCGGGGGCCGTGGGACACGGCGGCGGCTGCGGGAAAGGCGCCACGCTCCCCGCCGGCGGCTCCTCGGCCGAGTCCTGGGCGCGGGGCCGGGCGCCCGCCTCGGGGCTGTCCTCGCCGTCGCTGTCCTTGGGGCCCCGCTCGGGCTCGGCGTCGCAGTCGGAGAAGTAGGCCGAGTCGCGGCAGGGGTTCTTGGCGGCCAGGCCCGGCGGCTCGGCGCCCGGGGGCGAGGCCAGCCGCGGCTCGGGGGCCGCCCCGGCCCCCTCGCTGCCCTTCCCCGGCGGCACGAAGCCCTCGGGCTCCCGGGGCTCGTGGGGCTCCTTGAGGACGAACTCGGGCGACTCGTTGTTCTCGGTGTCGTAGCCGCTGTCGAGCGCCCGGGGCTGCCCGGCGGGCGCGAAGGCCGTGGGGCTGAAGCCCTCGCAGGAGCTGGCGGTGGACGGGATGTCCAGGGACTCCAGCGAGTCCGGCGTCCCCACCTGCTTCTGCAGCGACTTGAAGGCCGGGGCCACCTCCGCCCGCTCCGCGTAGTCCCCGGAGAAGTCGGTGAAGACGCCGGAGGTGAGCTCCGCCGTGTCCTCGTCGCTGCCGTCGTCCGGGCTGGGGAAGCTGCCGCTGGAGAAGGTCTTGTCCGGCGTCTGCTCCGCCTCGGGGCACTGCCCGTCCTCGGCGGCAGCCGGCGCGGGGGCCTCCGGCGCGGGGCGGGCGCCGTCCAGGGGCTCGGCGGGGGCCGGCGGGGCCGCCTGGGCCACGGGGCTGGCATCGCGGGGGCACGCGGGGGCCCCCGCGCCGGGGAGGCCGCCCAGGGCCGCCGGGCGCGCCGGGGAGGGCGAGGGGACGCCGGGCACTGCCGCCGGCTCCGGCCGACAGCCGCCGTCCTCGCCGGGGGGCCGCTCCGGCCAGGCGGCCGGCTGGGCCGGGTCGCGCGGCACCGAGCCCAGCGGCTTGGCCATGAGCCCCCGGAAGGTGATCATGTGCCGGTAGCACCAGCTGTCGCCGGCGGCGGGCTGCCGGGCCGGGGGGCTGCCGCCGCCGCCGCTGTTGTTGTTGGAGGAGCTGTTGGAGGCCCAGGGCTGCCGCGGCGCCGGCAAGGGGCCGGGGGCCAGGGCCCGGCCCGGGGGGCTCTCCTCGCCGCAGCCGGCACGGTTCCCCGAGGGCGAGACGCCCAGCGGGTCGGCAAAGATGTCCCGCCGCCCGCCGGGGACGGGCCAGTCCCGGTGCCGGGCCACCATGCGCTCCATCTCCTCCTCCTCATCCTCTTCCTCCTCCTCCTCCTCCTCCTCCTCCTCCAGCAGGTAGCGGTCGGCCCCGTCGCGGGCGGGCGGCTCGTAGCCGCGGGGCCGCGGCGGGCGGCGGCAGGCGTAGGGGCCGCGCTCGGCGGGCTCCCAGGCAGCGGCGGGGCCCAGCAGCGGCTCGGTGCCCGGCGGGCCGGCGGGCCGCCACGGGGGCGAGCCGGCCCGGCCGGGGGGGCTGCGGGCGTCGAGCTCGGCGCCGCCCTCCGCCGGCCCCTCGATGCGGATGTAGTACTCGCTGCCCAGCGAGGGGCTGTGGGCGCCCAGGATGGGCACCACGCCGGGCGCCGGCAGCCCCGGGCAGCCCTGCCGCTCGCAGGCGTAGCAGGCGGGCGAGAGGCCGAGGCCCAGGCGCCCCGCTGCCGCCGCCGCCGCCGGGTAGTAGAGCTCGTGGTAGCGGGCGGCGCTGCCGGGGCTCAGGGCGCCCAGCGGCGCCTGGAAGTGCTCGGTCTTGGTGTGCTCCCACTTGTACTCGAAGTTGAGGCCGTGGCTGGTCTCCATGACGGTGAGGACGTCGTCGCCGTCGGCCGGGAAGCCGTCGGCCGCGAACTGCTCCAGCAGCGGGAAGGAGGAGAGCTCGGCGCCGGGGTGGCTGGCGCCGGAGCCGCCGCCGTTGGGCTTCATGGAGTTCCAGCGCTTCTCGAACTCCTCCTCGGCCTCCGTGGCCCCTTTGGCGCAGAGGTAGGAGAGCAGCAGGTGGACCTCCTCCGCCGTCGGGCGCTGCTCGGGCTGCAGCCAGCAGAACTGCATCACCTCGTACCTGCCGCGGCGGAGAGCGGGCGGTCAGCGCCGGCCACCCACGCCGTGCTGCATCCCCAGCGCCCATGCGAGCCACGGGGCCCGTGCACGGCCACCTGCAAGACCCCGATGCATGGCCACCTCCAAGACCATGCACATGGCCACCTCCAAGACCCCCATGCATGGCCACCTCCAAGACCTCCCAGGCATGGCCACCTCCAAGACCCCCATGCATGGCCACCTCCAAGACCTCCCAGGCATGGCCACCTCCAAGACCTCCCATGCATGGCCACCTCCAAGACCCTCATGCATGGCCACCTCCAAGACCCCCATGCATGGCCACCTCCAAGACCTCCCAGGCATGGCCACCTCCAAGACCCCTGCATGCACGGCCATGGCTCCTGGCTCCGGCACGCATCCCGGCCGCAGGGATGATGGAAGACGGGCGCCTCACCAGCGCTCCGACAGCGACAGCTTCAGCTGGGGCTTGGGCAGCTTGAGCTGCTGCTCCTTGATGGCGTAGGCGAGCACTTGCCGGTCGGAATAGTGGTCGTAGGGCTGGGTGCCCAGCTCAAAGAGCTCCCAGATGGTGACACCCAGCGACCTGCGGGGCAAGAGGAGCCCTTTGCATCCCCACGCCAGCCAGTGGCCCCAGGACCGCTCCACCACGGTGCTTCCCAGTGCTGCCCACCCTGCCCTTGGGGTCCTTGCATCACGTGGCCACCTCTGCTCCAGCCCACGGCCCACCAGCCCACGCTGTGACCGGGCAGCGGGCCCCTGAGCTCCCCGCTCACCAGACGTTGCTGGATTTGGTCTGGTCGACGACGAGCAGGTTGCCGTGGACCTCGTCGATGAGCTCGGGGGCGATCCAGCGCAGCGGCACCCACAGCTGGTCGGCCGTCACGAAGTAGTCGTCCTGCCAAGCGTGCGGGGTCAGTACGAGAAGAGAACGTCAAACCTATGCGTAAGGGACCGGCACGCTGCCCCGCCTGCTGCCCCCCCAGCCCTGCCCCACGGTTTTGCCCCCCGGCCCCAATCCTTCCCAGCTCCCCGACCCTGCAGCACGTGCTCCCCCCCCCCCCCCCCCCCCAGAGCATCCTTCCTCCCTCCCTGCCCCTTCCCACCGCCTCCCCCTCCTAAGCCCCCACCGGACCCGCAGCCTCCTGCCGCCTCTCTCCCTCTGGGACTGGCGTGCCAGGAGCTGCACGCGGGGACGCGTCCCTGGCACGGAGAGGTGCCACCAGGCCGCCTCGCGCCCCGCTGTGCCGAGGGACAGGCACCGCTGGTGGGACAAGCCCCATGCACACTCACGGAGAGCTGCCGGGCCAGGGAACGCGCCCGCTGCGCCAGCCCGAGGGTGAGGCGGCCGGGAAGGGCCAGCGCGGGCCGGAGCTGCCCCCGGGCACCCGAAAGCTCCGGAGGGGGCAGGACCTGGCCAGCGTCCTGGCAAAGCCCATGCCCGGAGGGCTGCCCGGCGCTGCTGGGAAGGGAGGGGAGGGAAGGGAAGGAGGGGGTGCGTGGGTGTGTGCGCGCAGGCGCAGCTCTGGGCTCTGTGTGTGTGTGTGTCTGTGTCTGTGTGTACGCACAGCGTTGTGTACAGTGTGTTTTTGCAGAGCTCCGTGCAGTGTCATACACGTGCATGCACAAATGCACAGCTCTGTGTGTGCGCAGGGCTCTGTGCAGTGCCGTACGTGTGCATGCATATGTGCATAACTGTGGGTGTGTGCGCAGTGCCGTACGCCTGCATGCACACCCATGAGTGTGTGCGTGTGTGTGCGGCATTGTACAGTGCGTGTGTGCAGGGCTCTGTGCAGTGCCGTACGCGTGCATGCATATGTGCATAACTCTGTGCCTGTGTGTGTGTGTGCATGCACAGCCCTGTGCAATGCAGTATCTGTGCAGGCACACGCACAGCTGCGTGTGTGGGGGTGTGTGCGCGCGCGCATGTGCGTGCAGCATTGTACAGTGTGCGTTTGCAGCGCTCTGTGCAGTGCCGTATACGTGCATGCATATGTGCGCAACTGTGCAGGGCGTGTGTGCGAGCCGGCCGGGCGCCGCTGCGAGGCCCCGCTCTGCCCCGCGCACCCCGCGCAGCCTTACTTTGTACTTGCAGTGCGCGAGCCCGTAGTCGCCGATCTTGACGGTCAGGTCGGCGGTGAGCAGGCAGTTGCGCAGGGCCAGGTCGCTGCCGGGGAGACACGTGGCTGGGACCCGCCGCCGCGGGGCAGAGGGCCCGGCGCACGGCACAGCCGGCAGCCCGCGGGCGAGGGCTCGGCGCGGGGCGCGCCGATAACCGGGCACCGAGTGCACAGCAGGAATGCCTGCGCGGCGCTCCGGCTGCGCCGCGGCCCTCGCTCCATCCCTCGCACGCTGAGCCGAGCAGAACGGGCGTTGCCCGGGCAACGCCAGCCCTGGCATTTCCTAACGGTGCCGCCGGGCCGGGCCGGGCCGGGCGCCCGTGCGGAGGCGGCCATGCAACGGCACGCGGACGGGGAGCCGCGGCGGGCTGGGGGACGACGCCGGGCGCGGATGCCCGTAGGAAAGCCGGCCGCGGCGGCGGGGGGGCTCCGGCGGCCCCCGACGGCAGCGCGCCCCCTCCTCAACAAAATCACTGATGCTGGAGTCTCCGTGTGCAACTCACTCAGCACCAGGATATTGTTGGGCAGGAGGAGCAGGCGGCGGAGCGGAGCGGAGCGGGGCCGGGGCGGCGGGCCGGGGCGGCGGGCGGGCGGGCGTACCTGTGGATGTAGTTGTTCCTGTGCAGGTGCAGCACGCCGCAGGCCACCTCGCAGGCCATCCGCTGCAGCGTCAGGGGGTCCGGCGCCACGGGGTCGGCCCCCCGGCAGCTCCGCAGGTATCCCTTGAGGTCGCCCTGGGGGGCGGCGGCGGCCGTCAGCCGGGGCGTCCCGGCGGCGGGGCGGCGCTCGCGGGCGCGCGGCACTCACCAGCGGGCAGAACTCCATGACCAGCAGGTACGGCGTGACCTCGGCGCACTGGGCCAGGCACTGCAGCAGGTTGCTGTGCTGGAGAGCCCTGCGCGGGGCAGAGAGCGCGGCGCACGTCGGGGAGCGCCGGCCCCCCCCCCCGCCGCGCCGCGAGCCGGGTACCAGCACGTCCCAGCGCAATGTCCCACAAAGGGACGTTTGTTCGGCTCTCGCGGGACGCCGCGGCCCTCGGCGGCCGTGACCTCACCGCGACCCGCGCGTCCAGCACTGCCGGGAAGGAGCCTGGCCGGGGGCAGCGCGCGGCATGGCACGGCACGGCACGGCACGGCACGGCACGGCATGGCGCGGCATGGCACGGCACGGCACGGCACAGCATGGTGCAGCATGGCACGGCATAGCACGGCACGGCGCGGCATGGCACGGCACGGCACGGCACAGCATGGTGCAGCATGGCACGGCATGGCACGGCATGGCGCGGCACGGCACGGCGATGCCCACCTGTAGGGCTGTGCCTCCTCCAGGAACTGCATCTGGTCCTGCACGCTGGCACTCGCCTTCAGCTCCTTCACCACCACCTGGGTGCTGCTGAGGCCCGAGTTCACCTCCCCCAGGAAGACCTGCGGGCACGGGCACGCACGGCCCCTCCATCGGCACCGGCACCCCGCGCCCGGCACCGCCGGGATGACGCCCCGCGGGACGGGGACGGGGACGGGGACGGGGACGGGGCTGCTCTCACCTTGCCGAACCAGCCGTGCCCGATCTCCTTCAGGTAGAGCAGGCTCTGCCGCCCCAGGTCCGCCGACTTGAGCAGCTGCACTGTAACGGGGCGCATCCAGCTGCCCGCGCGCCCCGGCGCCCGCTCGGCCCCCGGGACCCCTCCGCGCCGCCCGCCCCGGGGACCCCTCCACGCCGCCCGCCATCGGCGGTGCAACGCGGGGCGCCGGCGCGGCGGCCGCCTGGATGCTCCCGGCGGAGCCAGGACCCGCCGAGCCGGCACCCGGGGCTGCAGCCGGGCGCCTGGCAGGGCGCTGGCATTTAGCCCCCTTCCCTTGGCCCCCCCCCCCCCCCCGGTGCAGGACCGGCCCCCGGCGAAGCAATGGAGCCATTGTGGGGCCGGGCCGCCCAGTGCCGCCCAGTGCCGCCCAGTGCCGCCGCACTGCGGCCATTCTCCCCTCCCCGCCGGCCCTTCCCGGCACCGCCGCGCTCCCCTGCCGCTGGGGGCCGGTCCCCCCCCCCCCCCCCGGGGCGGCCAGGCCCCCCCGCTTACCTGAGCGCCCCGGCTGCTTGGCCATGGGCAGCGAGACCTCGGTGAGGGGCAGCACGTAGACCTCGGGGCCATGCTGCGGGGCGGGCGAGCCCTGCGCCGAGAAGTCGCCGGCGTAGTCGTCCCCCTCGGCGTTTTCAAACTCCTGCGCCGGGGCGGGGGGCAGAGAGCGAGCGGAGCGCGCTGGCCCCCGGCCCCCCGCCGCCGCCCGCCCCCGGCCCCCGAAGGCCGCCTCGGCCAGCAGGTAGCAGAGGCTGAGCATCGCCCCGGCCCCGGCGCGGCCGCATGGTGCGCGGTGCCACCGCCCGCCGCCGCCGCCCGCCGCTATATACCCGCCGCAGGGGCCAGCGGGACCGGCGCCCCCCCGACTGCATGAGCTGCCGGGCCCCCGGGCCCCCGCGTGACCCCCGCCCCCCCCGCCGCGGGCGCCACCAGCCTCCACAAAAATCCCAGCAATTAGGGAAAAACTGTTTCTGCGGCACATTCTGTGCCCGTGAGGTCAGGGCGCTCCCGCCCCCGGGGCCGCGCGGCTGCGACCGCCGCCGCCTTTAACCGTGCCGTGGCCTGGCCGCCGGCAGCACGCGGCCTGCAGCGGTGCTGAGCCCTGCAGCACCCGGGTGCCGTGCAGAGCAGGGAGCCCGGCCGGGGTCAGGATGCGGCCTGCAGCGGTGCCGAGCCCTGCAGCACCCGGGTGCCGTGCAGAGCAGGGAGCCCGGCCGGGGTCAGGATGCGGCCTGCAGCGGTGCTGAGCCCTGCAGCACCCGGGTGCCGTGCAGAGCAGGGAGCCCGGCCGGGGTCAGGATGCGGCCTGCAGCGGTGCTGAGCCCTGCAGCACCCGGGTGCCGTGCAGAGCAGGGAGGCTGGCCGGGGTCAGGATGCGGCCTGCAGCGGTGCTGAGCCCTGCAGCACCCGGGTGCCGTGCAGAGCAGGGAGCCCGGCCGGGGTCAGGATGCGGCCTGCAGCGGTGCTGAGCCCTGCAGCACCCGGGTGCCGTGCAGAGCAGGGAGCCCGGCCGGGGTCGGGATGCGGCCTGCAGCGGTGCTGAGCCCGGCGCTGGCATAGCCAGGGCACCGCGGGGCGGGTGTGGAGCTCCCCTGCGGGATGCCGGGCGCATCCTGCGTCGGCCGTGGCAGCGGGGCTGCGGCACCCGCCCGGCCCGGGAGCCCGGCGCTCACCTTGAAGCCGATGTCCCCCTTCTTGCAGCACAGGCAGGCCAACATGAGGAAGATGAAGGTGAAGAGCCCGGAGAAGGAGACGGCCACGACGGCCAGCGAGGAGGACCAGGAGAGCTCGCTGAGCGGGGTGCCGTCTGCGGGGACACGCGCCGGCGTCAGCGGCAGGAGCGACCCGGCGGGACGGGGGCACCAGGGCCCGGGGCAGGTCGGGGCTTCGGCACCCGCAGGACCCCCCTGTCCCGGAGCCGCTCGGCGGGGCACCCCCGGGCACGCGGGTCCCCGAGGGCCGGGCAGGGCCACGCAGCCCCCAGCCATGGCACGAGGCCACGGAGGCCCGGCATTCCCGGTCGGAGCGCTGGGCAAAGCTGGTGCCCCCCAGCACCAGGACAGCCAGAGACGGGGACCGCGTGCCCCCCGGCAGCGTGCTCCCGCGCTCCCGCGCCCGGCGCTGCAGCTGCACATTGCTATTCCGCCCGGAGCCTCCCCGAACAACCGGCGCGATTGTGGCCGGAGGAGGCAGCAAGGCCGCCGGGGGGGAGCTGCCGCGCTCCGCGGGAATGGCCGGCAGAGCCACGGCTGGAGCCAGCCGCCCCCGCACGGAGCCGGGCGCAACGGGAGCCTGCGGGCAGCCTGACACGGCCCCCTCCCCGCAGCGATGCAGCATCCCAGCCCCACGGCATCCCTCAGCCAGCCCCATCCCCACCCGACGGGAGCCCTCTCCAAGCCACCAGAGCAGGGGATGGGATGGGACAGGATGGGCTGGGCTGGGATGGGATGGGACGGGACAGGACAGCCTTGCCGTGTGCCCCTGGGAAAAGCGGCACAGCGGCACGGGAAAGACCCCGGCTGTGCCCAGCCCCGTGCAGCGGCACGTCCCCCCCCCCCCCCCCCGGCACGGCCGCCCCTCGGGACACTCGTGGCAAAGGAGCTCGAGAGCCATCTTCTAGCGCCGGCGGCTCTGCCGCCGAACCTGGGAGGAGCCGGGTGGCATTCCCTCGCCGATCAGCCGGTTTCCATGGTGAACACACTTTGTGCAGCGAATGTCACCATTTTCCTTGGATAGTGGGACAGTGAGAGAGAAAATGACTCACTGAAAAGAGCCTTTGAGCCCCGACGGGGAGCGGAGGAGACGGGAGAAGCCATTACAGCAGGGACTGTCGGCAGCGCCGCGTGGGGCCGCGGCTCGGGACACGGATGCTTTTAAACGAACCGGTTCCCAAAACAATAAATCGGCGATGCCTGTTCTGTCCTGCCTCAGTTTCCCCACCCGCAAAAGCAGCTGCGCGCCGTGACCCGCCGGGCTGAGCGCTCGGTGCCGGGGCCGTGCCGGGGGCGGGTGCCGCTCTGGGGCAGGGGCATCGCCGAGCCGCGCCGGGCTCCCCAAAAACCTGTGCCCAAAACCAGGCCCCGTGCCCGCGGGCAGCCGGCCTCGCCCGGGGCCGCGCTGAGAACGGCCCGCTCGGTGCAGCGCCCGGCCCGGCGGGAAGACCCAGGCTGGGGGCTCCCGGCAGGACCTGCCGCATCATTTCTGCAGCAAACGGCATTAAAAGGTGCAGCCAGGGACCCGGTGCCCGAGGGCCGGGGACCCACCTGGCAGAAGGGCAGGGGGGCCCCCACGGCGACGAGCAGCCCCAGCAGCACCTGCAGAGCGATGCCCAGCCGTGCAGCGGAGCGATTCCCTGGCCCCAGCGCCCGGCACCTGCCCATGCCCCCGCTCCAGCGCCAGCTCCGGCCGGGGGGAGCAGGACGGGCGACGGCGGGGCCCCGCGCGGGTGGGTGCACGCTCTGCCCCACGGCCCCGCTCCCCAGCCCCACGCCGAGCCCGGCACGGACGGAGCACGCCGCGCAGCCTGTTGCATCGCCCACCCGGCTCCGGCTGCGGCCCCCGAGCGCCTCGTTCCCGGCGGGGCGACGAAGGCTGCCGTCCTCGCTGCCGGCACCCGGCGGGGGACGAGCGGGGCTCCCGGTGCCGCGGTGCTGCCCGGCTCCCCGCCGCGGCGCGGGGACCAGCCCTGCCCGGCTCCTTTGCTGACTCACGTTCGCCGAGTGCCTGCGGGCGCCTCGCCGGCCATCGCACGCCGCCGGCGACGGGAGCGGCGACGGGCCCGGGGGATGCTGCGGCACCGGGCCCGGGGGATGCTGCGGCGGCTCGCTTCCCCGCCGCGGCTGCCAACAGAGCGGGGCGCCGCGAGCCGCGGCTGACGTGTGCGGAAGGGAAGAGCCTGGGGCTCCCCGCAGAGCCCGGCAGCGGCTCCGCGGCTCCAGGCACGGGCACAGCCCGCGGGCGCCGGGGTCACCGCAGGCCCCCCGGGGCACGGCACTGCAGGGCCCGGCTCCGGCCGTGCCGCACGCGAGACCCCCCCGGGCGCGACCGGCAGGCGCAGCCCCAAACGGGCTGCGTCGCGCCCCAAAACGTCCGAGCAAGCCCGGATGGCTGGGCTGAGCCCTGCGGAGCAGCCGGGGGGCTTTGGTGCATGGCGTGGCCGGAGCCGGGCCCTGCCGGGCCGGGCCTCAGTTTCCCCAGCAATGAGCACGCGGGACCTGGCACGCGGAGGCAGGAGCCAGCTCCCACCGTGGCACGTCTCCCCCTCCTCCTCCTCCTCCTCCTCCTCGTCCTCGCAGGGCCGCAGCAGCGCCCGTCCCGCAAGCCCGGCCCCGGTGACTTTTTAACCCCCGGCGAGATGAAGGGCCTGGCCGGCTCCGTGGGCAGCTTCCAGGACAGCGATTTCACACCTCAGCGGAGAGGCGCCGCGCTCGCCGCAGGCACCCGGCAGCACGAGCCCCGCTGCCACCCCGCGCGCGGGCCAGGGCCGTGCCGCAGCCCCTCTGCGCCGCGGGGAAACTGAGGCACCGGGGCCGGCGCCAGCACGCAGCGTCCCGCAGAGCTGCGACCCCGGAGGCCTTTCCCATCGGAAGCGCCCCGTGACGCCAGGACGAGCCCTCCCGCATCCAACCCTCCGCTGATCTCAAATGCAAAACATGTTGTGTTAATCTGTTCTCCTGATGTGTCTTTTAACGTGGGTTTATTTAACCGATGCCGAAGCATTTCGAAAGGATGGGCTCTTGCCTCCTCGTTGTGCTTTTATCATCTTGGGATAAACTAGCAGTAAAAAAATAATTAGACGGAAAGCAGAAAAAGATCATTCGTCATTTTCTAACATAATGAAATAGAAAGTAGGAGTGTAAAAGTAGAGGCTGAACCGCGTCACCGCTGGGCATGCAGCGAGCGTGTCAGCGCGATTAGGGACGAGAAATCAGCGCCCCGTATCGAAGCCTCTCCCGCTGCACACCGGCGCTTCAGAGGGCTGCAGCCAACTTCCTCCTCCCTTTTCTACAAAAATAACCCTGGAAAATGCAAAGCAAGACGAAACCTGACTATTTAAGTCGAATCCTCTCGCTCGCTGGTTTAGGCCAGGTCGGGGCTGGGGTGCTGCAGACCCTCCGGCGCTGGCGGGGAGGCTGGAGCCGGCCGGGAGCCCCGCGGTGCCGGCCCTCGGCTCCGGCGCCCGGAGCGGCGCTTTACGTAACGGCAGGAGGAGGCGGCACGGAGCGGGGCAGCCTATTTTTATCAGAAACGATCGGTTATGAAACGCGGACCCGCAGCTCCAAAAGCGAGCGGCGGAGAGGAGCGGGGCCCCGCGCGCGGGCCGCATCCGGCGCAGGGCTCAGCATCCCGCCCGGGGCTTCGTCCGCCGGCCGCCCCCAACGCGGGAAGCGGCCCCGCGGCCCCACGGCACGAGGCTGCTGGCGGCGGCGGCGGCTCAGCCGCGCGAGGGCGACCGCCTCGTTTACCGCATCGCTCCACACGGGCATTTTCCCTCGCTCCAGTAATTAAAACAAACCGCTTCGGCACGGCCGCCGGCGGCGCGGGAGGAGGCCAGCTGCGGCTGCGGGGAAGCAGGACCTCGCGCATCGGGGTCCATCCCATCCCGTCCCACCTGGGCACCACAGCTGCCCCCCCGCCACGGGGGCATTTTTGCAGCCCGAAGAATTGGTGCGGATTGGGGACGGAGCGCATTGCCGGGCTCGCCGGCCGGCCAGGTGCACCGCGCGTCTCGCCTGCGCCGCCTCCCCGAGAGACCTGAGCCCTTCCAGCCCCGGCGTATTAATTTCCCCTAATTGGCTTTGACAGGGATCCGTATCGCCGTCCAAAACGCAATCAGCCGTGGGCGCGGGGCGGGGGAGCACCGAGCGCGGAGGAGGAGGAGGAGGGGGAGGAACGGAGGCCGCCGAGGCCGGCATCCCGGCGGAGCGGGGCCGGCGCCCTGCTGCACTGCAGCGCGGCAAGGAGGAGCACCGCTGCTCGGCTTCACGGCGGCGCGGGCCTCCTGCAGCAGTGCCTTCTCTGCACGCCGCAGGGCTCCTGGCCCCAAATCCTCCCCTTGCTCCCAAGCCCAGGCAGCACCTTCCCCCCGTCCCCACCGCCCTCTGCACCGCTCGGGACCCGCAGCCGCACTCTGCTCCAGATCTGGCAGCGCAGCCGCGGTGAGAACCATGCACGTGTCCAGGAGCTCCACGCACATGTCCATGGTGGGCAGCACCATGCGCTTGTCCAGGAGCTCCACGCACATGTCCAGGAGCTCCATGCACGTGTCCATGGTGGGCAGCACCATGCGCTTGTCCAGGAGATCCATGCACATGTCCATGGTGGGCAGCACCACGCACGTGTCCAGGAGCTCCATGCACATGTCCATGGTGGGCAGCACCATGCACGTGTCCAGGAGCTCCATGCACATGTCCATGGTGGGCAGCACCACGCGCTTGTCCAGGAGCTCCATGCACATGTCCATGGTGGGCAGCACCATGCGCTTGTCCAGGAGCTCCATGCACATGTCCATGGTGGGCAGCACCATGCACGTGTCCAGGAGCTCCATGCACATGTCCATGGTGGGCAGCACCATGCGCTTGTCCAGGAGCTCCATGCACATGTCCATGGTGGGCAGCACCATGCGCTTGTCCAGGAGCACCATGCATGTGTCCATGGTGGGCAGCACCATGCACGTGTCCAGGAGCTCCATGCACGTGTCCATGGTGGGCAGCACCATGCACGTGTCCAGGAGCACCATGCACATGTCCATGGTGGGCAGCACCATGCGCTTGTCCAGGAGCACCATGCATGTGTCCATGGTGGGCAGCACCATGCACGTGTCCAGGAGCACCATGCACATGTCCATGGTGGGCAGCACCATGCACGTGTCCAGGAGCTCCATGCGCGTGTCCATGGTGGGCAGCACCACGCACGTGTCCAGGAGCTCCATGCACGTGTCCATGGTGGGCAGCACCATGCACGTGTCCAGGAGCTCCATGCACATGTCCATGGTGGGCAGCACCATGCACTTGTCCAGAAGCTCCATGCACGTGTCCATGGTGGGCAGCACCATGCATGTGTCCAGGAGCTCCATGCACGTGTCCATGGTGGGCAGCACCATGCGCTTGTCCAGGAGCTCCATGCACGTGTCCATGGTGGGCAGCACCATGCATGTGTCCAGGAGCACCATGCACGTGTCCATGGTGGGCAGCACCATGCGCTTGTCCAGGAGCTCCATGCGCGTGTCCATGGTGGGCAGCACCATGCACGTGTCCAGGAGCTCCATGCACATGTCCATGGTGGGCAGCACCACGCACGTGTCCAGGAGCTCCACGCACATGTCCATGGTGGGCAGCACCACGCACATATCCGGGAGCACCATGCGCGTGTCCATGGTGGGCAGCACCACGCACGTGTCCAGGAGCTCCATGCACATGTCCATGGTGGGCAGCACCACGCACATATCCGGGAGCACCATGCACATGTCCTGGCCCCAGGCCCGGGCCGCCGTGGGTCCCGCCGGGTGCTCCGGCCCCTTTCCCGTCACAGTAACGGTAACGCAGGGCTCGGAGCAGCGGCACTCAGCGAGCATCGCTGCCGGGGGGGGGGACGGCAGCGTGTCCCTGCCGGGCCCGTAAATACAGGGCCCTCGTGCAGCTCGCGCCCCGCCATCACCAGCCCTGCGAGCTCGGCCGGACTGAGCCAGGGAGCGAGAGCAGCTCCCGCATCGGCCGCGCGGCCATCTGAGCCACCCCAGGCCAGCTGATGCCGCGTTGATGCTGCAACGCTCCCCTGCTGAAGAGCAGGGCAGTGGCCTCGCGCGGGTGTTTCGGGGCTCCCGGCAGGCCGGATCCTCCCGCCTCGGCTGGCCGGAGGGAGGCAGCCGGCCGGGCCCGGGGAGGTGGCGTGGGGCGGGCGATCGTCCCGCCTGGGGTGCCGGGGGCTCGGCCGGGCACGCTGAACCGAGCCGGGTGGGTTTGCAGCCTCCAGAGACTCCGGCTCCGGAGGGGATCCGAACAGGAGCTGCGGCACGGCGGGACAGAGCGGCACAGCTCCGAGAGCTCCCTCCACTTTCCCAGGGTTATTTTGCTCCGGAAAGAAGGGAAGAAACGCACAAACGCTCTGTCCAGCCCGAGACACCTAGGAGCCCCGGGCTGGGACCGAGGGCCGTGGCGGCACTGCGGGACGGGAAACCCTGCGCCCGGGCCCGGCCTCGCCGGGAAGCACCGGCGGGGAGGGAGGAGCTGGCGGCACTGGCCGCCCGGGACACGCGAGCCCCCGAGCTCGTGCAGCCGCCCCGGAGCAGGGTGACGGCGCAGGGAGGCCGCGAAGGCAGAAAACAGCCCTTTCCCCCCGCGCCGGGCCGAGAGATGCCCTGCGGCCGAGGCAGCTGCCCCGGAGAGGCTGCAGGTGGATTTGGGTGCATTTGCCCCAAATTGTGGAGCGCCCAGCGGGGCTGGGGCTGCACGTCCCAGGCTGCCCCTGGCTCGCCCAGGCGCCAGGATTTTCCAGTCCAGCCTGCGGATTAGCGACGCGGGAACACCAGAGGCTCCAGGGGACCCGAGGCCACAGGGGACCTGGACAGGGATCTCGTCTCCAGAGACCGCAGAGCTGGGCAGGAGAGTGGCAGTAAACTGGGCAGCAAAAATGGGGCAAAACCCACCGGAGCGGGGCCGCGCGGCCGCGGGGAAACCGGGCAGGCAAAGGTGGCCAGCGAGGCCGCGCGGACGGGCAGCACTGCTGAACGCACAGACCCGGCCGGCCCACGAAACCCCGGAGACGTTTTTCCCCCTCTGATTTCTTTCCCTGACGGCGATCGTAGGGGTCGGCTGCGACAGCGGCGGGCAGCCTCCCGGATTCGGGAGCATGGTGACAGGCAGCAGCATGAAGCCTTCTTGCTTAAAGGTTTTTTAAATCAAAAGCGTCCCGAAAAGCCTCGGTTTGACAGGATTAGCACGGCAAATTGGGTCCTTCCCGAAAACCCAGAGAAAAACCACGCCGAGGGCCAAGGACAGTAAACACGTCTCCATTCCCAGTGCTACAACGTTTTAGATGCAAACAGAGCGGTTTCCTTCCTCACCTCGCGCGATCCGCAGCGGGCCGTGGACCCGGCTCGGCGGCCGGCGCTCGGCCCTCGCGGCGCTCCCGACCCGGACGGCCCGCAGGTCCCAAACCGAGCGCGGACGCGCAGAGGGCGTTTTGCAAAGGAGGGATGGAAATGAGAAATCCCGCTTTGGACAGATGCTGAAGCACTGCAGTGACATCCAGAGCCCTCGCTGAGATCCTGCCCGGCAAGGGAAACGCTCAGTTTCTTTTGCATGAATTTATTGGTAATGGACCTGACAGGAAAGGCTCGGCGGTGGCGCGAGGGCCCCGGAGCGGGCTGCCAGACCCAGACCCAGACCCAGACCCAGACCCAGACCCCTGCACCCTTCCCTCTGCTGTGGTAAACAAAGGGATGGTGCAGGGCGGCTGCAAGCCCGGGGAGACGCTCGCCCTCGGGTCACTCTGGATCTCCTACGCGGCCAGCTCGGTGCCTGCTCCAGGGGAGCCGGTCCGGCGCGGGGTTCGCGACAGCCTCTGCACGGGCAGCTCGACACGGCGAGAGGCGCCGAGGCAGGACCCCGGTCTCCCTGCATTTCTCGGCAGCAGCAGCTTGGCGAAATGCAGAGGAGAGGGGGAGGCTTCTGCTGCAACAGCCCCAAAACACGCACAAAAGCCAGCGCCGGCTCTGCTGTTGTGCTTGCAGCATGTTCCTGCAGCTGCAACACAACCAAGGCCATAAAATAACCGCTTACATAACACGCTGCGCCTCGTAACGCCCGCGCCGGCTGCGGGGCCGCTCCCCCGTCACCCCGAAACGCAGCCCGGCTCCCCGGCGCCCAGCGCCGCTGCCCCCCCGGGGCGCCGCGAGGCACCGGCCGGCGAGCGGCCGCCGGCAGCGGGGGCCCGGCCCCGGCATCGCCCCCGGTCGCCGCCGCTGCCACCGCGCCGCAGCCGCCCGGACGCTGCAGGACCGGGGACGCGGTGCCGCCCGCGCCGATCGCAGCCGGTGCCCGCGGGGCAGAGCGCAGCGCGGCGGCACCGCGCCGGGGCGGCTCGGGGGGCAGCGGCCGGGCAGCCCCGGGGGCCGGGACGGGACGGGACGGGGCGGCCCCGGGGACGCGGCACTCACCGGGGTCGAAGTGGGAGCTGAAGGCGAGGCTGGGGCTGAGGAAGGCGGCCGACATGGCAGCGGCGGCGGCGGCGGCGAGGCGGCCCATGGCCGGCGGCGGCGGGAGCCTCACGGCCGCCCGGCTGCCGGGGCCGCGCCGCGACGCGCCGCGCGGCTCCCGCGGCCCCGCGCTGGGCTCGGCGGCGGCGGCGGCGGCGGCGGCTCCTCCTCCATGGCGGCCGCCGCGGCCCTGCGCCCCGAGCCCGGGGAGGGGCCGCGCCGCCGCCGCCGCCGCTGCCGCCGAGCGAGCGGGGGTCGCCGCAGCCCCCGGGCCGGCCCGGCCGGGAGCCCCTGCCCCGACGGCGGGGCATCGGGGACCGCCAGCCCCATGGCGGGGGATGAGGGACCCCCCGAGCCCCATGGCAGGGATCAGGGACCCCCCAGCCCCATGGCAGGGGGTGAGGGACCCCCCAGCCCCCTGGCAAGGCAGCCCCCCAGCCCCATGGCAGGGATCTGGGACCCCCAGCCCCATGATGGAGGCTCCGGTACCCCCAGCCCCATGGCAGGGGATCAGGTACCCCCCAGCCCCATGATGGAGGCTCCGGTACCCCCAGCCCCATAGCAGGGGATCAGGTACCCCCCAGCCCCATGATGGAGGCTCCGGTACCCCCAGCCCCATAGCAGGGGATCAGGTACCCCCCAGCCCCATGATGGAGGCTCCGGTACCCCCAGCCCCATGGCAGGGGATCAGGTACCCCCCAGCCCCATGATGGAGGCTCCAGTACCCCCAGCCCCGTAGCAAGGCAGCCCCCCAAGCCCCACGGCAGGGGATCAGAGACCCCACCAGTTCCACGCCAGGGCAGTCAGGACCCCAAACCCCGTGGCAGGGATCTGGGTCCCCCAGCCCCATGGAGGGACATCAAGGTCCCCCCCAGCCCCATGACAGGGGATGAGGGATCCCAGCAGTTCGACGGTGGGGCGCTGGGACCCCAAGCCCCATGGCAGGGGACGAGAGACTCCCAGCCCCATGGCAGGGGATAAGGGCCCACCAGTTCCATGCCAGGGTGGTCAGGACCCCCAGCCCCATGGAGGGGGATCAGGGCCCCCCAGACCCATAGCAGGGCAGCCCCAGCCCCAGCACAGCCATGGAGCCATTCGGTGCCACCCTACGCCCGCAGCGCCGCCTTCCCCAGCCCCACGGGATGGGACAGGCCACGGGGCAGGCCGTGGGGCAGCAGGGGCACGGCCACGCTATGGGTCACACACGGGCACTGCCTGCTGCAGCCCCACAGCCTCGTGCCATGGGGCAGCTGGCGCCGCCTCGGCCCCCGCCAGCCTGTGGGCCCTGAGCACGGGGCTCACGCTTCCCCCGGCTGGTTTTAATATTTAAAGCCAAATTTTGCGTGCGCTATTAATTTTTTACAAGACTTCAAGCTTGCAAAGAACACCACGCCGCACATGTCACGTCGCCACAAATAGATGCAGGGCTTAGAAAAATTACAGACTTCGCAGGGAATAAACGTTCGCCTTGTCTTTCGCAGCCAGCTCGCCTGCTCCCCGAGCCGGCACCTTCCGCGGCTCCAGAGCAGGGCTGAGCTTTGCCATTTCCCCTGTCACCAGACTGCAGGTGCCTTTCTGGTGGTTTGCACCTTTTCGGCGAGGTCTGCACCGTTTTGGTGAGGTTTGCCCTTTTTTGGTGAGGTTTGCACCATTTTGGTGAAATTTGCACCTTTTCGGCGCGGTTCGCCCGGCCTCCCAGCCGGGGCTCAGCACACGAGCATCCCGCTAAGCCCCCAGCCTGCTCCAGACCCAGCGGGTTTCCAGTCCCTCCCGGCTGCGTGCGCAGGGCCGCGTCCCGCACGCGGCACCTCGGCGCTGCCCCCATCGCCGGGCGGACCGGCCGGCCTCAGCCCCGCGCGGCGTTTGCCCGCGCCCCAGCGAGCTGCCCCCGAGGCTGCCTCCCTCCTGCACGCCGGGACCGTCCCCGGCTCCCGGACCGTCCCGGCTCCCCCGGTGCCGCCAGGCAGAGGGAGAGGGTCCCGCTGGGGCCGCAGAGCCCCGGCAGCGCCGGTCCCGCGCCTCGTGCCGGTGAGCTGACGCGAGCTGAGTCACAGCAAGCCTCAGTTTCCCGGGGGTGGGCGTCTGTGCGAGCAGCCGCCGCGGAGCCCCCGCCAGCCGCTCCTGCAGCCCGCGCCGGTGCCCGACCTGCCCCGGCTCTGCCGGTGCCCGGCCACGAGGGCACGGGATGCTCCCGGCCGGGATCACGCGCCGCACGGCCTCGGGGGTGCCGGGGCCGCGGAGGAGATCCCCCAAACGGGTCCGGCCAACGCGCTGCAAAAAAGCGCCCGGCGCTCCTGCCCGCGCCCAGCGGAGCCGCCTGGCTTGTGCCCAGCTCGGAGACTCCGCTTATCCCGGCTAATCCACGAGGCAGAGAGGCTCCTTAATTGGGGCTCTTTGGCAGAGCCTGTTTCAGCCGCGCTGTCGAGCCGAGCTGGGATGAGGACAGGGCTCGTGGCCCCGCGCCCCCGCCACGCTGGCCATCCTCAGCCCCGGGGAGCGGGAGGCAGGCGCCGTCTCGGGAGCCGGGCGCAGGCAGCCATCCGGCGTAAATCTGCATCACCGGTTATGTAACGCCGCTGATTTATTCATGTCTGAACCGGGCACTGGCCTAGAAATTAGCTCCAGCGATGCTGGGGAGGAGAAGCCCGCGAAGGAGCCGAAGGACCGGCGGGAGCTCGGTGCTGCGGCCGGACGCCGGGGCCCAAGGCTGCGCGAGTCCCGGGGCAGCTGCAGCGACGGGGGGCACCGGCTCCGGAGCAGCCCCCCAGGACACGGCAAATCCATCCAGCGGGATGGGCTTTGCGGAGACCCCTGGGCAGGGCAAGGGGGGGCCCCAGCAGTGGACATGGGGGCAGGCAGCAGGGCTCGATGCCCAGGATCGCTCCCGGCACTGCCCTCGGCACGACCCACGGACGCAGCGAGCCGGGACCCGGCCGAGCTGGGGGAGGACGAGCCCTCCGGCACGGCTCCGAGCCAGATCAGCCCCAGGCCACAACACCCCCCCCCCCCCCAACGCAGCAATTCAGCCACAAGCAGATGTTGCTGTACAAACGTGTTAAAAATTCCCCCAAAACCCGTTTCACGGGGCGCAGCCCCGCAGGAGGACGCGCAGGAGGACCTGCAGCCCGCGGAGGACCTGCGGGACCGGGCACAGGGCACCTCGGCGGCCGCAGCAGGACGCCCTGAGGCCCCCGGGCCAGGCAGCCGCAGGGACCTGGGCTCCCCCTTCTCTTCCCACGCTGGGTTTCACACGATTGATTGCTTGAACGGGAGCAGCTCCAGCCTACGCTGGGGTGTCAGCTCTGATCCGCGCGGCAGGGACACCAGGGCCGGCGCCGCCCTGCCTGGGGCCACGGGACAGCTCGGCCCTGCCGAATAGCCCCAGCGGCACTGCCAGGGACCCGACGGCACTGCCAGGGACCCGACGGCACTGCCGGGCTGCCGCGAGCCGGCCGCTCCCGACCCGGGTGGGGAAACTGAGGCACGCGGTGGAGGAGACCCGGTGCTGCAGGGCATCCCCGGCAGAGGCAAGGGGGCCCTGGGGCTGGGACCGGACCGGAGCCCTTTCTGGGGGAGGGTCCCATCCACCCCCATGCGGGGCCGGGCTGGGGACAGAGCAGGGGCTCGGCAGGAGGACGCTCCTCCGCTTGCCCTGGCGGAGCCCTGCCAAGACCTGGCAAAACTCATCGCACACATTGCTTGGGCCCCAAGCCTGCCCCAGGGCCTGTCCCCGGGCTTTTCGGGGACGTGCTGGGAGGGCAGAGGACAGTTTTCCTCCTCCGGTGTCTCAGATCTGGGCTCCCAGGCGCAGCCCGGCTCGCCGCAGGTCCGCCCGCCGTCACGTGCCCTTCCTCCCGGCGTAGAGGCGCAGGAGGCCGCTGCGCTGCAGCCGCTGCCACAGCTCCATCTCCTTCCTCAGGTCGTGGTTGGCGAAGAACTGCACCCGCTTGCGCGTGCGGTCGAAGTAGTGGTCCGAGTACGCCGCGTAGTCCGGCGTCAGGAAGCCGAAGGCGCTGACCTGCGCGACACGGGGCTGAGCCCGGCGGGACGCGCGCGGGGCCGGCCGCCCGCCCCCGGGGCCGCCTACCTCGTCGCAGGTGTGGAGGGCGGCCAGGAGCATCACGGCCCCCGTGGAGGGCCGGTACAGCGCCCGCTGCGGAGTGGCCAGGATGTCGGCCCGGAGGAATCTGCGGGGGCAGAGGGAGCGCCGGAGCCTGAGGATGCTCCGGTTGCCAGGGAACGTCCATAGCAACCGCATCCAGCCCGCGCTGCCTCCGGGGAAGGGGGACGGGCTGCTCCCCACCCCGTGCCCGTGCTGGGGGCCGCGGTCCCCCGCCACCACCGCCCCCCCCCCCCCCGCCGGTGGCTCCTCCGGGGCGCCCGGGGCACCCAGGGGCTCTGCCTGGGGCTGGGGGCCCTGGGAGGTGCCCCCGGGTGGGTACCGGTTCCTGAGATAGCGGATGAAGTCCGGGTGGAGCATCTTAAACTTCCCTGCCAGCAGGTCTCCTCCAAAGTACTTCTGGGGCCTGCAAGGGGGAGACGGTGGCTGCGCAGAGAGGCGGGGGGAGGCGATGGGGGCGGAGGGAGCTGGGCAGCTCCCACGCTGCTCCGCACAGCCCCGCTCACCAGGCCCCCTTGTCGCGGCCCCTGTCCACGCGCCGGCGGGTCAGAGCCGCCCAGAGCAGCAGGTAGTCTCGGTCGTGGTCCGGCAGGAAGACGTAGCGGGTCTCCTGTTGCGGGTAACAGGGAGGATGAGCGGTGTCCCCAGCCTGGGGACCGAGGAGGGGGAGACGCTCACTCCGGGCCGGGGGAGAGCCCTGTGCCACGTGTGGGCAGGACGAATGGGGTCTGGGACCGGTGAGGAGGCTCTGGGGACAGCACAGGCCTCCAAGAGGTTATGATCGGGGGGGGGCCGACAGCCACGTGCCCTTGGCATCTCCCCTCCCCGTCCTCGGGCACCAGCGCGGCAGGCAGCTCCCTCACCGGCGTCTGGGGAGGGTGCTCGAAGCCCTCCGCAGCATAGCTGCCCAGCGAGTTCACCATGGTGTTGGTGGAGAAGACGTAGAAGGAGGTCCTGCTGCCGACGTCCCTCTCGAAGCCCGCGGTGATGGCCCCGTTGACCCTGGGCAGGGGAGGGCGGGAGCGAGCTGGTCCCGCCGCAGCCCGGGTCGCGGTCCTGCCCCACGCGGGCCCTGGCCGTGCCCGCGAGCCCCCACCTGAACACGTAGTCGTGGGCGTCGATGGCGCGGCCCATGCGGGAGCCGTTGAGGATGCCCCCGTTGCCCACCACCGCGCAGCGGACGCAGGACGCGGGGGCACCCGGCCCCCGGCCGCGGGCGTCAAACAGGAACCCGTTGGCTGACGTGTTCAGGAGGGAGAGAGAGGCCTTCAGGACTGGAAGCGCGGACCGAGGGCTGGTGAATACAGGGGAGCAAGGAGGGGGCAACCCCCAAGACCCCCGGGGCTCTCGCGTCTCCCCAGCACGGGACGGCCCAGCAACTCTCCCCGGACACGGCACGAGGCTGGGAACGGTGGCTCCATCCCCCGCTCCTGGGGCTCTGCTGCCTCGTTCAAGGGTCCCGTGGTCCCGCTGTGCCCCCCCTCTGCATGGCGAGACTCTGACCGCCCCCGGGCCCCGGCCCCGCTCGCACCCTCCCAGCTGACGCCCTTCCAGCCGTGAGCCCCCGAGTATCTCCGGAGACGCTGGTACTCCTCCTCCCGGGCGTGCCGTGCCCACTGCAGCACCGGGATGGTCTCCAGGAAGATGTCCTTGAACTCCGTAGCCACAACCCTCTTCCTGATGCTGCTGGGGCACTTCTGCAAGCACAGGGGGCAAGTGCCGGCCTGTGACAGCGGCTCCGCGGTGCCCGCGTCAGCGTCATCACGGAGCGGGTGGGGACCTTCCCTGGGCCCCCGGTGCCTCTCTGCACCGTCCAGTCTGACATCGGCAATGCCCGACCGAAGGATTTCGCTGCCCCCACCTCAGACCCTGAGGACGTGTGCCCCGTCCGGGGGGCTGAGCCGTACCGAGCTACAGTAGGTCTTGTCCTGCCCGTACGTGTCCCCAAGGCTTGGCCACAGGATGGGGACAGGGGCCCTGCGTGGTGGCTGCGTCACCTGCTCCGGGGCTGCTGTCCTAAGGGCTCCAGGCCCCGGGGAGCTGCCGGGAGTCCTGCCGGGAGGAGAGGGGAGGCCGCGGCTGGGGGGACGCGCGGCCCCGGCGGAGGGAGGTGGCACGCGGCAGCCCGCGGCCAGCCGGCACCAGCCTGGGGACAGCACGGGAGGCTGCGCAGCGCCGTCACGCCGAGACGCTGGACCGCCCGCCGGAGCAGCGCGGAGCATCTTCCCCACCCCGCTCCCGTCCCTGGCATCCAGCTTGGCTGCCGTCCCTAAGGCAAGGATCGAAGCCCCGGCACGCTGGTCCCGGCCGCAGAGGCGCCGCGCTGGGTCCGCCCGCGCCCGCCGGGGTCCCGCCGGTGCCGGTGCCGCGGAATAGCGGGGCAGCGCCGGGCCGGGGCTGGAAGCACCCGCTGGCTCTCCCGCCGCAGCCAGCCCGCGGTCCGGGCAGCGAGGGGAGGTCCGGGCCCGTCCTGCGCAGCGGGGAGCGGGAGTCCAGCCGGCCCCTTCGGTGCAACGCCTGCCCCAGGGGTCTGCTCGGCAGCCGCGGAAAGCGCGAGCGAAGGTGAACTCAGGTGTTAATTATTTCCCTGCTGCAGAAACTCCGAGTGCAAAACGATTCCAGGGAGCAACACGGATGCAGCCACCCGGGGGGGGGCCGGACGGTGCCCCCCCCCCCAACCAGCACGGCAGCCTCGGGGGGCTGCCCGGGACCCATCCCCGCTCGCGGCGGGGACCCGCTTTACCTGGCGAGCGCGTGCCACAGCGTGCACTGCGCGGGCAGCAGCGGCAGCAGCAGCAGCAGCGAGAGGAGGGCGGCTGCCAGCACGGCGGCCATGGCGCAGCGCGGCCGGCACAGCGGCAGCGGCCCGGAGCCGCGGCAGCCGCCGAGGCCGAGGCCGAGCCGCGCGGCCCCCTTGGCCGCTCCGAGAGGTCTTCGCATGGCACCGGCCGGGCCGGGAGGGAGGGACGTGCTCAGCCCCGCTGCACGGGGCGCTCTGCTTCGGCGAGGAAGGAAGCGGTCCCCTTCCTCAGGAGCCGATCAGGAAGGGCATCACCCTTGGCGCGGTTTTCCCAGGCTTCACGCAGGCTTCCAGCCAGCGCTGGTTTCCTCCGGTGGGTCCCTCCGGCGAGGCCGGCTCGCGCAGGTCGCCTTGCGCGCCCGCGGGGCAGCGCGATGCCGGGCGGCCGGCCACGGCGTGGAGGATCGGCCCTTCCACCCGCGTCCCCAGCGGCTCAGCCGCGCCGCGCCGTCGCGGTCGGCGTCTGGAGGACCCGGGTACGGCCTTGCCGACGCTGGTCGGCGGGGAGCTGCCGGCGGGGCCGGAGGTGCCGGAGAGCAGCGCGCGCTCACGAAACGCTTCGTACGGCCCAGGGCGGAAGCTGCAGATGGGGGAGGAAGGAGGGAGGGGAACACACGGTTGTTAGAGGAGTAACAGCCGTAAAAACAAGCACCTTGCCCAGCCTTTCCCTGCAAAATGGAGTTACGCGTTGCCTCTGCACGGGCTGCTCAGCTGCTGCTGCTTGGAGAGGTCCTTCAGCTCGGCGAGGTGGAGGCAGAGACCGGCCCCAGCAGGGACAGGGCCGGGCTGGGCTTGGCAGGGACCGCGGAGCCCGGGGCGTCCCTCAAGCCGGAGGTGACCCAGCCACCTCCTGCCTCTGCCACAGCCAGCAGCACTGAGACCGCAGGGCCAAGCACAGGCGTGGGCGAGCGGGTGTTTGCAGGCAGGTGGGACTCCAGGGCGCCCCGCAACCGCGCACACAGCCCCCCCACCCCACCCCAGCTTTTAACAGCCTACAGATGAGAGCAGAACGGGAATTACCCCCACGACGGGCTGCATCAAGCCCACCAGAAGCAGCCAGGCTTCTCCGTGTCTTCCTGCAGCGATGAAGGGCCCCTCGGCACGTCACCCTTCCTGCTCCACGTCACCACCAGCGCTACCCTGTCCCCAGCCACCTCGGGTACCCCTCACCGGGAAACGAGGGCCTCTGGCTTTGCTGCCGTGGGACAGAGGGAAACCCGCCTCCCACCCCGCTCTGGCCGGCACCGGGACGGACGCAACGGCCGACTCCATACGCCAGCAGGGCAGATAACGAACACTGCGGGGCCACGTTAAGAAAATGTCTGCTCAGCCCAAGCGCGGGCCCTGGCCTCGGTGGAGCTGGGCGGGCTGTACGGGGCCAGCGACACCCACCCGCCACGAGAGGAAACAGATGCCACCGGCCCGGTCCGGCATTTCCTGCTGCTGTCACGGGGTGGTGAGAGATTTGCAAGCAGCAAAGGCTAAGGATGGCATCCTCCCCTGCAGATATTTCACTTCAAACTGGAAGCAGTGTGCAAAGAAGGGAGGTGAGCCCCTGTGCATCGCTGCTGGCCGAGAGCAGAGGGTTTGCTCAGCTCAGCTGCCAGAACAGAGGTGCCGACTTGAAAAATTAACTGCTCGAAAGAGCAGTCTCCCTTCTCCCACCTCGGCCGGTCTGGCTCAGCCCTGACTCGCAGGTCCCACCTCTCCCACCACGGGAAAAGGCTCAGGATCCAGGACAGCAGCTCGGGAGGGTCGGCTGCCTGGTCGCAGTGAGCAAGAGCAGCTTCTGCCCCGGCAATGTCCCGCTCAGGATAGGCACAAATGCACCAGCATGTAAGAAGAAGTCATGGATGCCAACGGCACAGAGACTTCCCCTTCCCCAGGGACACAGATCAAACGGAAACGACTGTAGAAATCAGCGCAGATTTTATTGTTAAAATACAACCACAGAAAACTTGAATGTTACCGAGTGTCCCTAGCAGGAGTCACGGGCCGAGACACGAGTAACAGAGGTTGTTTAAAAAAAAAAAAAAAGAAAAAAAAAAAGAAAAGAAAAGAAAAGAAAAAGGACAACGGCCCACGTGAGGGCAGGGAGAACCTCGCCGCAGCCCGGCCAAGCCCAGCCGTACACACGCACGTCCCCTGCACGCACACATCAGTGCCAGCCCAGAGCACGGGTCCGGCGGGCGTCCCCAGGGCACCTCGTCCCTCGGGGCGGCAGCCCCTGCGCGGCGGGACGGTTATTTGGCAGCCAGCAGCTGCTTCCGCTGCTGCTCCAGGAGGGCTTCCAGGTGGTCAGCTCTCTTCACAGCCGCCTGCAACAGACCGCAGGGAGAGCGGGGAGAGTTAACGGCGTCCTGGGAGCCGAGCTGCAGCTGCCTGCGGCAGGACGTGCACCCGGGGCAGCAGGGGCCCGTGCCACCCGCGGCCCCGCTCGCCTACCTCGTACTGCTTCCGAAGGCTGTTCACGCTCTCTTCCTTCTTCACAACGGCCGTCTTCACCCTGAGCAGACAGGCAAAAAGAGGCTGAGTCCTTTGCCCCGATGCCCAGGCCCCAAACGCCAGGCTCACCCCCTGCCACCGGGTGGGAATTTTAGCAAGGCTAAAGGCAGCCGGAGGAGCTGCAGCCCCTCACTCCTCCCCACAGCATCGTCCCACCCCAGGACACACTGCACAAAGCCAAACAGCCGCTCCGCAGTTTAGGGTGCCTTTATTCACTGCTGAGCATTATGCAGTTTGGATCAAGTAATCTATAGTAAAAAGGAGATATTAACTTGATGAGACTTAATTAACAGGACAACCAGGAATTTACTTCCAAGTTTCTTCCCGTTTGGCAAACCCACGGTTCCTGCCCCATAGCTGTATCCCTGTCCCCACAGCTCTTGGGGCACCAGACTCTGGATTTGAGCCTTTGCCAGGCTGTATGCAATGGCTGCAAGGAGAAGGGAGACCCTTGTTATCTCAGGGTGTGGGCCTGGTTCCTGGAGCGAGTGGGAATCACTCAGCCGGCTCTGGGGAAGACAGCGAGCTCCGTTCGCTCATACAAAAGCAGCTCATTGCAGCTACTACTGAACAGCTCTGTACACAGATGCCGCAGTCTGTACTATGCTAAAAGCAGTTCTTACAGCACTCAGTACTTGCACAGGAAGAGCCCTTGGAAGAGATGTGCTTCCAGTTCAGACTCTTGTTTCATCTGCAAAATCCCTCCCCCACAGGCAGACTCAGGAGAAGGAGAGAAAGCATTAAACCAGCTGCCTGATGTGACGCTCAGCCCAGTTCACAGCACCATCTCCTCGCTCACCACCAGAGCCAGGCCCCCGCGGCACAGCCTCACGCAGCGCCAGGCTCTGCACGCAGGCACTGCACTTGCATCCCGTGAGCCAGGTCCTGGGGTGCTGTGAAGCCAATGCTCTGGGGCACTGGAGCATTTCTCAGGATGCTACAATCCCCCTCCTGTTTCCGAGAGCAGCTGTCACAGCTGCACTCGGCCTCCACGGCTGTGCAAGCAGCCAGCCAAGCCCTGACCCAGCAGCGGGTTGCTCCCTCCTCCACTCTCTGTGGTCCCGGGAAGGGGAATCACTTCTCTGGCCTCTTTGGAGCAGCAAATCTGCAGAGCAAGATGCCGAGGCTGCAACCGAATATATCGTGCCATTATCCACAGCAGAGCCTTCCAGGAGCAGACTGTGAACCTGGACTGTTCACAGTGCTCTTGGCACAGCAAGGAACAGCACATGTAGCTGCGCACCACTGTCCTCTCCTGGCAGGAGCCATCGCAATGCTCCAGCCGCACACTTGAACACCCCTGTCCTCCAGGCATGGAAGGGAGCAGCCCTGGGGACAGGATGACGCAGAATAGGCTAGAGGTCACCACAAAGGCCAGTGGTGAGCATGGTGGCAAAGCAGCTAGCCAGCTCAGGTGACTGCTCCTGTTTTCACCCTCGCAGGACTGGGAACAGCACCTGAGGATGCGACACTGCGGCACATTCTTGCAACAGAGCTGGGCTAGCTCTGCACCCGCCGCCCCAGCTGTGAGCCCAGCCTGGGGCAGCCCAGCAGGAAGTCAAGCCGGGGAGCCTCACCTCCTGTGAACCTCCTCCAGCTCTTCGTCCTTCTCCCGCACCACCCTGTCCAGCTCCAGGCGCTGCCGGGCTCTCATCTCTGCCATCTCTGCCTTTAGCTGCTTGTTCTCCTCCTCCGTCCCCACCAGCCTGTCGGCAAACTCCTGGCGGATCACTTCTGCCAAGCTGCTCCGCTCCTGGGCCAGCTGGTCCCTCACCTATGGCCGAGCAGGGAGGTGAAATCAAGCTGCTGGTGGGCACAGAGTGCTGCAAGGGACTCGGCGCCAGTCATGGCACAGAGCAGAGAGGAGCCAGACCCCCAAACTCTGCTCTCCACTCACCTTCCTTATCTCCTCCACCTCCTGCTCCTTGTGCTTCACCAGGCCCTGCAGATGAAGGCTCTCCCCTTCCAGCTCAGCCAGCCGCCCCTTCAGTTCATTGCAACGCTCCTGCAGCTTCCGCTCAGACCTCTCCAGCTCCTGGAGCTCTACCTCGTACTTGTCTCGGATCCTCCTAATCCTAAAGTGAGGAAAGGACAGGCAGCCCAGCTCAGCCTAGAGCTGCAGCCACACTGGGACCATTCCCAGCCTCCTCTGCGCTGCAGGAGCAACCACAGCACAGCGGCAATGATGTGATTTGCCCCGCAGGAGGTCCAGGGCTCTGTACGCAGTAAAAGGCTGTCCGTGGCCTGGAGAAGGGAGCAGTGCCCTGTTCCCAGTGCTCTTGCTGCCATTCAAAGGGCCCCAGGCTGTTCTCGCCGCGCGCAGACAGGCTCCCTGCTCTGCATGGCTGTCAGCTCTCAGGCTCTGAACATGGGCAGGTTCCTTTCAATCTGTCCTGACCTTCCCCTCGCCCTGAGAACGGGCGAGAGGAGCTGGCTGCCAAGGAGACCAGGCTGCAAGAGGGCAGCCCTGGGGTCCCTGGAGGAGAAATCAGTGCGAGGTGCTCTATCCTGCAAGCAGACCCTTCATGTGCAAGCGCAGCAGTGTGCGAAAGCCAGGTATTGCATCTAGATAAGCCTGGCCACTGCCATGTCACTTTTGGCTTTCCTGGGTTTGTCACCCTCTCAGGTCCAGAGCAAACAGTGCTGATGAGGCACACGCTTTGCTGTTCAGCAGGGAAGGGAGTAAGCCTTCATCCCTGCCAACTCTTCCTTTCCGAGCTAACACTGCCCTGAGCTGCACACCGCAGCGCTCCTGCGCAGCACTGCATGAACTGACCGTGTCCACGCACAAGTAGACGTGCACGGAGCAGTGAGCGGGGAGGAGAAACGCACAAAGGTAGCCCATGACTTCAGGCCAAATGCAGAAAAGGCCGACACAGTGAAGTGTGACGGAAACCTCTGGGCAGAGGTAATTACAGATCGAGCTAGAAACCAAAGGAGGGAAAGCTGCCTCCCCTGGGGCAGCACGCAGCTCATCTCACTGCTTGTCACTCTGCTCCCCTGTTCCTGTGCTGGGGTGCTCTCAAGCTCCTCGACCTCTGCCAGAGAAACATGGAGCCTAGGGCAGCACAATCACGTGTCCAGAGCTCACTGGGCAGAGGCACCAAGCCTCAGGGGACGGGGGGAAGGAAAACAGCCCTCGAGGAGTGAGAGCTTGCGGGTTCGGTCCACCCACTCCCTCCCCACCTGTTCTCTGCCGCCCTCTCGCACTCCTCCTTGGCGGAGGACATGTCGGCCTCCAGGCGCTGGATTACCAACTCGATCTCTTTGTCTCTCTCCTTCCTCACCTCCTCCCTCAGCTCCCGCTCCCGGGAGAGCAGCCAGGCTTCCTGGGGACAGAGACAGAGATGGCAACGGTTGCCTCAAGTCCTCTCTGAGCCCCAAGGGTGACACCTTCAGAGAGCAGCCCTAGCTGTACCTCCTTCTTCACGTAGTTTGCCTCCCAAGCCTGCTTCTCAATCTCCAGCCGGTCCTTCAGCACCTTCACTTCTGCCTACGGAGAGACAAGCAAGAGCAGCAAATACTCAGCACCCGCCCGGCTCTGCCAGCCGCTGCACCCCACGCTTGCCGACGGGAACAGCCTTCCCTCGCGCAGCTCTGGCGGAAGGCACCAAGGCTGCTACCAGGCTGTTCAGCGGTGCCAGCACATGGTAACGCAGCCCCCGTCCCAGCCCCACGTGGGCAGCGCACGGCTGCAGCGAGGCACCGGCAGTCGGACTGCCTGTGCCCAAGTATGGCAAGCTCACACACGCCGGCGGCCAGGGCCCAGCACGGGGACACCCCGGAGGGAAGGGGAAAAGAGACCTGATGCCGCCTCTCGTGCTCTTCCTTCTCCTTTGCGTATTCCTCCTTCAGCGCCTTGGTGACAGCAGAGCTGTTCGCCTCCAGCTGCTGCCTCAGCTCCTCCAGCTCTGCTCTCTGCCTGCCCGCAGACAGATCACAGCCTGTAATGTCCACGGCTGGCCCAACGCCTCTGTCCAGCTGTGATCTTCTCGGGCTGCTCCACCTCGGCCCCTCTTGAGTACCACCCCTCTTCCCAAGGGAACTTTGCCTGGGGAAACCAGCCCCACCGTTCTAAGCCCAGGACTGCCCCACATCCTCCGGCAGCTCACCCAGCGAGGGCTGGCAGCCACCACGCAACACAGCCGCACGGGTACCGCACCAGGCCTGCTCCCAGCCCTCTCACCTGGCCGCTTGCTGGCTGAGCCGCTCCTTCTCCTCAGCCACCTCGGTGTAGAGCCGGCGTCGCTGCTGCTGCAGCGCCTGTTCCTCCTGCTCCAAGTGCTTCTCGCACCTACGGGGGTGGAGAAATGTCAGGGATCTGCCTGGCTTGGAGCGTCTGTCCCCGGTTCTCAGGAGCGTGGCAGCACTGCAGTGGTCCGTCTCCTTCCCACCCTCTTTCCCGTGGCTAACCAGGGGCCAGTCTGACTGCGGAGGACATCCGAGTCCCTGGTTCACTGGCATCTCCCACCGCAGGGCTGGTGGAGGGAGAAGGGGCTGTTTTATGTGGACACTAACTGCTGAACACGTCAAAAACCCGCCGTTACCTGGGTGCTGAACACCACCCCACGTTGTCCAGCCCCAAACTGTGCTCGCTCCTCCTCGGCAACGTACCGCTGCCGGGCCAGCTCCCTCTCCCGCTGGCTCTGCTCCTGCTTCTCGCGCTCCAGCAGGTCACGCAGCTCCTCTGCCTGGCGGAAATAGCGCTGGGCTGCCCGCTCATCGGATTGCAACAGCTCTGCCTCATGCAGCATCTTCAGCTTCTTGATGTCCTGCTTGTGTTTGGCGATGAGTTTCTGGATCTCTGGCTCCAGCCCTAGGGCAGCAGGGAAGGACAGTCATCACGCAGCCCTGGGGCTGTCCAGATGCAAACACTGGCATAGATCTCTGGCCAGCACAGTTACCCTTGGCCCTAACTAGCTGGTGAGGAGACCATGAACATGTTACCTAAGTAAAGATAAGGCTGGCACGGAAAGGAGAGAGTGAGCATGTATGTGGTTTCTTGCTCTCTAGCATCTGCCTCTACCACACATAAGGATCAGAGACTGTCCACACTGAATACCTTCCTGGAGGTATCAGCACCTTATTACACCAAAGGTCCCTGTCCGGGGAACAGCACAGACACGGTGATACCTATATACCCACCCATCTCCACGCCACAGCTGAGGGCATGTGCCTATACCTTTCACAGTGATTTCTTTGATCTTTTTGGTTTTCTCATCCATCCACTTCTCTCGCCTTATTTTCTCTGTTGCACTCATCAGTTCCTTGAGTTTCTTGATCTCCTGTTTGGAAACAAAACAGAAAACTTCAGAGACAAGGTAGGTGAGAGAAAAAAGAAAAGATGTATGAGCCTGGGAGCTTGGCTGTTGAAAAGGAAGTTGTAGACAAGAGCAGATGACCTCAGCTGCACACAGACCACTCAAACAGTCCTGGCCAGCTGTGTTCTCCCTGGTCCAGGGAACTAGATGTACGCTCCCCCAGTGCCACCTTCTCTCTTGGGCGATTGGGCTGCTGCTGCCCTGTGGAATTTGAGCATGGGAGAAAAGGGCAAAACCCTTAGAAAAGGGCTTGCTGGAAGTGGCTGACAAACGAGAACACCTATTGGAGAGGAGACGGGAACTCCAGGCTGCTCATGCTGCTCTGACAGCAGATGGTTGCAGGCAGAGCAGCCTGTCTGTAGGCTGATCTGCAGTCACATCTGAAGATGCTTCCAACTTTCCCTTCTCCCTGGCTTAGGGTGTGGGTAGAAGGCTCCCGAGGAGGACAGACAAGTACACCTTTTGAAGAACGCTGCAATATCACCACACACCAAATTTCTGCAGCGCCACAAGGCTCTTCAAAGACCCTAAAAGGCTGCACAGCCCAGGCACAACCACTGCTCTCACTCTTTCCTTTGACTGCATTTACCTCTCCAGCCTTCCTCGGGGCTGTGTCTGATTAATCAAGAGAAAAGGCTGGTGAAACGCTCAGGCCCTGCTGCTCAGAGAGCTCTTCTCCAGGCTCCTCTTTGGCAAAAGCAGGTTGAAGCAATCAGCCACATACTTTCGTAATGGGGTTGCTTTTGAGAAAGGCTCTGGCCCACGGAAGGCACGGCCTGGCCAGAAATGGCTCCGTTTTGGGGAGAGGCAGATGACGGCAATGTGCACAACGCTGGGGAAACTTCACAGCTTCAAAAAGCAAGAAGCGTGGCAGGAACATGCAATGGTTGTTACCTGGCTGCTGGGCAGAGAGGAATGGGGAACGTCAGATGGTCTTCAGCACAACCTGTGGCACTCTCTTAAGCAAAAAGGGCAGGGAAAGCAGCAAAATCAGCAGTGGAGGAGAGGGACGGCCCCAGGGCAGTGGCTGAGCCCATCACCTGGGGAGATAGGGTGAAGGTGTTCCTTCACAGGACTGACCCTCCTGTCAGGCTGGGAGCTCCCACTCCCTCCCCAGGCCTAGGGGGAAGGGGCGTCTTGCCATCTCAGTGCTGCTGCCCGGGGAGCGGCGGCAGGTCAGCGAGTGAGAGCAGAGGGGCAAGGCACAGAAAGAACAAAGAACACATTTACCTCGCAAAAGGGGCCCAAAGTGCGCCAGACCTGAGGAGAAAGAAAGAAGGAGAGGGAAAGAGAAAGGGAATCACAGAATCATAGAAGGGAGAGGAGAAGGGAGAGAGGAGAGGCAAAACCAGAGGTGTGCACACGAGAAAGCCGGGCTGCGGCAGAGACAGGAGGGGGTTGGAGGGGAGGAGAGTGGGAGGTGCAGCCAAGCAGGGGTAGTCAACACGCAAATGCACCGAGCACCTGGCAGCCCCGAGAGCAACCACAGCTCCAGGGCAAGGGCAGAGCCAGCTCTGCTCCGGGAGGGTGCTGGGGCCAGGGAGACGGCTGCAGCCACAGGGAGAGGTCGTGCTGCAGGAGCCCCCATGGGGAGAAGCATCACTCAGGGTTCCTCCCCACCACGCAGAGGAAGCAGATGCTGCCATGAGCTGCTCAGCAGAACTGGGAGCCCAACTCGCTCCAAGCAGGGCCATGAAGGGGCCTCAGAGCAAGCCAGGAGAAGACGAGACTCTCTCCGCGTCACCTCCACAGCTCCCAGGCCATTCCCACCACTTCTGCCCTTTTTTGAGCAGGGAGTGAGAGATAACAGAGGCACCTCCTCTACTGCACTAAGCCCACTCTTGAGTGTGTCTTCACTGCCTGCAGCAGCCAAAACCTCTGCGGGAAGCAATATTGCACTGGCTTCCTCCTCCCGGCTGGACTCAAAACTCAGGTTTAAACAGTAAGGCAAAATGAGCCAAGCGAGTCTTCATTGTGCTAGACTGCATATGAAAACAGACTGAGACTGGTGCAAACACTGTCTCCACTTCAGACAGTCCTGGACATGAACTGAGCTTCGAGGCTAAGGGTGGACAGGGACTGGGGCAGCAGAGCTGGAATGAGCTCCGCACGGGCACGGCGAGCCAGCCGCACTGCCTCGTTCTGCCAGGCTCAGCTCAGTGTTCGGCACAGGGCGAAATGAGCTGTCTCCATCTACAGAAGAGGGAGCTCTCTCCACGCTCCTGCGGGAAGCCACCAGCCAGCTGCAGAGGGACCGAGGAACAGTCCCCATTGAGCAGGCAGCATATCCCAGAGAAGGGCCCCAAGGCATGAATCACACTGCACAGGCTCATTGTAAAAACCCTTTGTGTGTCTGGGTACTGGCCACAGCAACAGCACAGTGAAACCCACAAAGGTCTGTTATTGTTATTTATCTCTAAGATACACCCCATGTTCCTTTATAACCTTGCTCCCATTTGGCTCTGCACATTCCAGCTCCAGCAAAGGGGTTTGGTAATAATTCCACATAGAAGGATATGACCACAGGCACAAATTCTGTGGCATCGGGTTTGTTCCAGCACCTGCTTTTGTCTCTGGCTTAAGTGAAATCCCCCATGTCACCTCCCTGACTGGGGGAGAGCTCCATGGACATGGGGGAAGGCTCTCCCCAAGCAGTGCCCTTGGGAGCTGACACTGGCTCCTGGTCAGTCCCACGCCCCTGGCTCTGGGAGCAAGCCCTCCGGCAGAGGACAGCAGCCTCTTGGGTAGCCAGGGCAAACCTCTGCAGGTAACAGGGACTTCTTGTGCAAGTAGCACAACTCGCCAGCACAACTGAGCCTCAAAATGTGGAAGATGATATGGCTCTGGGTGGAGACCACCAGCACGGCCATGTGCTCCCATATGAACCCCTGCGGGTTAGAAGACTGCACAGTCCCACTCCTGCCACGGCAGCATCAGAACATGTCTCTTCTTCCTGCACGCCCACCCTCCCCATCCCCTCACCAGCTCATGCTGCTCCTGCATCTGGGCGATCTTCTTGCTGTATTTCTGGTCTACTTGTTTCAGCTCAGCTACCACGGCCTCACACTTCTCACTCAGCACCTTCTTATCATCAATGAGCTGGGTAGGGTACAGACAAGGCATCAGACAGCCAGGCAGAGTACGGCCGCCTTCGCTGGCCCCTGGCTTCTGGCTTCAGAAGAACCGAAGCTGGGAGGAGAGATTACCTTGTCGATGAAGGTCAGGTGCCGCTGGATGGCGGCCTCATACTGTTCTCTCTGCAGCCTGAGCTGGTGGCCAAGCTCCTTCTCCGTCTGTTTGACGTGCTGAACAGTCAGTTCCCTCTGCTGAGCCTGTTGGATGCAAGGGAGAAATAGAGCCATGAGACACTACAGGAAGATGTTACACCAGCCCAGGCATCTATACAGGAGATAACTATCAAACCAGGAAAGCACTGTGGGGCCAGAGAGCCAGAACGACCAGGGAAAGGAAAAGAGCGCCTGGTCCTGACACATCCTGCCCTAATGTCAGCAGGACAGACCAAACACCCAGGTGACAGAGAAAAGGAGAGTTTAGCCCAGGAAAAGGCATCACGCAGGCCCTGGCTGGGGGCTTCTGCACTGGTCAGGAACCTGCCCCGGAGGGGAGTTTGAAGATGATTTTCAAATCACACAGGCAGCAAGGAGAAAGCTGAGAAGTCCACACCAAACTGGGCTTCTCACAGCAAAGCAGCAATGAACAACTTTATTAATTGAAAGGACCATGCATATCTTTCCCACACTAAGAATAACTTAGACTGCTGCACATCCAGGCAGAATATGCCCCTCTGGCTCCTCTGCATTAGATCTGGGAGCACAGCAGTGCTTAGCACTGCTGGGGACACAGAAGGTAAGCCCTGCTCACAAAGCTGTCTTCTTGCACTGTAAAGAACAATCTGTCAAGGGCTCTTGGCCTTCTCTCCCCAGCAAGCAAGCACGTCTGGCTCACACACCAGTGCTGTCTGCAGCAGGCTGACAGCTCGCTTCTTCTCCTCCACTTCCAGCTTCAGCCTCATGATGGAGCTGGTGACTTCCGTGGCAACAGCTGATGCCTGCTCCAAGTGAGCCAGCTCCTCTTCAGAGAGGAGTCCCTGGGACACAAAAACCGGATTAAAATGAGCTGGAGACCAGCTGGAGCCAGGATGAGGACAGAGGCCCCTTCCCTGCTGGGTCTCACACTCTCTCTCCAATACAAACAGCCTCTCGCTTCAGCACTCACCTCCCGCTGCGTGGCCGAAGCAGCGGATCTGGGTCTCTCCTGTTCAGACTTCTCCATCTCATCCAGGAAGCTGATGATGCTTTGCAGTTTGGCCTCTGAGAGCAGGGCCCCATCCTCAGGGACCCCAGGGGAATGGTTCAACTTCCCAAACTTCTCCAAGTTATCAGCAGTCAGGGAATTAGAGTCCGGCTCCTGCTGGGCAGACACAGCAATTAGCAAGGAAGGCAGCCTGCACTGCAGGGGAAGGCTCAGAGGAAAAGGTGCTAGTTATTCCCCAGCAGGCACCACTGGAACCCAGTCTTCCCACTGCCCTCCAGTGACCAGTCCTCGTCCTCTGTGGCCATGCTCCCTCCCACTGCAGCCCTCGCACAGTTTCACTCCTCCTCACGAAGGCCCAAGCCCCAACCGCACCAAACTCTGCTGCTGCCTTTGCTGGCACTCCCAGAGGCAGTCAGCCAGCCGCATTTCTTGGCCTTCTTGCTCTCTGCAACCCAGCAAGCACTGGACAGAGGCAGCCCTTGGGAAAGGGCCTGTTTTTACAATGCGGCCAACTCTGTCTAGGGGTGGATGTGAGGAGTCTCAGTCCTCTGCTTACCCCATCTATCCAGGCATATTTGTCCTTCTTGAAGGGTTTCGGATGGGGCAGCAGCTCTGGCTCTTCCTCCAACAGCCTGAGGGTGTCCAGCAGCTCATTGAGAGTGACTTTGGACTGAGCCCTGCTGGCAGCAGTAACCATCTCCAGATCCTCTCCGCCTGTCTCCCTGGAGCTCACATCCTAGGGGAGAGGAAAATGCACACTGGAGTAAAAACAGTTTGCTGGATATCCTCAGAAGTGAACCCAGGCTCCAAAGCAGCACCAGCAGAACAGCTGGTGCCAGGAGCAGGAGGAGGAAAAGCCAGTGCCCACCTGCAAAATGTTCTCTGCCCCGTGATCCTGTGAAGGCATGGAGCCGAGGTCTGCAAGGGCACTTTCTTCTGGCTCTGCAATAACTGGGCAGAAATTGGCATCTGCAGGAATTAGACTGTTTTCATGTTTGTAACAACCAGCCCCCTTCAGGCAGCTCCCCTCAGGGAGCACTGCCCCTCCATCGTCCTCCTTCCCCCTCATGTCAAAGACTTCTCCAAAAGCATCAGAACCCTGCAGAAGGGACTCACCAGCATTATTGGCTTTGATGACACTGTTGGCTGGACTGACATTCTTTGCAGAAGCAGGTTTGGCAGGCTTTTTCTTTGCGGCCCTTCTGCTCTCCTTCACCAATGCAAGCTCTTCTTCTGCCAAGCGCTTTGTGTCAGAAGCCTTTTGGGCCCTTTTCTGCTGCAGCTCCTATAGGACAGACAAGCCATCAGCAGCCTGCCCAGCACAGGGTCTGCTCTGACATGTACCTGCGCTGCTTTGCACGTATTAGCAAAGGTTTGGGAGACAGCAACAATCTACATGCTCAGGTGCTAAAGGGTTAACCAGGACAACCCTGTTCAGAGAAAGGGAAAGCAGAGAAACAACAGCTCTCCTCTGTGCTCCTGCGAGCAAACCGGAGGTGGTGACCAAGGTCCTGCCAGCTCCACACGTGAGCAAGCGCTGTTCATACACCCTTGCGCAATGTCCTTTGGCTTCTCCGTCAAGGGCCTCTCAATAGTCCATGTTGCATCAACAGCTCGAGGGCCAAGCACCATGCAGTGGAGCAACGATGCAGTGCCCAAGGTGTTGCCTTAGCTGAATTTCGGGAAGTCAGTTAAGGCACAAGTAGATGTTTGCATGACTGTTGCAGCATTTTAAGAAGTTACCATCCTCCAGCTGTTCACTGCTGTCCCCTTCTGCTGAAACACGATTCCATTTAGGGCAAAGCAAAACTGGGTTATCTTAAAATCTTTTCAGCTACGTTGCAAGCCAATGTGCAACTCTCCATACTCTGTCACAGATGCAGCTTCTCATCTGAGCTCCAGCAGTACCAGGCCTTCCCTGCCACAGAGGGCTACAAGAACAGGTTAAAGACTGCAAGGTGCTCAGGAGCTTCCTGGAAACACGACCAAGAGGCACAGAACGCAGAGCGGGGGGACCAGCCACCCTGGAGGGATCCCACTCCCAAAGATGGTTCTGGTCCTGGGCCTCCCTCATCCTCAGCCACTCCGAGGAGCTGCAGTTACAGTCTCCTTTTTCAGCACGGTCACCCTTTCCCCAAGAACTAGATCGAAACCAGCACTGTCTTCACAAGCTCTGAATGAGCTGCCAAGGCTTGGCAGGAACACAAAGGGAAACTGCTCTATGGCACCTCCTTCTCCGCAGGGAACACTCCATTTCGAAGGCTTGCTTTAATTCTGCGTCATGCAAAGCCCTAAAGATGCAGAGAAAAGGCCCTTTCACTGTCTCACAAAGAAAGATGGCCAACAGACAGGTCTCAGCCAGGCCACAATGCCCTTGCCTCATCCCTACCTGGATAGCGGCACGTCGGGCTAGGCGCGCTTTCTCCTCTCGGATCTTCCGGCGTTCCTCATCCTTTCTCTCACGCAAATCCAGGATGTTCCCCTCCTCCATCTGCTGCTGCCTTTCCTTCCCGACAGAAGGGACAAAAAAATGTTATTGAGAACTCTCCAGCACCCATCACCTGCAGCAGGGAAGTGGGAAAGGACGCATCTCACCTGGAGTCACCCCGTGTCCAGAAGGCTTTCCATCCCCTCCCCAACCTTCCCCTCCCCTCCCCAACCTTCCCCTCCTTGCAAGCAGAGGCCTCAGAAAAGCTCCACTTTAGGGCAGCTTATTTTCTTTAGACATTAAATGCAATTATTAGTCATCTGGGTCTGAAACCACTGAAGAGACAAGGCTTAAAAATAGAATCGCACATACAAGAGCTCCAGTACTTTTTGTTATTTGGATAAATAATTAAATACAAAGAAACACAAATAGCTGCAGATGACACGTCACTTTCTAATGAGCCAATTGTTACTGATTTGCTACAACGAGCTGAGACAGGGTATCCCTCCTTTGGCCACCAGAGCATCCAAGACAACAAGAATTCAGCTGGATTAGCGATGTTACTGCCAACTGTCTGGCTGTTTGCAGCTAAAGGAACGGGAACAAGTACAGTGGAGACTTGCAGCACTGACCCCAGGGGCTCACAGCCTGAACTGGCACTGAAATCACTGCTAGTGCTTCCCACCTGCACGGTCAGTCCCTCACTGCAGTGACAGCTACCAGGACCTGCTCCAGCTCTTGATACTGCGAGAGGTTGGCTAGATGCAAAGTCCCCTTGTCTCTAACAACTCAGTTCTTGGGTGGATGGTCTGGTGACTAAAGGAACGAATTTTCCTCCCTCACTGAGGCAAGCAGGACATCCGAGTTTCAGAAGGGCCTAAGCTATAAGCCAGGAGACAGACCTCTCTTTTGGAAGCCAACAGGCGCCCCAGAGCAGCCGCTCCCATCCTGTGCCTTTGCGAGTGGTGTCGGTACCAGCGCTGGATAGTTACAGCTGCAAGGTTCACCTGCTGTATGAACCTGCAAGGAAAGGTGAAGGTCAGCAGGGCCCCAAGGCCCTCCTCAGCCACCAGGCCTGGCAGGACCAGCACGACCTGCTGCAGGAGGGCAGAGGGACTGCTCACCCACAGCACCAGGACTTGTGCTGCCCCACCTTACACTCCGACTCAGCAAGGCCTTCTCCTGAGCCGATATTTGGGATAGGCAGAACTTGGCCCTCTGATGAGGGAAACTCAAAACAGAGCCAAGGCGCAGGGTACAGCAACACAGCCCGTCAGCAGCCAATGCAGGTGCACTGAGAGGAGCGGTTCCAGAAGCTAGAGCCCCACAGGACAGCTACAAACCAGTATCAGCTCCCCTGCTCTCGACCCCCAAGCTCACCCCTTAATTTGGCACTGCCCTCCTGCCTCTTCCCATCAGCCGTCGCACACCAGCTCTGCCTCACCTCTCTGCCTCCTCTTCCGTCACCTCCTTCCTCCGGAGCAGACTGCTGTTGTTGTTGCGGGTCATGATGTTGTTGCTGGAGAAATTCTTCTGGGACTTCATGAAACTGCTGCTTTCATTCTCCTCATTTGAGGTCGCCTTGATAACGTTGCTAAGGCAGAAGATGAAGCTAGTTGGTACCATCCTGCCCTGTTTTGTGCCACATCTGCACAGTGAACAGGACTGGCCCAACATGGACACAGGGTGAAGCAGCCTCCAACTTCTGCACAAAGCAGGACCTCACCCACTTACTTGAGGGAGCTCGGTGCCTGGTTGGAGCTTTTGGGTGCAGGGCCCTTATCAGTGGTGGAGTAGTTGTTGTGCACCATGGTGGTGACGCAGTTGCCCATTGCGCCCTTGTTGCTCCTTTTGTGGAGAGAAGACAAGGCATTAGGACTTGCCCCATCTGAAGGCAAAAGGCAGGGGAGGCCTCACAAGCAGCTCACCCACTCCCGAGAGCTCGCTCCTCCGGAGCCGTTACCTGACACACAGGCGGACACCAGGCAGGCACAGCTTGAGCAGATGTAACAGAGCCTGCCTCTCAGGCCACTTTAAACACACAGCCTTTACTCAAGTCTCTCCTAGCCCTGAAGGTTTCAAGTCTTACTTGTTCCCTTTCCTACAGTTGGAATGGCCTCGCTCTTCCCACACATCAACCAACCTGTGCAGCTTCCAAACATGTCCTCACCAGCCCAGCCCCACACAACTGTCATCCGCCTGCCCCACGTTTCACCTGATATTCTGGCAGAGACAGAGCACCAGCACCACCTCCTTTGCCCAGGTATTTTCTCAACTTAACTCGTCCCAACACCAGGCCTACAGGGCTCCCGGTTCAGTACTGCTCCTCCTACCTGTTGTTGGCAGTGAAATTGGCTGCCAGGAGCACAGTGGCTTCTTTCTTCCTCATGCTTGCCGGTGGCTCAAGGGTGCTGGAGCCATGGGTGCCGGATGAGCCGGGGAACGCTCGTGGTTGATCGTCCTGCCATGGAGTTAGCAAGCATTAAGCGTATGCAAGCGCCAAACAAACTTCTTCGGACAACATATTCTTCCTCCACAAGCCAAATTTCGCCCTCGTACAAGAAAACCCATGTGTGTTCCACAGTCCTGCAGCCTCAAGGCATCGCCTGCACCACTTCCCGCCTCTCTCGCCACATGGCAGGAGCATGGAGGTGAGGGACCAAAAGCCCTGGGCCAGGCACAGAGACCCATGGTCAAAACAGGCCAGAGCAATGACTCAACATGTTGGCTACTCGCGCTGTGCCAGCTTTGACTGGAGGATGAGGAAGGACCAGCCTGGCTGTCACAGATGAATTACACCATTCCCATCTTCAGATCCAGGGGAGATCCTTCGCACCCACCAACCCAAATCCCACTGACTCCTCACGTCAGGAGAGCCAGACCTGGGGAGACCATCCCCCTTACCAAGATGTTCCATGTCGTTTTTTTCTCTGGGGAGGTTTTGCTCAGACTCGCCAGTTTCTTTCTTCCACCAGAACGGCTGTCAAAGAAGGTCAGGAAGTCTCCTGTCTGCTCTGGGCTTCAGCCCAAACCGAAGGAAGGCAGAGAGAAGGGAAGAATACATGTTCTGGAGTTAATATGAGATGCAGACAAACGGCAACAAAACAGCAGTACCGGGATTCTCATTCTGCACACACTGCAGTGCCCCAGCAGACTGTTTCAGCAAGAAACATGCTCTGATCTCAACAGAGCAGCCTGACAATACCCACAGCAGTGGCCTGATAAAGCTGAGATGTACCTAGTGCCTGTCTCAGGACACAGGAAGAAAAAGGGCTGCAGAATCATTTCATAGTCAGGAAATCTGTAAATTATTAGTTTTTACGTAAAGCTTTATACTTCAGCATAACACGCGGAGATAGAATACACTAAAGGGATGCGCACGAGGCAACAAGAGGAAACTGAAAATCACAATTCAAAGACAGGACCTAGGAAGTCACTGGAGGCAAAAAGAGAACTTTCTTCTCCTAATACTTGATATTCCCACCCCTAGGAGATCTCAAGATACATCAGTGATTGTGTGGCCTCCAGCACAGCAAGGACTGTGCCTGAAAAACTGACAACTGCCAGGGCGGCTTTCCCTTCCCCACCTTGGCCATGGTCTGGAGGGTCCATCAGGGGCTGTTTCGAGTGAACAGTCCCATCCCTCAGAATTAATTCGGGTGTCCTTTGTGACAGGAGCTTCCAACCCACAGAAATACACTCTATTTCCCCAGACTCTAATCACGTAACTTCCCTGCAAAAAAACAGACCCTGGATTTCCATGGCCAGGTTACAACCCATGATGCACATGATAAAATCTGTTAAAGTACAGTTAAGAAAGGGCCCGTTCTCCCCACAGGACAAGAGGTGTCAGACAGACCAGTGGGGTTGCACACAAAGTGACACACAGAGATGGCTGGAGCGGTACCTGAGCGTGCTGTTCACCCGCTGGTTAACCTGGGTGGTGCTGTTGGATCTCCGGAGGTTGTTAATCGCCCGGGATCCCGCATCTTCCTGTGGAGCAGCAAGTTATATTCAGCAGTGATTTTAAAGAGAAGCAGGACCAGACAGAGCTGGGTTGCCTGGACTAGGCAGGCTCCCCCGGGCGAGTAAGGCATCCTAAAATAGCACTGCTGTTGGTGCTACCCTTCCACCCCCTTCTACAGAGCACAGACAAGACGTTTTTGATATTCCTATGGTTGCTAACCTCTCCTTGAGAGAGAGTGGAATTACATCCAGCTCCCTCTTGGGCTCCTGCATTGCTGCTGAGCAGGCAGGAATACATTCATTCGTTTTAAGTTCCGTGGCAGAGAAGGGCTGTGTTTATTACCTGTCCTGGGAATAAATGCTAAGGAAGACTGCCAAGCCAGCAGGAATTACTCAGCAAAGAGTGCAGAGATTCTCCACTACTGGATTTTTACAGAGCCCAGTAAGAACCTGAGGCTCATTCACTCTGCTGAAAAAACACTCAAAGTTCCCATTCCGTAAGACTGAGAATCCTCAGCTCCTGCTGACCTCAGCAGGAACCGAGGGTGCTCAGCAAAGCACAGGACTGGGCTTGAAAGCACTGCAGTATCTGGCAGAAGATATCAGGAACTCAAGAGAGTTTCCAAAAGGAAATCAGGGAAGGGAGATGAAGAGCAAGGAAGAGAACAGAGACGTGCAAAGCTGGCTGCTTTCAGTGCTTGCCCTTCTGTCTACATAACGAGGGCTGAGAAGAGACCTAGTGAGTAGGTGACAATTGAGGCTTTTACTGTGGAGCGTAGTGAGAGGACACAGCACTGCGGCACCCAGACGCTGCAGGTCTGGGTAGCACCTGGACCAGCCTAACTCTCCCTCCCCTGCAGGTGGTCGGGCTGCTCTCCGATGAAAGTGCAGCAGTGCCCCGCGCTCCACGGGGGAGCCCAGGGCCCTCCTCAGCAGCACCTCCCTCCCCAGACCGCACTTCAAGGCTCGGCTCGCAGGATCAGTGCAATGGGGAAGCACACCCAACGCTCAGCAGCCAAGAGAGTAAAAGTGCGTCAAGATACGTCATACGCCTGCCCAGGCACACACGCCTCCCCGCCCCGCCTGGAGGGAGAGTTGGGAAGGACTTCTCCTCCCCCGGACTCACCAGAGCATTCCTCTTTGGTTTGCTGTCGGTGATGACGGAGATGGAGCGTGCCATGTGCTTGGCAGGAGACGCGCTGCTCGGGCGCCGCGTGACCTGCACGGGGAGGCCTGTCAGGCTCAAGTCCACGCTGTCAGACCTGACGCCTTGGAACGAGGAACTGCTACGGGTGCTCTTCATTTTCACGCCAAAAAAAGGGGAGGCCCTGAGAATGCAGGGGAGAAGGTGAAGTGAAGACACAAAGGAGAATGCGTCCAGCTTTGTAGGATAAGAAAACAAATCATTCTGCTCCCAGCTTTCTCCCACAAGCCCAAACACAGAGACTCAACATTTGCTGGCTGGCCTCTCACCCAGCTCAGGCTTCCCACTCCAAGTGCCTTCAAAACATGCATGCCCGCCTCTGCAAAAGAGCTCCAAGATTTCGTCCCCAGTGGGCCCTGTTTTCAAAGGGGACAAAACACCTTTCTCAATATTTGCATGTCCTTAACCCTGAAAATACAACCTGGAACATCTTTAGCTGCACTCCCTACAACTACAGTACCTGAAACCAACAGCCATTTTCTTAATATTTGACCTAGTTACTTCCCAGCCAGCCACACCAAGTACAGCTGCCCCATCTTACAGACCGGGAAGCTAATGCTCGTTTCATCAGACCAGGCTGTTTCCCGGCAGGTGACTCACAAAGAGAAGAAAAGCCCCATTCCTCATGTCAGCCTCTTTCACTGGCAACAGATCGCGGCTAGAAGAGGATCTTGTGAGCCCAGAGCAGCCACATCCACTAAGACCAAAGGTTCACCTCACCCAGTGCCCTCTCTCGGGCAATGATGCCAAAGAAGTGTAAGAAATGGGGCAACTAAAAGAGAGATCCTTCCCCCAGGATCCGCTCCCAGTTTCTGGCAAGAAGCTGTTTAGAAACTTCTGACAACCCCATCAGTAAGCAGCGCGTGAAGGCCATGCCCTCTCCAAGAACGCAGGCAGAGGTCCAGCTCCTGGACTGCCCTTCCCCACTCAGGAGGCAGCAACTTCTGAGTTTTGCCCTTGCTTCCTCTCCCGTCACAGAGTTCAGACCCAGAAGCCATTGCTGGCTCTGTCTCCACCTCTCCAGTCCCCAGGCAACTGCACAATGACTCTACAACATCGCTTTACTTCTTTAAATAGTAATAACCTACCTGAACAGTACCTAAAACGAACAGACATCTCTCCCTCTCCTCCAATGATCTGATTTCACCCTACACACACCGCCAAGCTGCACAAGACATTCGCAATACCTCCGGCTCCTAAAACCAGTGTAAACAAAAGGCTCTCTATGGAAACCACCAAGCTCACACCAAGAAAACAGGCCCTAACCTCAGCGAGCGCTTGGCTTGGGACCGGGCAGATCACAGAGACATGCTTTTTCTTCTGCAGCCTGTGGGTGCAAAAGCCAGGGCGAGCGTCCAGACAACAACGCACTGCCCAGCACTCCAGCATCCGAACACTGCTGAACGGAGCTGGCAAAGCAAGGTGAGAGCTTTCTTCTGCTAAGATAAGGAGCAGTAAAGTCTTAAAAGGTTCCTCTGCTGAGCTGAGCCATCGCTTCGCCGCATGCAAAGGAAACGGAGCGCTCTTATCTCTGTGTCCTCGCTCCGTCCCCGTCACACTGTTATTTTTAAGGCATTCATGGAAAGCAGGCCCCAGCCCCGCAGTCAGGCCCCCAACACGGGTCGGGGCTGCTCCGGACACAGCCCCAAGCCGGCAGCAAGGGCAGGGTCTGCTCCGAAACCCCCCAGACCCATCCCACCACCCCATCTCCCCGGGCAGGGACCGAGGGGCCAGCACCCCCGTCCCAGCCAGGGACACTCGCACCCGGGGCACGAGCGGGAGAGACGGGGGTGGCGAGGGGGCTCCAAAGGAGGCGGCGGGGGGTCCTTACCTAGCTAGGCCTCCTGCGGCCGCGGCGCTACGGGCAGCCTCGGGCCCCGGGGAAGGAGCAACCGGGAGACTGGGGGACGGACCCCCCCTGCGTCGTGACCCTCCTCGGCTCCGTCCGCACGGAGGGGGTGAGGGAAGGGGCCCCGTTACGCAGCACCCAAGGGGGGGGGACCCTCCTCGCACACCCCAAAGGGGCTCCCCGGGGGCCCGCCCTTTCAGGGCCCCCCCTTGGGGGGGTCCTCCTCTCACAGCCCCCTGGGGGGCACCCTGTTATACCGCCCGGGGGTCCCCTTCTACAGCCCCCCGGGGGGAAAACCCCCCTCCACACTCCGGGGCGGGGGGGAGCACCCCGTTACACCGCCCCGGGCCCCTCTCACAGCCCCCCCCCCGCCGGGGAAACCCCCCTCCGCAGCCCTTGGCGGGGGGCGACACCCCGTTACACCGCCCGGGCCCCGCTCACAGCCCGCCCCCGCGAGGGCTCCCCCAAAGAAAGGCCCGGAGCCCGACCCTCTCCCCCCCGCCGGACCGCGGCCTCGCAGGGGCGCCCGGCGCCCGCGCAGCGCAGCACAGGCCGCGGGCGCAGCGCGGCGGGACCCCGCGCCCCCTCCCGGGCCGCCCCGCGCGCAGCCTACCGCCGCCGCCGCCGCGCGCCGCGCCCGCCCCCCGCGGCCCATTGGCCGGCCCGCGGGGCGGCCGCTCTCCCGTTGGCCGCGGCGGCTGCCAGTCAGGCGGCAGGGGCGGGGCGGCGGCGGGGTAGGTTGAGCCGCAAAAGGGGGCGGGCGGAGGCGGGGGCCCCTGGGGGGCGGGGGCCCCTGGGGGGCGGGCACGGACGGAGGCAGGGCTGCCTGTGGGGCAGGCAGAGCCATGGGGCAGAGGATGTCGGTGGAGCAGGGATACCTGTGGGGCGGGCAGAGCTATGGGGCAGGGGTACCTGTGGGGTGGCCACAGCCGGGGACAGAGGTGCTTGTGGGGCAGGCAGAGCTATGGGGCAGAGGTACCTGGGGGGCAGGCAGAGCTACGGGGCAGGCAGGGCCACAGGGCAGGCAGAGGCATGGGGCAAGGTGTATCTGTAGAGCAGGCAGAGCTATGGGGCAGGGGTACCTGTGGGGCAGGCAGAGCTCGCTGCAGTGGCGGCCTGGGGCAAGCAGCAGCAGCCCCCCCCCGGCCCGGCAGCCCCGAGCCCCCCAACACCCCGGCGGGAGGGCGGCCCGAGCCCCCCAGCACGCCCAGCCCCACAGCCCCCCGCCCCACAGCCAGGCCAGAAGAAGGCACGCGTCAGTACGCCCGGCGGCGTGGTTTATTCACAAAATCCCCGCAGCGAGCACCATCCCCATCCCGGGAATGCCGCTCCCGGCCCCTTCCCCATCCCAGGAACACCGCTCCCGGCCCCACAGCGGCGAGGAAGGAAAGGGAGCCGGGGCGCGAGGCGGTGCCGGTCCTGCCCCCACAGCGCCCCGGCGAGACCGGGCGGCACCGGAGCGGTCCGAGGCCGCGTCGGCCGGGGGCTTTTCCCCGACCTGACCCAAAGCCCGGTGCGGGGGTGCCGGCAGGGCCGCAGCCTGCAGCCGCCCAGGCAGTAGACGCGAGGAGCCGGCGACCGCCGCTCCCAGGAAACCAAGGCGGTTTAGCAAAAGCCCAGGCAGCGGCTCAGCCGCGGTGCCAAGACCCAGAACGTGAGAAGCCGGGCGCATGGTCCTGGAGGCGACTCACAGCTCCGGCCCCGGCTGCGCCTGTGCCCCGTTAGCGTGTGCTGCGCCGTGCTGGGACAGGAAAGGGGGACAGTGACATTATGACCCTATTAAAGCTGTGGTACCCGAGGCCGTCGTACGCCCTGGACCTCGCTGCAGCCTGGAAGGGGCTGTGGTAGCCCCCCTTCCCTCGCCCCGGCGGGGCTGATAGTGCAGGGCTGGTCGAGGACTCTTCCCCCTGGGCGCGATGGGCGATGGGGATAGCTGGGGTGAGCGGGGACCGTCGCCCTGCCGAGGCCTGTCAGTCAGCAGCTGGCTGCCCCCCCCCCGAGGGCAGGGTGGAGGAAGGCCTGGGGGGGTCCTGGAGGGGCCGTGCGGCCTGGCGGGGCCATGCCCTTAACGGAGACCCGGTGAGGCCCCACGCAGGAGGGGGGTGAGACCCCCAGCAGCCTGTGTCCAGCAGCCGCAGCAGGAGCGTGACAGCAGCTACATGTTGAGAAAGGAGAAGGCAGACGGTTCCCTGCTGCTCTCCACGTCTGACCGACTCGAAGCACCAGCGTCCCCAGGATGGGACAGTGTCCGCGGCTCTGCCGGGGGAGAGTCCTGGGAGAGCACCGTGCCAGGACGGGCCACCAGCTCCATGCCGGCAAAGAGGGACAGGCTCCGGGACGGCGCAGCGGCACCCGCCATGTCCCTCGGGATCCCTCCCAGTCTGCTCGCTGCCTCGGGCTCGCGGGGACAGGCTGGCACTGCGACACCAGACTGACCGCAGGGCTCCGCTTCGTCCCCCGGCTCTCCCACGCGGGCCGGGGCGGCCACGGGGAGCAGGGCCACGCTCACGGGCTCCAGGATGCTCTCGCCTGCCAGGGGCGGGATGTCCGTCAGCAAGTCCTGGGTGCACCGGGCCGAGCCCGCGGCGAGGGCAGAGGGGTCCGTGTCCAGCTGTGAGCTCTTTGGTGAAGGCTGGCCTCTGCACAGAGCCTCGAACTGCCGCAGGATCTGGGAGAAGAGGCAGCAGCTGGGGGTCAGCACGGGATCGGGAGCAGGGCCCTGCACTAGCACCTTTCCCCAGACAGCATCCCCGGGGGGCCACCCGAGCCCTGGGGCCCGCCCCGGCCTGCCTCCGCTGCAGCCAGCTGGCAGAACAGCACCCACCTCCCCTCCCGGGGAGGGTGGCAAGGCCCCAGGAACAGCATCCAGCCTGGGGAGGGAGGGAGCTTCACAGCTCCCAGGCCCTCTGCTCCCGGGAGGGACGGGGCAGCAGCACAGAGCAAGCAGCTAATTCCTGCCTGTCTGGGACCAGCGCAGCAGAACCACTCCCGAGAGCGGGCAGTGAGGGGGTGCCTCGAGTGACAGGCAGTCCCCGGGGACCCCCCGCATAGGGGAGAGGCACAGAGATGTCCCAGGAGTCACCTTCGTCGCTCGGTTGGCCACAGGGCCGGGGCTGCCTTGGCTGAGCTGCTGCAGGTGCTGTCGAGTCACTGCGAAGATCTGATCCAGAGAGAGCAGGTCGGAGCACATGAGGGAGGAGATGGCGCACATGGACCGCTGCGGGGAGGCAAGCGCTGGCTGAGCCGGGGCACGCGGCCAGGAACGCGCCAGACCCTGGCTTGCGGGAGCTTCTCCCACCCACCCACCCCGAGCAACAGCTCCAGCACCCGTCCATCCACCCCACGTCTGCAACCCTTCACGAGCCCCTTCTCGGGGAACCAGACTGCGGCTCAGCAGCACAAGCCGAGGCAGAGGGGCAACACCGGCAGCCCCGCGGGCACGTCCCAGCGGCACCCCGGGGGCAGCCTAGCCCCTGCCGGCACTCACCATGCGGACGCTCTCGCTGGGGTCCTCCAAGGCCCGGCTGAGCAGCTCCAGCACCACCTCGCAGTTCAGCAGCCCGCACCTGGCGCGGGAGCAGAGGTTACAGCCAGCACCCTGCGTTGCCAGCCACGCGCAGCACCCTGAGCCCCAGGAGCCGGCGTGGAGCAAGCACCCCTCCTGCCCAGGAGCGTTTCAGCCCCAGAGACCCGGGCCAAGGCAGCCGGGAGGTCAAGAAGGGATCACACTGACCCCCGATGCCAACGCAGCGCTGCCTGCCTGGCCCCACGGCACCAGCCCCACAGCACCCCTGCTCCCAGGCGGAGACGTGTTGGGAACTTACTCCTTGACAAAGTGCCGTGCCTCCTCCCTGGTCAGGAAGACCCTGGCGCCCCGGGTCAGCGCTGTCACCAGGCTCACCTCCCGCACGCAGTCCCCCAGGCTGTCAGCGTCCACCCTGCACCGGGAGAGAGTCCCGACGTCTTGGCGTGGCAGCAGCCAGCGCTGCTCCCTCCCGGGGCTGCCCCAGCACAGGCTCTGGGAGGCTGCACGGGCCTGGGAGCTCCACACTCCGGCTCTTCCCCAGCTCAGACCCCCAAATCCTTCTGCAGGCTCTGCTGCTGCCCTCCTGCCTTGCAGAGGGTCCCTGCCAGGGCGGCTTCCCTGCCCCAAGCGCCTCGGCCAAAGGCCGCCCTGCCTGGGAGGCAGAACACCCCGGGGGAACACAACCGGGCAGCTTCAGAGGACTCCGGATTAACGGAGTTGAAAGAGAGGGCACGATGCGAGGACACGGGAAGATGAGGAAACCACCCCAGAAGGACATGGGGGAACGGGAGCTCGCCATGCCCCCCCTTCTCACCTCTCGGCCACGTTCGCCAGCTCCCGGCTCGCCCCAGAGTGGCTGTCGCTGCCCGACTTGCTGTAGGAGTCGGAGGTGCGGCTCAGCTCGCCGTTCTCCTGCGAGGAGTCCTGGGAGCTGTGCCCGCTGTCCGTCTCCTCCCAGCCGCCCCCGGCCAGCCCCGGCTGGTGACTCACTGCAGGGAAAGGAGCAGCGAAGCCTGGAGCCGGGGCCTCGCTCTCCCGCCTGCTCCCGCGGCCAGGACGAGCGCGTGATGGCTGCAGCCCCATCCTGGCAGGCCGCCCCGCTTCACACCAGAGCTGGCTGCGCCCCAGCGACATGCCAGGCATTTCCAGGAGTCTCCGAACCGTGCTGGGAGCTCGGGAAAGGAACGGCTTGGCTCCGTTACCACCACACAGGGCCACGGAGCGGCTGAGGGACAGCATCCTGCTGCCAACCACAGCCAGCCTCCGCTGTGCCCCGGCCGGGAGTTGGTTCCTCTCCAAGACCCATCACTGATGCGCTGATCCCAGGAGGAGCCCAAACCAGCCCTGGCGGGGCCCCCAGCCCCAGGGCCTCGGTGGGATCCCTGCCAGCCTTCCCCACAGCCCACGGCCGTCCCAGCCCGCGCGGGAGGGCGACGTACCTCGGACGTTGTGTGCTGCCGCGGCTGCTGGCGGCTTCGCAGACCCCGCTGTGCTCCTCCCAGGAGCGGGGGCCGACACGGGCTGGTAGGTGTCTTCATGGAGCTCCCTGCGGCGAAGCCGGGGCCCCTCCTGGGAGGGAAGCACAGCGTTGGCCACTGCTTCGGCTGCTCGCTGGATGGTGCTGAGCAGGGCTTCACCTGTGGAGGCTGGGCAAAGGCCAGAGCGTGAGGCGCTTCCCAGGGGAGCCCCGGCGCCCACCGTCATTCAGGACATCGCAAGGGAACCAAGGGGAGAGGCTGACGGAGAGGAACAGCCCCGGCAGCCGGACTCCTGGCACAAACGGGCCACGAGAGACTGACTGGCTGGACAAGGTGGGCAAGGAGCGACCAGATCTGTCCCCCGCAGCATGGCCCACCCCCGGCAGGGATGTGGGTGGAGGGGAAGGTCTCCCAGCTCTGGGAAATGGGGACTACCAGCATCTGAAAGAGGAGGTCCCATGGCTGCCTCCTCTTCAGCCGGCTGCAGCACACGGGCAGCTCCCAGGGGAGCTCCCTGGATAAGCCACCAGCCCGAGCCGGCCTCCCACATCCTGTCACCTCTCCCAGCAGGGAAGGGCCCTGCAGAGCCCTTCACTGCTGACCGCACGACCGCGCCGCCAGCCCCAGCATCCACCAGGCAGCTTGAAAAGGGGGAGAGCTACAAGCAGCCAAGGGGTGGGCGGGGGCTTGGTGAGGGCAGCACCAAGCCGGGGCTGCAGCTGGAGCTTACCGGAGCTGCTTTTCTCACTGCTGAAGCCGAATCCTTGCAAGGAGCCGCAGGGGCTCGATTTGGAGCCCATCCCTGGGGGAGGCACAAAGCACGTTCAGAGAGCACAGGCATTTGGGGGTCTCCCCCACGGCTGTTCCTCCCCCTTGCACACACGCAGCTCCATCAAGGGGGACCAGCTCAGCCCCACCAGCTCAGCCCCACCAGCTCAGCCCGCGGGGGTGACAGGGCTGCGAGGGGCTGGCACGTACCCGCAGGAGGCAGGGGGCAGGCAGGCAGCGCAGCGGGCTGGGGGAGCAGCGCATCCGAGAAGAGAACGCTGGCCAAGTCCTGCAGGGAGAGACGGGGGAGCGGGGTGGAGGGAGCCGCAGGAGCCCCAGCCACCCCGGCCTGGCCCGAGCGAGGGAGCCGGGAGCCAGAGCCACCCCAGCGCTCCAGGCCCCGCTCAGTGCCCTGGGCATGGGGGAACGGGTGGGCACTCACCTGCGCAGCCAGCCGGACCTTCTGGTTCAAGCTGTTGCCGTGGAGGGGGTCCGGGGGCCCAGTGAACACTGCAAGGCACCAGTGGGAGCATTGGGGGACGCGCAGCTCCCAGGCACAGGGCAGGGACACAGGAACTCGGGCACCCTGTGCCAGGCTCCACAGCCTCTGGAGTGGCCCCGCGGGCAGGAGTCACTCCGGGCTCCCAACCCAGCCAGGCCGCGGTTCCCAGCACCATGCAGGGCCATTGCCCGCTCGCCTGCCCTCAGCCCCTCCGCTCCTCGCCCATTACCTGCTGCCTCCCGGATGAAGGCGGCATTCCTCTTCAGCTGCAGGATGAACTGGGGGGAGCCATGAGTGCACGTGTGCAGCAGGATCTTCAGCACCTGTGGACACAGGTCTTGGGGGAAGAAGGCCGAGCCGCAGCCGCCCACCAGCCCCACCGTGACGCCTGTGCTCTGGCCCATCGCCCTGGCGGTGCCAGCCCAGCCCAGCCCCAGGGCTCCTTCGCGGCCGGGGCAGCCACGCGGCGGCCAGCCTGCGCTCGCCCCCACCTACCTTCAGCTTGACGTGGCAGGAGCTGCTCTGCAGCCGGTTGAGCAGGTACTCCAGGAGGCACTGGCTGCTGCCGGGGGACTCGTGCGAGATCTCTGGGGCGCAGCGTTAGGGAACCTGCTTCTACACCTCCCCCTGCCCGGGGGGCTGCTCCAGGCTGGGTCCTGTCCCCCCCCCGGCCCCCTCCCCTGGCCCCCTCGCCCTCCCCGCAGCGAGACGAAGGATACTGGCGATCTCCTCGAACAGGTACCCGGGGCAGGGCGCCTCGTCGTCCGCAGTGCCCTTGAGCAGCGTGGGCAGCTGAGGGAGGAATGGCGTGAGCGGCGCCACGGCCCGACCCCGGCCACCGTGGAAGCCCCGCATAGTGACGACATACTGCCCTAGTGACGTCACAGCCACCCCCAGTGACGCCACAGCGCCCAGCTATGGCATCAGAGCAGAAGGGCGGGGAAGGAGTTGCACCATCATCAAGGGAGCCCAGCTTTAATACCGGGCCAAGGCGGGGGCAACGCCGTGGGGAAGTGAGGCGGTGACATCACGACTGGCGGACTGACGTCACGCCTGCAGGCAGCCCTCTCCCCTCCCGCCCGGCCCGGCCCGGTCCGTACCCGGCTCAGGAAACTCAGCCGGTCCCGCAGCGGCGCCGCCATGACGCTCCCGGTGCCTGTCCCTGCCCGACTTGAACACGGCCTCGAGGCTCCGCCTCCCGGAAGGCGCCACGCACCAATGATGGTGCGAGGCGCCCTGACTCAGCCAGTCAGAGAAGAGGGAGGGCGGAGCTTCGGGCGGAAGTGTTCCACGAGACTGACGCCGGCAGCTACTGGGCGGGAGAGCGGAAGTAAACAACCGGCATCTCAGCCAATCAGAACTGCCCACTGAAGACACGCGACCAATCAGATGGGGGCCAGCAGGCGGGTAGAACTCGTAGCCAATCCACGATTTCAGAAGGCCAGCCAAGCCAATCTGAGAAGGCCGAGGGACGGGCCTTACATTGGAGCCAATCACAGGGCAGATATTTGACGGACGGAGCGTCTGGCCTATCAACGAGTCCATGAGAGGCGGACTTTCGCCGGCGCCCAATGCGAGAGGCGCCGGCGCCTTGACGAGCAGGGGGCGCGGCCAATGGGGACCTGCGCCACCATGGCGGCGCTCGGGGCGTGAGGCTGCGGCGGCGATGTCGGGCCAGGGCGTGTGGCTGCGGGCGCGGGCGCGGCTGCGGCGCTTCCCCGAGCTGCTCGCGGGCTGCGGGGAGCAGGTAGGGCCTCGGGCACCGCCCCCGCCCCGGTCCCCCGCCCTTCACCCCCGGGCAGCCCCGGTCCGTCCCGCTGTCATCGTCCCCCATCCCCGGTCCGTCCCGTTATAGTTCCCCGCGTTATAGTTCCCGGTCCTCCTCGGTCCGTCTCACTACCGGGTCCCCCTGCCCGTCACTCCCGATGGCCCCGGTCTGCCCCACTCTCATTCCCTCCCCGCGGCGCCCCGGTCCGTCCCGGGCCCTGCCCTGGTCCCTGTCCCGGTCCCTGCCCCGGTGCCCGGGGGTCGGGCCTTGCCCCAGTCCCTGTCCCTGTCCCAGTGTCCAGGCCTTGTCCCGGTCCCTGCACCGCTCTCCCTGCCCGGTTCTGTGCTCGTTTTCCGCAGGCAGCTGCCTACGGCCGGTGCGTGGCCACGGCCTCGGCCGGCAGCACAGAGCTGCGGCGGGACGCCTGCGCCGAGGAGTTCCGGGCGCTCAAGGACTGCTTCGCCCGGGCGGTAGGTACCGGGCCCCACGCCCAGCCCGGCCCCCTGCGACCTCCACAGGTGGTGGCATCACGCAGGGACCACGCTCGGCATGAGTGGGCTCTGCTCCGGGACACGACAGCCCCGAGGGCAGGAGAGGCTGGGGGCACAACAGCCCCCTTTTCCCTCCAATGTGGCTGCGGGCCACCGCAGCAGCAAGGAGGGACGCGGGGGTGGCGGCGCTGCCCCCCAGGCCCATCACCGTCACTTCTCTCCACAGGCGAAGACAGCGGTGAAGTGACGCAGCGGTCGGTGAGGGGCCCGAGCGCGCCCGTACGGCCACACCGGTGTCCGAGCCGCTGCAGCCGGGCAGCTCCAGCGACCAGCAGTGCTGCGGGCGAAGCAGACGAAGGAAAGGGAAGCCCTGGGTGGCATTTCACATAATGCTTTTCCTGTGTACATCTGTTTCTCAAACGATGCATGTAAATAGATGTTTGGAAAAAATATTTTTAAATTAAAACTCCAAAATCTGAGTCAGTTTGTCCTTAAGTTACAAAATAAACAGTGAAGGAGAGCCATCAGCAGCTTGTCAGAAACCAAGCTACTGTCCAGCAAGTAGCTGTTCCCCTTTTGTTCACTGTGGTAGTTTGGCCAGTGCTCAAACTGCTCTATTGTTAGAACAAGTCTCTGGCATCTGCCTGCCCTGGGGCTGCTGGATTCCACCTCCCCTTCCCCTGAGCAGCCAGAAGAACTACCAGGCTTAGAGGAAATGCAGAACAGTCACTGGAGAGACAGCCTTGGCGTGTAGAGCAGAGATCAAAATCCCGTCCAATCCCTGGCCTGAAACGAGCAGGCTTACGGACACTTACACTAAGCCAAAGGAGAACTCCCTTCACTTTAAAGCTACGCTTCACAGAGACCTTCCCTTCTCCTTTCTAATCCTTTCCCCCAGTCTGGAGTCTCTGATTCAGAGCCGTTTCCCAGCTGTGTATGAGCTCCAGCTTTGCTAAAGAGCAAAGTTTCCTGTAACAAAAAAAACAAAGCACAGTTCAAGGTCCCAAGCTCCGCGCAGGCTCTGCTAGAGCTGGTCACCATTTTGCAACACAGAAGCCAGCATTTAGGGCTGCGAGACCTGCAAGTCTGCAGTACTGGGTTAAAATAACAGCTGAGGGTCCAAGGTGCAACACACCTAGGGAAGGAAGCCAGCAGACCCTGCAGCCAGGTTTTGAATACTCAAGCTCTAACAGCAGCTATAGCGCAGCTGCTTGATCCCGTGAACATCGAATTAGACAGGCCCTGTGTCTGTGAGGGCAGGGAGGAGGATCACATTCTTACTACCTCTTCCACAGCAGCAGGGAAGGGTGGAGCAGAGAGAGCTTCAAAGAAAGCAGAAAGCACAAAGCCTTTTTTTCCTTAGGCAAAGTAACTCCCCGCAGGTATGGAGCACAGCAGACTCCTCTCCCTGCCAGGGGAGCCACAGCCCCATGGCTCAGTAGGGCTTACAGATTTCTTTTTTTAAACAAAGAATAATTCAGATAAAAATGCTTCAGCTTATTTTATTGATCTACACAGCTCAGCCTCCCCTCCAGTCTCTCCCGCCAAGCACTCCACACCCAGTACACACAGTTCCTGGCACAGAGAGGTAATGCAGCTCCCTGCCTCCTTCCAGCTGAGGCTGGGGATGCCCAGAATCCACAGCCATTTTCTCTTTCCATTTGCTGAGGAACGTCAGGAGCATCTTTGGTCCTTCATGTTCATGCAGATGACTCGATGCCAAGCAACGTCACTGCTACAGGCACGTCCTGATGCCGCAGGGCAAGGAGCCTGGCCTCACCCTGCCACGCGGACGTAGGATGTATGGGAGAGCCCAGGACAGACCCTGGTACCTGGCAAAGTGCAAGAAGCGGGGGGGGATCCAGCTCCTCCTCCAGCTCCCTTTCACTTTATAAAGGCTCATTAGTGCAGCAGGGGACAAAGCACGAACCAGTCTCCCCAGTGCAGACTTGCACTAAGGAATGGGATCAGCAGTCTATTGCTTCACCTGCACCTGACGAGCGCTGGCACGGGACGCCTGCAGAGCGATCCTCCTGCCGTACGCAGTCCAAGGATTCCCAACCACGGCGTTTGTGCTTTAAGACAGCGTAATGGAGAAGCTCGCTCGTACTATGGAGGAAGTCCTGAGGGTTAAGGCTATGTCAGTCACATCTGAGATGCACGTGGAAGTAACACAGATGGTCCTCATGAAGCAGTTTGGCTGAATCCGTGGCTGTTGCCCTGTGGCTCTGTGTCACTTTAACTGGAGATTAAGATGACATCCTTCAAACAACAGGCACACGTTCCAGACACTCTGCAATCTCCGACTGCTGGAGCAGACAAACGGGGGCAAAGTACCCAAGACCGAAGGCAGCGCCTTCCCCGTGGTATTCACCAGAACCAGTGCAACAGTTCCACACGTTCGGTAATGACCCAGCCCTGGCTCCGAGAAATCCCGCCAGATACGAACACAGAGAGGCTAGTTTACCAAAGACACTTCGAGATACGGATATAAAAACCACCACAGTGATGAGGTCTGTAGACTCCAGGCTGGGAAATATCAGCCATTCTAGTGAGAGCTTTGGGATTTTATTTCTTACATTCGCAAGTCAGGATTAAAAAAAAAAAAAAGGAGGGATGAATCACCGTCTGGGAGCCTGAAACAAACCAGGACTCTCATAGAAGTTTTTCCCTTTCTTGCTCATAAAACACGTTACCAGGGCGGAGTACTGACATCTATAGATGTAAAACACATTGTCAAAGGGGCTGTGAAGAACACACAAAACAAACACGCTCCATCGAGTAACAGAGAGAAGAGGTAGGTATGCTTGAGCCAAGCCCCCAAGAACACCCTTTTAAGCCACGTTTTTTTGCTCCCAAATATTAGTCACTTCTTGCAGAAAGTCAAGCTGGTTTGGGGGGCAGTCTGCAGCCCCCGGGTTGAGCTTCATAATGCACTTTGGACAGGAGAAGTCAAGCTTAAAAGCACAGATGAGAGTGTGAGCATCCGGAGAGGGTGGAGAGAGCAAAGCTCTTCGTTATTGCTAGTGTGTGGCCAATTAAATCCCTGGGAGTAGAGGCAGCACAACAGCAGCAGTTGTGCCTGTTTAAGGCAGCATTTCTACTAAACTAGGTTCCTAGACCACAACTATCCCCTAAACATGCAAGACTAACAGCTCCCATTTCAAAAGAAATACCAAAGCAATTAGCTAAGCCAGTCCTAAACCCAATCTGAAGTGATGCAACTCCAAAGCAGAATAAAACCTCCCAAGAGGAGATGTGCATCTCTCCCTGCTTCCCCTCTGCCTGCAGTCCCAGACCCCTGCTCCAAAGCCCCAAACAGGCTGGGCTAAGGGACCCAGTGTACTCGCTGGAGAAGCCTTTCCGAGCAGGTGGGGAACCGCATGGAGAACTGCCTCAGTTCTGAAAGGGGAAATGAGAGCCAGATGGAGAAGGCAATTCGATATGAACAAGAAGTTGAAAAGGTACCTGAAAGCTGGCCTGGCAGGGAACCAAGTTAGATGGCAACCTCTGAAAGCCAGAGGACAGCGAGAGATTTTCTTTCACGGTTGCCATCTCCTCGGCCACCTCTAGGCACGCACAGGGAGGTGTTACCATTGCAGAGACTGGAGAAGCCCGCAGTCCCCTGGACAGCATTCACAGGACCAAGGAGACCCCACGGACCAAGCACTGCATCCCACAAAGTGCTGCTGGTTTAGACTGACCGTTGTCTGAGCAACACTGGCCAAAAAAGCAGCTGGTTAACCTGAACCTTCCCTACTGAGCCCATGAGCGTTGTGCCGGTGGCCAACACCCTCAGCCACCCACCAAGCGCGACCACCCCACTCACATGCTCCCATCTGCCTGTGTCATCTGTTTGATCTGCCGGCTGTGGACCACCTGCTGAGCTCCCTCCGCAACTTGGTTTAATCGCGTCTCTAGAGCGCTCCGAAGGTCGTTTACTTTCACATCTGGAAGGGGATTCAGGCCAATGAAGACCCCCGCCCCCTGTGCAGCCTCCTCCTCCTCCTCGCGAGGAAGCAGGTCACGTCTCCTCCGGCGGAGGTCCAGGTCTGCCTGCAGTTTTAGGTCCCGATTCGGTTTGACATCATGGTCCAGCTTCTGGTCCCCGTGGGCAGCCACTCCTTTCTCAGGCTTTTGGGCAGCAGTGTCCTCAGCATCTGGCTTCTTCTCATCCTCGTTTGAGAGGCTCCCATCTGCATGCTTCTGCTTGCTCGGACTTCCCTGAGGATCCTGGACCATGTCCACCACGTTCTGCCGAGGAGCTTCTTTCTTCACCTCCACTTTGCTAGCCAGGTCCCTCTGCAAGGCCTGCGGCAGTTTGCCGTTAGCACCCTCACCCCTCTCAGCGTCTGCAGCTCTCTGACGCTCCCGTACGCGCTGCTCGCTCCCTGCCACGTTCAGTTTACTTGAGGAGTCCAGCGCAAGTGCCAGGTCTTTGGGCTCCACCTGACTCAGTGCTTTGGCTTTAAGGTCTGTTCCCGAGTCTCTTTCCAGACTCTTTCCTACTACTCCCTGAACTTTGGCAGCCCCTAACTGTTCTCTTTGGATGTGAGCTGTAGCTACTTCCACAGCTTTCAGGGAATTCTTCTCATGGATGTCTCTTCCGGCTTTGGCTTCATGACCTCCTACATTTTCTGCCAAGGGCTTCTTTTCTAGGTGGTTTCTGGCCGCTGGAACGTGCTGGGCATCGCCAGGAAGGGGATCCCCATTCTCTGCAGCTTTTTTAACAGCTCTGTCTATCTCCTCTTGTGGCACCTTCAGGTCCTTGGGAGGCACCCCAGGAATCTCACGCCTGTGCCCAGCCTCCTCCAGCTTTCCTGCAGTCGCTCTGCGCTGCTCGGTTGAGTCGGCAGGCCGCCTGCCCAGCCCCTGCAGAGGGTGCTCCAGCGGCTCCTTACCAACCGGCTTTGCGGCAGCGTCTTGTCTAGCTCCCGGGCTGTCTTCCTCCTTGCTCTTGGAGAGTGCCACGGCAGGCTCCTGTTGCATTTCTGCTGCAGAAGAAAAAGCTGAAATGTAAAGTCTTTTTCTCATGACGAGTGACCGATTCCCTTCTCCCACCACCATACCCTGCACTCGGGATCCTGTGCAAGGACCACACAGGAGAACGAGGTGAGCTGTGAGGAAGAGCATTATCCCTACACACGGGGACATGGGGGGGTCCCCACCTCAGAGGTCACGGTCAGTCCGACACGATCAGAAGTGGCTTCTGCAGAGTGGATCCTGCCACATGCCAGAGGGACTCAGATCTCCCCCAGCCTGATTTTAAAGCTATTTTGAGCAGTGACCAACTCACAAGCAAACACGCTCTTTGGCAATATCCTTACCTTGTTTTGGCTTCTCCTCTCCTCCCTCCTCCTGCCTTTGCTGGTGGATCTCCTTGTGCTGCTCTTCAATCACAGCCAGCAGTTTTGCTTGCTGATCAAGTAGCTGCTTTTGCTGTACCTGCTGTTCTTTGATCACCTGCAGCAGCACAGCATGATCAAGCAGTTTTGCCTGCTCCGCTTCTAAAAAAAAATGAATAAATAAATAAATAAGCAGATGGAAGAAAATGAGACCCACTGAAAGCTGCAGAGCAGCCAGGACACACAAGGACTCTGGCATCACTCTTGCAGGGTTTGTTTCATCGCATGTCCTCCCTTTGAACAAGAGGAAATTCCCTTTTCAAATCCATGACCTAAAAACCTCACTAATAGTCTCAGCACTGAAGCTACTGCGGTGGCTTTCCTCGGCAAGCGAGCCCGAGTCTGCAACCAGTGCCAGGTCGGCAGGAGGGAGGGGAGCACGTGGTACAGCTCTGCTTCTTGCACTGATGGCAACCACAGCAGCAGCACTGCGGAGTGCCTTCGCTAAGAAGGATAGCCGACAGCCCAGAATAGCTGCTCACTGATGCAGGTGCTAACTCAGGTCACTGCTCTCTAAAAACGTTATAGGTGGAGGGGTCAAAGCTAAGCTCTCATCATTAACTGCTCAGTCAGAAGCGCCAGGAAGAAGGGCCACAGAGGAGGCCGGTTTGCTGGGGGTCCCTGTGCACGTAAGGACAGAAGTCTGGCTGGCACAGGAACAAGAAGAGGACAGGACTGGCAGAAATCAGTCAAGGGAGCAAGGGGTCAGCTTCCCAAGTGAGGTGAGTTGGTTTTGGAGCTGCCTTGGTGCCTCGGAAAGCTCCAGCACTGCTGCAGCTTGGCTCTTGAGATCAGCCAGCGTTCTCAAACACAGATCACCTCTTGTAACGCACTACCAGGACTTCATCCCAGCTACGCTGGGTCTCAGGTCACCTCCCGCTGACCTGAGACACCGCTGCAACAAAACAAAACTCCCCACGTCAATAAAACACAAGGAAATCCTTGCCCCTCAGCTCTATGCAGCCATGGAGGCTCTCCAGAGCAAGTTACACAGAAGTGATGAGTGCATTTAGGGCCAAGCAGAAGTGACTCAAGTTGATTCACTCACTGCTGCAAGCTAGACATCATGGGCAAAGTATGAGTCCCAGGTCTGCACGGAAACGTTGCTGCATTTTCCCCTCCTGGACAGACACCCAGGCATATCGTATCTGGAGAGCATGAACTTGTGTGTCACTTGTCTCCCACACCAACGAGCAGCTTTTCTCCAAAACTGAAGGTGTTTCTAGAATATTATGCCCCAAAGGCAATAACGTCAAAATTAGTAGCCTCTAAAATGCCATTTAAATTAAAAAGGGATGCTGTCCAGGTTAATCCTTTTCAAGTACGCACTGCCACCCCCTGTCCTGCTAATAACCCACAAGGTGATTAAAGGGAAATATTTTCAGTTCACATTAGAGTGCTACCAACCAAGGGCCTCTGGAATTCCCCTTTCGCTTCCATTTACAGAAAGCTCCGTTATGAGGGGGAATTCAGTCATTTCAAGAGAGCAATTGACTTCTCAAGATCTGTTTATTTTTTGCACTTTGCTCAGAATAAACAATGAAAACAGAAGTCATTTCTACTGTCTCATTTTCTGAGGCTGCCAGGTCCCAGCTCAGCATGGGAATGTTTGCGTTTAACACGCAGCAAGCAAAGGTTTAATGCCAAATCAAAGCATTTCTCATTGAGAGCTTTACAAACACATGTAACTCCTGTATTTGTGTAACACACCTCTTCCACACAAACACAAGGCTACGCTAAGTCCCAGCTCTTCCTTTGATCTTGCGGAAAGCAGGCCTCATTCAGTGCTTTGGCTGGATTTTAACAGACACTCTTCATAAAAAGCATCTTGATTATAAAATGAAAGTACTTGAGCTCGTACAGCCAAGGGCAGCTAAAACCGGAGCACAGCAACAACAGTCCCAGAGAGGCAACTGTTTGCAAACGGCATGCATGGAATTACAGGGCTTGCTGTCTTGTCTTGCTCCCATGAAGCCTTTTCACCCTTTCCTCCCTCTTTCAGCCTTTAGGTACAAAGCTCAACCCTGAGCAGAGGAACAGAACAAGCCCAAGGCACCTTTCGGTGACATCCTCATGGGAGAGCTTCCCTGGCAAGTCCAACACACACATTCAGGTGGAAAACCCCACATAAACTCAGATGCCTGAATCCCCCTTGAAGTATGACAAACCCTCATGGTCCATACCTGCTATTAGGTTTTCACACTCATTTTTTCAGTCCCATTGAAATGCAAAAGGAAAATAAACCAATCAGGAAACCAAGATGTAACCACCGAAGAGGAGGACGATATGGCCCCTGTGTGCAGTAACTGTCAGTTGCAATCAGTCTCAGGATCGAGTGCCCATCACGTCTGGACCAGAATACGGAGGGATCACAGGAATGTGAACAGTCAGGGAACCCACGCCGCGCACAGGCTATGAATCCTCAAGCTCTGGGTCCAACCCTCACATCCTAGCAAGGCGGAGGCTGCAGGCAGCATGCTCAGCCTGAGGAAGGGCCAACCCCAGAGTAACAGCACCACCGTGGAAACGCAGCAGGGAAGGGGAAAGGTGCGGATGGGGCTTCAAGGCCACTCCTCTGCACAGCTATACACCCCAGGTCTCCCCATGCACTGCAGCCCGCTTCTCCCCCACGCCAAAGGCCCCAAGGCTGTTAGACGATGCCCACAGAGGAGCACATTGCTGCCGGGTCCCCACTTTGCATAACCCAGACAGTTTCACTCCAGTCGTGCTCGTCTTGACTCAGCGCTGCCTGCACTCGGGAGCTGGGGAGAAGACAGGCCTGGATTCCAGCGTGACTCACATCCTCGAGCAGGCCTTGCCAGGGACTTCGCTTTGGAACATGCCAGCCTCTGCCGGAGGCGTTAGCCCGCTGGAGACAGGCACTAATTGCTGCCGTCGCCGAGGTGACTGTGGCCTAAAGCTATGTGCTCACAAGAGCCAAGAAGAACAGGCCGGCTGGCACGTTCCTCCTACGGAGAAAAATCCTGCACTTTTACCTCGGGCTCCTAGAGGGAGCTCGGCGCCCTCCCCTCCCTGCGCCCCAGGGACTTGCACTCACCCTCCAGCTTGTTCTCTGCGTTCTCCTGCTGCTTTTCCTCCGTATTTCTGATCTCTCTCTGCTCCAGCTGTTGGGCCTGAGCTGGGTCCGCTCTGTCTGGGGGGGGCAGCTCTTGCTTTTCACCTGTGGACGAAGAGACCAACAGACCTTTGTAGTTGATAAGGACGCTCCAGCAGCAGATGTTCTCTAAAATGACTCCACATCGTGTTGTCCCTCCCTGCCTAAGCCAGCACAGTTTACATTCAACCTGATGACTGCAAGGGAAGTAATAAAAAAAATATTTAACAATCTTATAGACTCATGGCAGTGAGCCAGTGCTAACTACCTTAGCCAATTAAAATGCAAGAACTGTTCTAACTAGCTTTTAGATGGGCACTTAGCAATGTGTTACCTGTCAAGATCTCCCAGCTCTGTGTCCCCGGTGAGTTCGGAGACGCACAGGAACAGCATGGCACCTGACATTTAGTAGGCTAGCAAACAACTGTTTGACAGATATTATAGTAGCTGTCAAAGCCACCAGATTCCTCCTTTTCCCCAACAGCTGCTGAAGGGGCTGTGCATACTCACATGCTAATCTTGTGAAATTAAAAGGAATCACTGGGACGTAGGTGGAAATAACCAAATTGCCCAGTCGCCAGGGAGAGATTACAGGACAAGAGGAGAATTTGTACAGATGAGCCACAGTGGGGGGAGCTTACCAGGGTCAGCTTCCTTCTCTACGGACTTCGCAGCCTCCTCTGCTTTCCTGGGTAGCTGGAGGTTCGATTTCTCCTTGTCACCTGCAGCCTCAGCTTTCTTCTCACCGTCCAGCATGGCAGCTTGTGCTTTGGCTTCCAACACTCGTTTGTCTGGCTCCAGATCTTTGTATGGCGGCCTGCCATCCTGCTGCACGTCCACCTCCAGGACGTTCTTCAGATTCTTAACAGGCTTGTCAGTCCCTCCCCGCAGTTGGTTCTCAGCAATTGCTTCCATCCCCTGTTTCGGGCCAAGTGCCTCTTTCTCGGGATTCAGCTCGGCTGGCTCCTCCACTGCTGGCTTGAGCAGATTACCATTGGCTTTCCCGAGCGCAAGCTTGTTCTCATCAGATTCCTCCCGCTCCCGCCCCATGTCCACAATCACTTCGTCATGCGGGACAGGCGGCTCATGGCGATGCGCTTCTCCCACAGGCAGGGCAATCCCTAGGGTAGATGTCAGACAGCGTTAGGGGGCTTGTTATTAATGTGGGAAAATAACATCCAGCAGGTTCACAGCATACGTGGCACCCAGCTACCTACTGCCCTTTCTCAGCTGCCTACACTTGCTTCCTCATCAAGAGGCTGCATTCCTAGCAAGCCTCAAGAGCAGCAAACAATAAATTATCTTCAGTCTACAAGGTAAAAAGCAGAGATCGGGATCTTTACTTGAAATAATGCTACAGACCACTCTTTAACATAAGTCTCCCAACTCCAAAGCTGACACCTTTTCCCCAGACTCCTTTTTACCTTGATCAGGCCGGTCAAGCTGTACTTGTTCCTGTAGCTTTTCTGCCTCTTCATCTCTCTTGGGTACTTCCATGGGCACCTTGATCTGTGGCTGCTCCATCTCTTCCTTCTCATCCAGCAGCTTTGGTTTATCGCGGTCATCCTCTGCCTCCTCTACCACCGGGTTCTGGTCTGTCGAAGCAGGACAGTTAGTTGCGTGAGGTCACGCACCGCTGCACTGTCAATCCACCAAAAGGATCGAGGCAATTTCTCTGTCTGCCACAACCCTATTCCTCCGACACAAGCCTAGCAGCTATTTTTCTTCCCGTGCTAGTATTTAGAGGTGGAGGGCTCTTGTTCTGGGGTTGCTCCGTCTGTTTCCCTAACAGTCGCTTTTTATGAAGCTACGTAACGCCCAAGCCAACGCCACGGAGCGGGCCGGGCGGCGGAGGGAGCGGCGTGCCGCTGCGAGCCCGCACCGCCAGAGGGTAGCAGCGACCCGGGCTCCCCGCTCACCGCCCCGAAGCGGGGAGCCCGAGCACGGCCGGGACCCGGGGCCCCGCAGCAGCCGCCGGGGCCACCCCGAGCACCCCGCTCTGCTCCCCGCTCCCACCTGCGCCGCGGGGGAGCGGTTCAATGCCTTTTTTTTTGTTTTCCTTCTCCCCTTTTTGTGCAAGAGCATTTGCTTTTGAACGAAGAAATGAGCAAGGGAGAGAGGAGCTGCGGGACCCCAGAGAAGGCATCCAGTTTTCAGGAGAGCAATTAAACGACCATGGGAACAAACTCCCAAGTGACAGGGGGGATTCTCTTGATCTCTTAAGAAATAGGGTTTTTTTAGAAGACGCATCTCAGTCAAACAAGTTACTGGGCTCAGCACAAGAGTAGCCATGAGGAATTCACGGCATGCTACATGCGATCAGACAACAGGCTCTTCTGGCCTTAGAGACTAAGAGGGCAGATGAAGGAAGACCTATACAGTGCGCACACGTAGCAAAGTCTTCCTTAGCAGAAGAGCAGTAAAGGAAATGTAATTGTTTCCCAGCACTGAAGTTGCACTGCAGATTGTTTTCCATCCAGCAAACTAAAAAAAAAAAAAATGTATCTTCTCTAACAAAAAAAATTCTCAACTCTTCCCCCCATTTGTCCTCCCCCATGTGATTTCCTTTGGGGAATTAATTCTATAAACATCTTTCAATTTTCTCCTCCCCCTCTGCAGGGCTGGTGCGATTTATTACAAGATGAACTCATGGGAAAGAAGAGATTGCCACAACTTCAGCTGCGTGGGCCTTACCCAAGTTGGGAAAAAAAAAGAGAACAAAATCCTGGCCCAGAGGGAGCCGTGCCAGAACTACCCAGCACTTGTCCAGGACCCTGGAATCTCTGGCCTCGAGCACTGCACCCAGTCGCGAAGGGACACACACTCGGGCTGGCCAGTTTCCAAAGTTTCTTTGGTTCAGTATTGATGACAGGAGGGGAGAAGGGCTTGGATTTTCCGAGAAATTCTTGTCTAGTGCCCAAGGGTCTCTCTCCATTGAGGGACTTCCCAGAGTTCAGCGAGTCAAGGCAGGACACTCCTCCTTTCAGGAAAACACTGAATGCGAGAACCAGTGCCCACTCCTGGACGGAGGCCCTGGGAAGCAGGACGCTGAGGCCTGGGGAGGGGAGGTGCTCCGCATTCTCTTGTACGGATGTTCCCAGCTAAATTTTGGCTTCATAGCAACAATCCATTTACTCTATTGGAGGAAAGTTTTCATTAATCACTTCATGAACCAGGGAGATTGTTGCATTCAGAGAAGGCCGCATCTCATCTGAAACATCTCACCTGAAACAAGGGGATCTAGAGCGCTGCAATATGGTCACAGCTGACCTCAGGTCCAGAAAGAAATTACGACCAGAGGCAGCCATAAAGCAAGATGATGGTCGAGAACAAAAGAACGGGGAGGAAGCTTTCCATGCAAATGGGAAAACAGAAGAAAGAAACAGAAATACCTCTGCCTCGCATAGCTGCAGTCTAGCCAGACGACCCAGTCGAACATGCACAGGGCTGTCCAACACACCGCAGCAGGTGAAGCCACCAGTGCATCCAGGATACAACCAGGTCACTGGGGAAGGCCCTGTTCACAGAAGGGTTGAGGTTGCAAGAGACCTCTGGAGATCATCTAGCCCAGCCCTCCTGCTCAGGCAGGGTCACCTAGAGCACACCGCACAGGATCGTGTCCTGATAGCTTTTGAATAGCTCAAGGACGGAGACTCCACAACCCCTCTGTTGCTGTAAAAAGCATCAATCATAAATCAAGAGACGGCTTGTATGTTCCGCATTTTGAAAACAATGCAGGCAAAACAAAAATAAAAGTCTCCACACCATAATAAGACAAAGTTGCCTCTAAGCCGTCATTTGCTCAGCAGGAAACAAAATTAAGTTCATCATCAGGGCGTGAATTAACGGCCTCTCACGCTGCATGGAAATCTATAAGGGGCTATATGTGGTTTGCAGAGAACAATTTTGCTCAGGATGTGTAATAATCACTCTAACTGTCTAGTCGCCCTTCAGGTCCCTTTGGAGAGCGTTACAGTAATGCTGTGCCTCTTAATGTTTTATGAGTGGCGTTGGACTTTACAGGCAAAGGCTGAGAGGCTATAAAAGCTTCTTGGCTTACAACAACAGAATCTCAGCATTAGGCACCAAGGAGGGCTTGCTTTGCCTTATGAGGAAGTCCAGACCCTCGCTGCTAGCGGGTCCTTCCGAACCACCCCAGCTTACGATCCTCTTTAGCGGCTCTGCTCACATTTACACGCAGAGAAGCGAAGGGAGCTGGCGGGGAAAGGCAAGGCTTGCTGCAACTGATTTGTGTGTGTGTGCATGTGCGCGCCTATGTGTTGTGGTTTGCCAACAGCCTCTCTAGGCTGCAATAAAATTTCATGATTAGCAACCTAAAAGCTTCCCTTCCCCCCTGCTCCTGGTTCGGATAGTAGCAATGGTCCCAGAAAGACATTAAATCCCTCCTCACATGGTTTTCATATCGCTCTTGTCCACCGCAGTAATGACCGTAGCCGAAACCTGCGTCTACACATCCTGCTCTTTTGGAAGCGATTGCGAGACCGGCCCTGCCGTGCTCCTCCCGAGCGGACGGGACCGGGCAGAGGGAGCAGCGGTGACCGGAGCCGCATGCGAGGACGGGGCACGCTCTGCCTGCTGGCAGAAAGCACAGTTTCTGTCCTTCCCCCCGCCCAGACCTGGTGTCACTGCTGCTCCTTCTCAGCGCCGCTCTCCTCTAGAGGCTGCGACCCCCTCCCGCGCCCAACCTCAACTCCCTGCGTCCCACGAACCGTCCCGGGCCACCCCGATGGGGTGGAGGGCCACCCCGGGGCACCCGCGGGCCCAGGGCACACTCCCAGGCACCTCCGTCTGCCGCTCCGGGCATGCAGAGCCCTGGCAGAGGCAGGCAGGGAAGGCTGCTAGATGTTTTCGTTTTCCAGATTAGGTCAAAGTTAGAGAATTCTACAATCCATTTGTGGTGCACAGCGAAAGACAGGGAGCCTGGGGAGACGCAGCCCTCCCAGTGACCCGCGCGCCTCCTCGGCGGCCGAGCGACGCTGGCTGCAGCCCTCGGGGCAGGACCTCTGCCCGCCAGCGCCGGAGCATCCGCCGAGGGCCGTCGGGTTCAGCGGACGGGATCGATTTGTCCCAGCGCAGTTCCAGCGCCCAGACTTGCCCACATCGCCCCAGCGCAGCGAAGCAACCCCGCTTGGTAGGACCCGTGAAAGGAGCATCCTGCTACGGGAGCCAAAGCAAAGGTGGAGACGGAGAGATGGGGCAAACCGCTGCCCTCGGACGCACCGGGCGCCCACGGCGGCTCCGGCACGCACGAGCCTCCCGCGGCCCCGGGAGCAGGAGCAGGAGCGCCGCGCGGCCCCGCTCTCCCACCTCCGAGGACAGGACGGGCAGGAAGCCTTTCCGCCCCGGCCGCGCCGAGCCCCCCCGCCCCCAGCGCCTGAAACGGTTACAGATTTCACAAGGTTATCGAATGGCATCACTGAAATTAGTTCACAGTTGTCTCCCGACGCACCAGCAGTAAAAACGAACCCAAATTGCAAGAGGCTGATGGTGCCTTTTCTGTGTCACAGGCACTATTAAAAGATCTCTCTCACAAAGCACCAGGGAGAGCTGTAGCAGAGTCAAGCTGTTCCTACAGCTATTAGGAGCTGTGTCTAATCCACGTTTCACACATGTTCGGGGCTGCTCTGCTAATAACGCAGCCGCCTCGGCTGGCGGGGACGCGAGCTGGAGCCAAGCGGCTTCGCCGGGCCGGATGCCGCGGGCGCGAGGAGCCACGGCGCAGCGCCCTGCCCGGCCCACACAGATCCGGGTTTTGCCCTCGTCCTTAAAAAGTGAAACAAATCCCAGGGGATGAGTACGGTCTCCCGGCTCCCCTGAGCAGCACCCCGACCACGGGAGCGCCGGGGAAAGGTTGCTCTTGCATAACGAGCGTGAATCAGGTCTTTGTTACGAGATATTGCACAACGCGAGAGGAGGAAAACGAAGCAGAAACGATCAAGTAAGGAGCTGAAAAATATTACAAAATCTTAATCCGCCCCATGAGACCCTCTAGGGTGCTTTCAAATACAGAGAGAAATTGCCTAATTAGCTTTTTTTTTTTTTTTTAAATGGATAATTGCCTTCATGAGCTTTCACAGGCAGCTTAGCAACCTTTTAACATACGCACACACGCTGCATGGAGCACCGAACGCTTCTGAAAGGGTTTTATACCTTTCCCGAAGAGCTGCTGACAGTAAACCTCAAGCCATACAGGCAGGGGCTGTAATGGGCACTTGGGTGTCGTTAGTAAAAACACTATTCAGAGTTCGCCGGTCAATACGTGTTCACATAAAAGGGCAATGTTCTAATATTCATAATCCCCGGGCCCACGGGGCAGGGTTTTAATGAAAGTCTGTACAGTTCTGGTCTCCGCAACATCAAAGAGGCCAATAAAGCTCCGCTCGCATGCTGACAGGCAGAAGTCAGATGGCGAACGCCAACTCGGGGAAAGGCCCGGCCCGGCCCCGAGCGCGGCCGCGGCAGCGGGCTGGGGGCAGGCGTGTGCCCCCGGCCCCACGAGCCGCCATGTGTTTCTGCTAAAGCCTTGCGCGAGGAACGAGCGGCAGATGTGGGCTGCCGAGGGCACCCAGGTGATGCGGGGCAGCCCGCATCCTGCGCCCCTGAATGACAGGATGCAGCTGCCGCAGTGTTTTCCCGGCCCCGGGCTCGTACCTTCGCAAAACAAGGCCGGGTCGGACGAGGCGGGGGGAGCGGCGGCGGGAAGAAGGGCACCATTTAACGCCGCTCATTGCTAGTCAAGCCGACATCCTGCAGAGAGGCGGCGAGGCACGGCTCCAGGAGCGGCTCGGCAGCGCCGGGGCGGCAGCAGGGCCGCGGCTCTCCTGGGGCAGCGCTTGCTCGCGGAGCACGCGGCTCCCCCGGCACCGCCGCGGCTCGGGCTCATTGTTCCACTTCCTCTGCCCGGCTCGTTCTCACCCTGCTCCATCCCACTTCCTCCTCCCACAGGATGAGGCTTCCGCGCCAGGCTCCGCTTCCCAGGGAAGAGCAGCCCCCGGCGCTGCCTCCCTCGCGCTGGCCCGGCACAAAACAAACCAAGGTGCACGGGGAAGGAAGCGGGGATTTTACTGGGAACACGCTTGTTAGTACGTTCGGAGCCGCACAGCTCGGCCCTGGGAAGTTTATGAGCCGAGAGCACTAAAAACGCCTTCCTCCTAGGCAGGATTATTTAATCCAGCATCAAGTACTGTGCAATAAGGACTAATGCTGACGAGCTCTAAACGCATGCAGGGGGAATGCCAGGGCAACTTAAGATGCGCTGTGCTACATGATGATTAAACGCAGGCTTCCTGCTCTGCCTCCCCGGTTCACGCGGAGAAGTGGAGAAGAGATTTAGCAAACTCCAGCGGACACAGTCTTTTATGGGACTTTTTTTATTTTCCCAGTCACAAGAACACGTGTCATTAGCAACCCCTCCTGAAACGAGCAGCTGTTCTCTGGCCATTACCGCTCCAAAATTAACCAAGACGGAAGAATTCAATTGCATCCCTCCTCCCAGCCCTGCTGAGTGTGCATGATTAAGGGATTGAGAGCATCTTTTGCTAAGAGTTCATGGGCATCTCAGTGCCTGACAAGGCACGCGCGCCTCGGATGAACCGCTAGCGTGAACGCATAAAACCCCACCGTCAGGGACAGAGCAACCCAGGAGTGAATGTTATCGGAGGCAGCACCGGTGTCTCGGAGACACTCAAATCTGTGCAGCAGGAACACAGCCAGCAACCAGGAGGAGGATAATCTCCAGAAGAGACAGCCCTTTTCTCGCTTCCGTTCTCAATCTCTGCGAGGATATTTCAAGGCCCCCAAAGAACAAAAAACCCGAGCAGAACCAAACAAAAATAAAATAAAGAAACAGGACACAGCCACAGATGAGGGGCAGCACAGGGTCACGCGACACCTGCTAGCGATGGCCTTGCGAGGCAAGCCTGCAGCTGGGGAAGGGAGGGTTCGGCCGTAATTCTATCAACGGCCACAGTAAACAAATAATAAATAACGTGAACCAGTAAACAAAGCTGAGGCATAATCACGGGCTTTGTCAGAGCTAAAACCGAATCCAAATTTATATCCTCACAACCAAAAAAAAAGTCAGTGCCCATAAATTTACATACCTTTGAGCGCAATGAATGGCTTGTTATTGGAACCATGGACAATGTGCTGGCAGAAACAGTGAAAGCAGCCCTGTTTGGCTCCTCGCACCCTTCATACAGGTGGCCAGCACAGAGCTATCTCTGCGCTGTGCTCACAGAGCTGCTTTTATCACCCCGCACGGGTAGTTCTGTGCTCTGTCACTAGAGGGGGGCCCTGGCCTCCCCCACGGGCCCTCCTTTCCCCTTCCTCCTCTGAAAGAGCAGCCCTCCGGAAGGCATCCTCGGAGCCCCCACCAGGCATTTCCAGAAGGCAAAACTGCACCTTTTTCTTGGGAAAAGTTTCTAGGATGCTCTAAAGATGCCTGGAAACAACTCTGCTTCCACCATGGCGGTTTTTTCCCCAGAGATGGAGCTGGGCAGAGGGGCTGGGAGGCACGACTCCAGCAGACACATACCTGGGATTTTGACAGAATCCTGGTCAATTCTGGTCTCCTCTCCTTCAAGGCGCTCCAAGCCCACTGCTTCGGACTTCACAGGGGTGTCCTCCGTTGCGGACAAGGTGGTGTACGTGCTAATCACCAGTATTCCCAGGCCAATCCACAGTATAATCTGCACAGTGTGTCAGAGCTTCAGTTAACGCGGTAAAACAAATGGGACTGCTCTATACGACATTCTTCACACAAACAGCACCTCCAAACAATTCAAAGCTCAGTGCAATTACAGATGTCAATAAGTGAGAGAAGAGGAGAGAATTTTAAGAGGCAAAAAGGAAGGAACAGTAGCTTTTGGCTGAGGTTTGTATTTGGATGTAGATACAGGCAAGTGATAGTTTCAGATGCTGGAAGCTGTTGAAAAGAAGACTCCTGTATCAGAGGGACTCAGAAGCAAGTGGACAAGGTATAAAAATAGTAAAATGCATCTAGTGCACAAGAGTCCAGCTGCAGGGACTCATTCCCCAGTATTTTCAGCAACTACATTAGAACACCATGAAATCAGATCTGGCTGAGAACAGCAGACTGACCTGTTTACAACCTAAGAATGTTTTTGATGAATTGTTTAAAAATTCTTATTTTTGAGAACAAGAAGAACAAGACCTTCACAAAGTCCTGGTGGCTAGTGCTCAATAAACTGATAAGAAGCAACTTGCTGATTTCCAAAGAGCTGAGACCAAACAGGAAAAAAAAAAAAAAAAAAAAAAAAAAAAAAAAGTAAGATGGAATCTAGATCCCGAGAAGGGAAAAAACTCTGTGAAGTTCTGACTTAGAAAGGAGAAGAACACCGCCAAAAGGCAAATTTCTACAGCTAATTTTATCATTATGAAAAGACAAAAATCCCAAGGTCTAATTCCACATGAGCCGTAATAATAAGAAACTCTACACCTTTAATAATGCAAGAAGGACAAGCAAGATGTGCAGCAGCAATACGGGCAAAGGAGCGTTTGCCTGTTGGTGTGGCAGAGCTGCCAAAAGCCCGTCTGCTGCTCCGAATGAAAGCAGTACCCGTTCAAAGAGCTGAGTGGATGGATTGCTGGCTGACAACACTGACTGGCAAGATTTAATTAAATTCCAATATATTATTTTTACCTAGTTAATCATGGTAATTGTCATGGTAAGGGCTTCTCATGGAACCTGGTCTGCATGTCAACGAGTATACAGTGCTACGAATGACTGGTAGGAGAAACTCTGTGCTGCAGATAGCAGGCAAAGAATTTGCACCCTCCGCTAGAAACTCATGTCCCCCCACAAACAACTTCTCACAAAGACCATGAAAGCAACAGGAACAATCATATGCAAAACAAAATGTCTCTGCAAAGCTGAGAAGTTAAACGTTTGCAATAAATTGGTATTTATTATGCAGGAATTTCTTTTCCTTAAGTACATCCTGCTCTGCAGTGTTACAGATCTGGCTCATGTCTGCTGCTCTGCATATGGGAGCAAAGGCTCCAAGGCAGCGCTGTGAACTGCATCGTCTCTTTATTTGCAACCAGCTGCCACCCGGTGCGACACACTCGGGGCGTGCGGGCAGCACGCTGCTGTGTCTTCTCTCCGCTTTTTGCCGATTTCCACCTCCACCCCGGCTGTGTGCTCGCTGACTGCAGGCTTGCTGGGGCGAGGATGCTGCTTTTTTCACCACATGCCTAACAGGAACAACTTGCTATGCATGCTTCACAAGTCAGTCATATAAAAGTCTCTATCTGCAAAAGAAACCTGCTGCTTTGGTACAAAATATTGCTACTGTCCAGCGGAAGGCAACCAACAAGCTGCCTGTCCCTTCTGGAGGGAGGTACAGGACAAAGTACATAGGTCATTCTGACTCGCGTTGTGATCTCAGGAGCTCATGAGAGGACCATGTCCTGTGGGACTACATGCGCTCCCCTATTCCTCCAAAAGCCTTATCCTGCAATATTTAAGACACAATTAACACAAAGCACAACAAAAGGATGCAACTCAGTGCAAGAAAAACAGGAACAGTAGCGATGCCCAGCAGCCACAACTGAAGGCTGCTGTGGGCTGCAGGAAGGAAGAGACGGGAAATAAAGCGGAGAACTGAAACTGATGGGAAGGTTTAAATGTTGGCACCCCAAGGGAGGGACAAGAAGCTAACGTTTTGCTCTCCCTCTTCCATTGTGCTGAGAGAGGTCACCCAGAAACACAGGTCAGTGTGGTCCAGAGCCACGGGCCCAGGAGACCCCGTTCTCAGCATGTCTCTGCAGACAGGAAGACGCCCTCAGAAGGAAAAGGTTGGTGGGATGCAGAGCAGCTCTGGACAAGACTAGCAGCATGGTCAAAGAGCAGAGGCCAGATCTTAGAGATGTTGTAAAGGAAACAAAAGTAAAATCTGGTCCCTGCCTTGCTCTGTGGGTGCACAAAGAGCAGATATCCTGCCATCCTGCTCAGGCCAAAAACAGAGTCAGCAGGTCTTTGCCACTTCTGCCCTCAGCTTGGAGACTGTCTGCTTCCTTTCCTCACACAATCTGAAGTCCCAGCAGAAATGCATTTTGTGACTGGAAGGCTGAGCTAGCGTCTTCCAGAAACAACGGCAGAGAGGAAGAGCATTTCCATGAAGAGGATCTATTCTGGTGCCGCAGGAACCAGGAGCCACGTGGGAGAAAAGGGAACTGTAGGAAACAGCTGAAAAGATGAAATGTTTTAAAGGAATTTTTGTTGTTTCTTATCTAATTCTTAGTGGGGAACCACATAACTGAATGCCTTGGATTCAAAACCCCTTTGATTGTTTAACATTTGGAGTTCATCTGCAAGCGTCTCAGAGCAGTGGGTACGCACACACACGGCATTCAAAGACAGGCTGGGCTGTCCACAAACCAACAGCCTTCCCTCACCTTCAGCTCCACCCCATCAACACACCCCATCCTCACCTACCCCCTGAGCAACTGCAGACCAGGATAAGGAGGTCCACAATTGGGCCGAATTCCATGCAGATATTTATGACATGTAAAAACAGGCAGTTTGTACTCGAGGGGCTACCGAGGCTAATCTCTGGCAATCAAAGGAACAGAACGCAGGCTGCAAGGACTACGCGGCTCAAGAAACCGAAGCCAGGCAGAGGTCTTACCCCCAAGCAAAGCTGCTGAAGAGTGGAGAACCAAGAGCAAATGGGGCCGTAACACTGCAGAGCGGTTATAAGCAGTTAGGGACCGAAGCACAGTCACACAAAACAAAGTCAGTGTCCGGTCTCTAGTAGCTACAGCAGGTTTGGCGGCACTGCTTTAAAGCTGCCTCTTGCCTTCATCTGTGAGCCACACACTCCCAAACCCTTCCAGAGGGCTTTTTTCTTTTTTTAAACACTCCATCAAAACAGTTTAAGGTCAGGATGCTCTGAAAGGGTTGGTCTTTTTTTAATTATTATTTTTTATTGTTATTAAAGGCCCCACATTTGTAGATGAAGGCCATTAAGGGACTGAGGCCTGCAGTCAGCCAGCCCAGGGAGCAGAAATGACCTCACTGAAATTAAAATAAACAAATAAATAGCCACTTCTATCCCTCTTCAACTCACTGCAGTGTCATGAGACAAGGTCTCAGAGACAGCACTTCAGCGAGATTACAGGAATTTCATCTGCTCCTGCATCGCTGCTGGGTTGCGGAGGGGCTGCTCCAGCAGGACAGCAGAGAGACCCCAGGGTGGAGGCCTCCACACACAAGCCAGCAACTTAAAGCTAAGGCCATGCTCATGCTGAAAGTCAACTCACTATTTTGGAAGGCTCCTGCCGACATCTGCAAGGCCTGCAAGGAGCACAGCTCATGGCTGCACTGCGTCCTCATTCTAGCAGTAAGCCTCAAAAGAGGGAATTTTTGTCCTCCATTCTGCAAGCTCTTGCACTATGCAGTATTTGCTGAGCCGGACAGACTGCGATGAAGCTGCCTAAACAGGGAGAGTCTCATACTGAGAGCAGAGACCATTCTCCAGAGGCACCTCTTAATGTGGACATCGCAGGAGCACGCGCAAACACCTCTGGCTGCAACCTCTTCTAACGCGCAGGCCAGCAATGCAAGAGGCCTGTCTCCCGAGAGGAACGCTCGAGCACAGGCAGGAACTCAGAAACGGAATTTTACACGTCCGTTTCCTCCACTGGTTGCTCTCCCTCAGTCATCCTTCCTCCCAGAAGATAACTTGAACTTTGTACAGAAGTGTCATTAGCTCAGACTATCTCCTCTAACCACGCCTGAGCCATCAGCAGGAATCAAAAGCTGCGTTTGTCTAGAGTGACGACATCCTCTAAACTGTGTTGTTTTGGACACCAAGTAGTTTGGAGGGACAGAGTAATCACGAAGGAATGCAAGAGCCCTGGGTGCTCCTGGGTTTCTCTGCTGCGCTTTGACGGAGATGCTACGCTTTAAGAACCGTAGCGAGTGAAAACCTGTGTGCAGTGAAGGTGTGCTGGCCGCTGCAGGAGGAGGAGAGGGCAGAGGGGATCTCTCTTTCCATTCACACATGAGCGTGATGAGAGGGGTCATTTCCTGACCTTGAGCAGCCTCTCTGTGGCTCCTCTTCCCCAACCGGGACAACAGTAACTCCCGGCCTCCCTAGGAGGGGCCTCGCAGACAAGCTTGTGTCAACACTGGGAAGCCAACACCTTCCTGTTGGAAGTTAAACACTCTGTTTACAGACCTTAACGCGACCTTCAGCAGAGCTCTGCCAAACCTCACTCCGTCCCCCCCACTCAAGGCTCCCAGAGGGCAGCAGGATACGGACCTGCGCCTTTACAGGGACATGCTTGATGCTAACCACAAAAAAGGGGACTTTTTCCCCAATCCATTCACAGCTCTGCATGCCTGAATTTAAGCTTTTTAACTTGCCCTAGTTGCTCTGTTACCTGATCGTCTTTCCAGCACACCAAGCCTTTCAACTAAGCCACCCCCATAGCCTAATCCAAGCGGCAATTCCCAGCCGCTGGCTGGCTGCCAGCTGTTGACTGACCAGCGGTTGTAATAATTAACAACTCCCTGGCAGAACGCAGTGCTCTTCGCTGGCCAAAAAACATCTGGGACTGCCCGTATCCCTCTCCCGCTAGAATCCTCTTCACCACCTTTAATGCAACTCCTATTTTTTTAACCTAAGCTTGCACCACCTTTCCAGCCCTGTGACACTGGACTTCCTATATTGCCAGCCCTGTAAGCTACCCACCACCGGCCTTTGCTTGAAGCCAGAGGTGGCTTAATAAAACAGCCGGCTCTCAGCGAGAGCACACGTGCAGAAAAACTACCGGAAGAGTCAAGACAATTTAGGCAAGCTGGAGCTGAGAACTTACAAGAGCTAAAGCTGAGAAGGTCTGTTGCTTTTGTAATAAATTTAAGGACGGTGGAGGTAGGGAGAGAGAACATACACGTATATTGTTTAGACATAGAAAAGCGGGGAGGGACAGCTATGCCCAGAGCTGGCCCCTTCTCCCCCACGACTGCCACTTTTCACAGGAGCATATTTTGATGGAGTGGAGTGCCTGATCAAAGAAAGCAGGAAAGAAGGAGGAGACCAAAGACAGGGCTTCAGGGAAAGAATAAATGACTCTTCCCAGAAGACCCGGAGGAGCAAGGAGAGGGTGGGCCCAGAACCCAGTTGCCAGCGTGGAGGCAGGGAGGCGTTCGGCAGCCTAGTGCACTGCTGAAGACAGGTGTGCCCTTGCTGCAATGCTCCAGAGCATCAGTCAAAGCAAGTATGTAAACCTGACAGGCGATGGATCATTCAAGAGAAGGCTGGACAGTTTGCTACCAGCCCCCTGAAATGCCAGGGTAACCTGAGGGCTGATGCTTTAGATAAGCCCTTATCCTTGATGGGGATTTCTGCAGGGCAAACATCTTCTTCACCAGTCTTGTGACCAGCATTTCAGGTCACGCCTTATGAGGGCCCCAGTGTTCAACCGCGGGCAGCTGACAGTTGCCTCTAGGCAGCCAGTCTAAGAGCTCAGCAAATCCTAAGTGCAGTTTCAAGGCACTGCAGAGCAACATTCTGGCTCAGCCGGAATAGAAAGCAATTCTTGAAAGTGCTCTTTGTTTCCCTGAAAAATCCAGGCTGGCATTCAGACTCCTGCTTAGGGTTTCAGTCAAAGAAGTTAGGACGAAAGTGTCAGAATTCAGAGTGAAAGCTGGAAAGTTGGACTATTTCCTCATGTCAGAGAAAGCGTGGGGAAAGAAAAAAAATACGCCCTGCTTAAAAACTTCATGTACATTTGCAAACCCACAAGTCATTAAACACAGAAAAAGCCATTAGTTCAATGGGACCCACAAAAATGTCTTCTCTCCCCCTGCTGACTCTGCAGTTTGCTGAAAACCTTATTCCCACACCAGCGCTGTCGTGACTGGCAGTGCTGGAACAGCGGCCTGCTAAAAGGCCATGGATTAAGTTATTGTTAGAAAAAAACAAAACATGTTAATTTCAGCTCCATAAAAACACAGCAAAAACACAAAGATCAAGCTTAGCAAAGAGACGCTTTGTTTCCGTCCCCGAGGAGGCCAATTCAAACTGGAGCAAAAGGAAAAGCTGAACTTCTAATAGCCTCTGAACGACCCCAATTTTTTAAAAATCAATTCCTGAAGCAACACCTCTATGTGTGTGTTCCTTTTTATTGTTATTTTGGTTGAAACCAGAAAGCCGAGGGTCAGCAGCAAGAACCGCATCGCTGAGAAACCGTGTTTATTTTACCCAGCCCAGACAGGTTGCAATGTAAGGCCCGTTAAGGTTTTATATGCTGCCTGGATTTCTCATTCTGTGGATACAGAACTGAAGCCTGCCTGACAAGGGGCTGCAAGCAGCATTTTATGCATTAAATGAATGCTTTGCTTGCTGCTGGAGGATAGAGGGGTGGTGCTCTAGCACAGGGCAGGCCATGCACGGAGCCAGCACCTCCTCTCCTGCTGTCTGCGTGCTGGTGAGCAACGCTGCTCCGAGCAGCCGACCACAACGGCTCCCACCTGTAATGGGGCAGACTGGAAGGGGAAAGGTTGGAGAGCTGTTGAGCAGTTTCCCTGCTGCAGCCAAATTAAGCACGTTCCCAGGCTCTACAGAGGGCTTGGGGGGGATGTCAAGCAGCACGAGCACTGACCTGCGAGCACAGGGCATTCTTGTGGATCTTCTTGTAAATAAGAGCCGGGCAGATAAAACAGATGAGGCTTCCCATCGTAGCACCTGTCAGGCCCAGGACCGTTTCCACTGGCAAAGAAGAACAAGAAGTCAGCACGGTCCTGGCAGCCAGAGCAGCAACGCCCAGCGGCTGTGCCCACGTCCCCGGGGAGGCCGCGACGCAAGCCCGGCAAGGCAGGCGATCCCTGCGACCAGCCACTGCCACCAGCGCTGCATCCAGGCAGCTCGTAGCAGCTTCCCGCTGCTGCACAGCACTGAGAGGCTTTTCCCCAGCAGAGACACGACGGCCTCCCTCTCCCCCCAAGGGAGCAGAGGTCCTGCTCATTACCACACGCCGTACACAGCCCGGCGCGTTCAGACAGTGCCAGAGCTAAGCGGAAGCTCCAAGAGTTTTCGAGAAAAAGCTTCAAATGGCGAGTTACCACTGCAACTACCAGACCCGGTGTGGGATGGAAAAGAGAGCGCAGCAAATAAGAGTAACCGCAGAAAGTAACCAAGCAACCAATCCTTGTCCCCCGACACCTCACTCACCGTTTGGGATCATGATGCCTCCTACCATGGTTCCAAAGACAACAGCCAGCGTGAGGGCTTTAAACCGAAGAGGGGGCATATAACCCCCAGCAGCAAAGGTACCATCTTTCTGCTAGAAGAGAAAGGGTGGGAGGGGAAAAGAATGAATTTAGCCCCTGCTTTGCACCTGCACAGTTCAAAAGCGACTACCCCAGCAGCCTCTGCCGGTGGGGCCGAAGAGGCCGAGAGGACTGAAGAGGGGCAGTTTCACCTGAACACGGTGGTCTCCACACTGGTGGACGCGAGGGGGGCAGTTGGATGTGGTTGAGCAGTTTTAATATGCAACTGCAGCTTGAACCTTCAAAATGAGAGTGAAGAGGAGGCACAAAGCCAAAGCTGCTGTTTTCCATCCTGCCCCAAACGTGAACCGCACAGCTGCAGTCAAATCCTTCTGCCAGTGCTGCCGCCACGCAGCCTCTCCCAACAGCCTCAAGGCCGAGGGCATGAGAAAAAGGCACGGCAGAGAAGGCAGGAGGAAGGATGGTCACAGGGGGAAGAGCTCTGTGCTTGCTGCAGCCAAGCATTCCCTAATATCCACCACTCCCGCCAGGTTACAATACAAGTATATCGGCTCCTCTGACTTTAGAGCAGACACCCTAGCCAGACTTCAGGGAGGATGAACGGCCCTGCTTGGGTGCAACTGGTAGCGGAGGCTTTCCAGACGCCCTCCATTTCCCTTCCCATCCCCACGTTCCCCTGGCAGGAGGTGCGGAAAGCACAGGACACAGTGAATCTACACGTCCTGGAGAACCAGTAGTTCCCCCCTCTCCTGGCTGCACAGACAGGAACTGAAAGCAGAGTAACACGGCCAGAACCCAAAGAGCGATGAGCAGAGCCCAGGCGAGAACCGAGGCCTTCCCAAGTGCTTCCAGGGCTCACTCCTCTGCACCCGCTGACTTGCACCAATAGTCCTTCCCCATCCCCAGACCCTCCCAACGTGAGAAAAGAGCCGGGGGCTTCTCACAGGCAGAAGTGGCAGGATTTAGAGCTATAAATTGCTTGAGTTTTATTTCCTGCCCTAAGAGGTTTCTATTTATGCGGATACACAAAGGCCTCAGAACATTCCCACAATCTCTTACTGTTATTTACTGAATACCATCGGCATGCTTACTGCTGTACAATACACAGAGGAGAACACGCTACTGCCACAAGGGACTTACAGTCTAAATCAGACAGACCAACTATAGTCACAAAGGCTGTCTGAAGATCTGACCCTGGGAAAGGTGAATGTGTGGGAGACGGGGGTATTCCAAGGCTTGTTTCTGCACCAGATCGGCACTGAACGGCCAGGGGAGGCTCTGGAGGAAGGGGACATCTGAACCTGAATAGAAGGCTGTTCAGGGAACGACTGAGGAAGGTGCAAGGATCAGAATAATAATAAAAGAGCAGAAATGAGCAAGCACACAGAAGCGAGAAGAAATGAATCTGTGCTGGGCTCCGAGGCCAGGAACAGAAGCTCGAGCTATACTCAAAGCGAGATCGAGTCGGCCAGCAAAAGGATGCCAGCCGGAGCAGCAGGAAATAAGGAGGCTCCTCTGTTTCTAAAAACGCATTTCTCCCTCCTTCCAAAAGGGAGAACCACCTCGGCTCCAAACTGTGTAACGCTCCTAAGTGAGAGCCTAAATTACCAGCAGAGCAGGGAAGTAGCAGCCACATGACTTGGGGTGTAGCAGAGCAATAGCAGCTTCAGACTCCAACCCTAGCACTTCTGCCCACGAAATTCCTCTGCAGAGAGGACAAGAACCTCCAAGTAGCACAGATTAACCACTCTGCAGAGCAGGATTTACAGACTGCCATAGGCTTCCTGCTGCAACGTTACCACACACCAGACGCTTACAATTTCACTGTGAGTTGAGGGTTCGTCCCTCCGAATAGCAAGTATCAGCCACGAGTCAGAAATAGGCTGTCGTCAATGGAGGCTCACAGCACCAAGGCACATTTGTAACCCAAGTCATCCGTCAACAGCTGAAGCCCAATAGTCACAAGAGCCCTTCAAAAAGCCAGTTTCAGGGGTGCACACCAAGGCAGCCCGTTGCTCCTCCCCACACAAGAGGATCTTACCTGCTGCTCAAAGAGAAGGGTGTTCAGCGCCTGTCTGCAGGGGAGAATCATCATCGGAAACCCCACAGCCACCGACATCATGAATCCCACTCGAATCATCTCCGTCACAAGGTTGGAGGGGAAGTTCATTAGGACGTTCCCAGCAATGGCTTCAGTGTAACTCACGTAGCCAAAGAACCCCACCTGTTCGGCAGGAGGGGAAGTGAGCGGGTGGGATTTGTTTCCAAGGCACATTCATACATGCTCCTTAAAAAAAGGGTGGGGGGTCAGCAGCCTCCTATGAGTTAAGACTAGCCAGCCAAGAATGGGGCAACCCCTCCACAGAGACTTTCCGGGGGCTAGAGCTGCAACACTTCCGAAAACTGAGAAAGGCAGTTAAAGAACAGTGGGTCCTTCCTAAAAACAGAGGAAAGTTTCTTGTGAAACATAGGGGGCTTTCATGAACAACACTGCAGCGAGGGAAAGCTGTCGCTGCCGTGACATTAAGCAGTGATACTGTGCTGCCTGCCAGGCCCATAGACCTGACTCCTCCGACGAAGGAGGAGCTTTAACAATTACCCGCAGCAGCCTAGCGCACAGGGGCAGGCTCTTCTCAGAAATTATTAACTCAGTTTTATTTACTGGTACTTTATGATGCATAACTTCCTCCACATCTTTCCAGCTGCAACAGGGCAAAAAGAAGCTCTCCTAAATTCTGCACAGCCCCTCCAGCGCCAGGTCAGGTCCTGGGAGGCAGACTCCAGGCTGATGTGCATGACGAGACAGCTGGGTCTCCACCCCAGGAGGCATGCAACGCTGAAAACCAGGACTCTCCAAATGCCTCCTGCACTGTTCAGTACATCACCTCCCACTCCATTTTGCTTTCAGCAAAATGACTTACCTTTCAGAACAAATGCAGATAATTAGAAACCAGCCCCATCCAAAAATAAATTATCATCCCTACTGCTAGAAGTCATGCTCTGGAGGGGCAACAAAAGAGAAGGGGAAACTTCTTACCGTAATATAAAAGGTGGTGACCACATTTAGGGAAGAAGCAAATATGGAGCTCATGATTTTAACAGATGGCTCGTCCAAGCTATCATAGGTAGGCAAGACCTGACTGTAGAAAAAGGTAAATTATTTGAGGAAACTTTCCACAGAGAGAGCAAAACCCAACTCAAGCACATTCCCCGCCTCAGCCCAGCAGCAAAAAATTCCTGACACCTTCCCCCTATAGCGCATAAACGCTCGCTGCTATTCCACAATTTATATTGCTAATGCCAAGAGATTTCAGAACACTCATAACTTTAAGTGTTGCAAAAATATTCCTGCTCTCCCCACCCCACCACGTGGAGCTAAACGTGTGATGTAAACATTTTGGTTCAAAAGTGTTGCAAAATGAATGACCATTTGTTCCACTGAAACACCAGTGGCACCAGGCCAGGCAGCACATTGGAGATTATTGTTCTTGGAGCTCTCTATGCTGATAATTAAAGCAACGCAGTGTTTACAGAGTAAAAGCAGGAAGAGGGTTAGAGCATCACACTGTCTAAAAGAAAAGTTAAACAAACAAAACTAAATGCAGTGCCTGTCATATTTCAGCGCTGCTGCTAGAGCTCAGTTCATAGAAAGCTGGGAGCGCCAATTACATGGGATTTGGGGTATTTACAGACTTGGAAAGCATGTGGAATGCACTTTTTGACATCAGGTGCATATTTTAGCAACTCATTAACCTCTTGTTACTTTAATTCAAGTGGCCACATCCTGGCTTCATGTTACTGAAGTAACTCTCAAGAGGAGAGGGTGGGGGGGCACATCCAGTTAGCAGGGAAGGGGGTATCCCCAGCTCCAGCGGGCAGAAAGCCATTAACAGAAAGTGTGTCAAGCTGAGGCCAAGCAGAAAAAATCCTTAACCCTTAATCCCTTAACGTCAAACGGTTCTGCACAAAGGAAGCTGAGCATCAGCTTAAAGTAACCAATGAGATAGACGCAGGGTCTGTGGATGCAGCACTGTGACAGCCATTTACTGGCGAGGCCCGGAGAGACCGGCTTCCCAAGGAGTCCCTCAGCTTCAGCTTCCTCCGTGCCCTCCATGCAGCGACCTCTGCTAGATTAACCGAGTGTGCCTCAGACTTTAGCCCCATGAGGAGGAGGCGGCCAGCCAAACACACAGGCCCAGGAAGGAGAAGAAAGAGATGAAACAAGAGAGGTCAGCAAGGCTCTGCAGTGCACGGGATGATGCGGCCAATAAGGCCAGGTTTACGCTTTTGCAGGAGCGAGAGCAATGTGGCGACACGGGGAAAAGTGCCACGTGAAGTCCGGCTGCACCCAGGCCTCCTGCGATCACATAACAGCACCCATTTAGTCACCCTGGGTTTGCAGGAACAGCAGAGTCCCTCAAACCCTGACAAAAGCTCTCAAGGCAGGGCAAGGGGACAAGAAGCACAAAACAGGCAGCACGCCCTGATGTGCTCGGGGTTTATTTTTAAGCAAAATGACTGTGCAAAGGATCAGGGATCTTTCCCTGATGAGTGTGTCACATGTTATCTGTTACACTGTATGTATTCTAATAACAGCACCTCAAAGAGCACGCAGATATTTGAATCATCCCCCTATTCCTGAATAGGGAAGTAGACAAGTCAGCACAAGTGCTCAGACTAGATTCAGAAAAAACAGCCTTGCCTCAGAGCTGGCCAGAGCTATCTCCCAATATCCAAGTGTCCATCTTCGTTGAACAGCGTTTCTCTGAACACGCCACTGGCATTCCTCAGCCCACAGGGAAGTGATTTCACCGAGGTAACGAACAGCGTTCTGACTTCGTTACTGCTGTGAATTCAGCAGCGTTGCATCCACTTACACCAGCGCAACCAGTGCCAGAAATCAGCCTGAGAAGCCCTACTCGCTTCACTTTTACTCAGAGGGCTCAGTGACTTGACCAGGGTCCCAGAGCAGGCTGTGACAGAGGTAACCCTTCAGTCCCCGCATTCCCAGTTCTCAGCTCCACAGCAAATTTCCATGCTACATAACGGCAGGAGTGACCTACTTTGCAAGTTCAGCAACAACAGGATAGCTCTTAAAGAACGAAGGGTATTGAACTCGTAAAGCAGGGTCAGATTTTCAAGCTAGGAGAAAAATAGTGCATTTATGTGTCCTCACTGTACGCCGCATTTACGTGCTGAAGGAAAAGGATTTTTATGTTAGAATTATTTATTTTTTAAAAGGTGATTCAGAGGTTAGCAAAATTAAACCTACCTAGCTGAGAATAACATGCTTATAAAGACTGCCTGGGCTGGGGGTAGCATATTGCTCTGATGCTTAGAAAAAAAACCACACAGATTTAGGTTTGGCTTGCCACGTAAGTGCTGTAATGGAGTCTATATTTAGGTATGTGCACACTGGTCCAGACCAAATGATTTCCCTGCACTTCCAACTCCCAGCAAAATTGTGCTGGGTACTGTGTGGCTACCAAAAGAAAAAGGGAAATTTTGGAATTTAAGAACTCTAAAATGTTAACAAGGTAAAGCTGTAAAAGAATATAACTCCCTTCGCCAATTGTAATGGAGACATTAAACAGCAAGACTGGAGCGCGTTTGGGTAGGAACCAAGCTGCCAAGAGAGCCGATAAGTGGAAAATGATGATTTGGATCTTGCGTGTGGGTGTAAACACAGCAGTCTGAACAAATTTTATCTGTCACATTCATTTACTGTTGGCATGCTACCCGTTTGCTAGAACTACAGGGGGGAAAGCCCGACTCTGCCAGCCTTCCAAACAAGGATGGTCTTTTCCGTGTCCACGTTTGGATTTACACTTCTATTTAAAGACTGTTACTATTCTGGCCAGGCACGTATCGCTCACTTGCCATTTTGGTGGAGAAGGTAATGATGCTAGAAACACGAAAACAGCCTGGTCTGCCATCACGTTCTCCCACGTGCCAAAGGAAGTCCCGGTTAAAAGCAGGTAACCGGAAGCACGCAAACACCTATCCAAAGCCGACAACTTCGCAATCTTCTTCCGAGTATTCTCAAATTGCGGCCGCGCGAACGCTACCCTGCAGGGAGCCCTGCGGCCGTCAGGAGCAACACGGCCCTGCTGTCTTCCCTGGTACTAAATCATTCCCTTCAAGCAATGGGAGAAATTCATCACTTGTGCAGCTGTACCAGAAGCAATGTGCATTACGCTAAGGATCTGTTTGGCCCAAATGATCTTAACGCTGCTCAAGTACAACAACTCCCGAGTGAAATATAACTCCCTCCCCCACCTAGGTAACAAAAGGGTCACGAATGAATGAGATGCGGTACTTCAGCGGGCTGTAAAATATTTTGATTAAAATAAAATTCGGAAAGCAGGTGGTATCTATCCCATGCAGATCCTCACGACCCTCTGCCCTCACAAAAACTCACTGCACGCCACAACTGCCAGAAGTGGTAATGGCAGGTACTTACGACTGACAGGCAAAAGACATGCCAAAGATGGGGATGCAGCGAAAAATGCCCTCCCAACGAGTGTAGCTAACTCGCTGCAGCCACTGCCCGCTGAAGAGGCCATGCTTGAAAGAGGAGAGTACAATCTGTAGCCGAGAGAAATAAAAGGGGTTAGCTTCAACTCAGAACAACCTCACGGCAAGCAAACAGCATGGCAGCAACAGCACCAGTGCTGGGATAAAAGGCGACGTGAGACAGGTCTGCGAGGAACAGCTTACACTGCGTATCACAGCCTGATCTCTATTAGAGAAATTCCCCAGCTCCCCACCCCGCCCACACACACCCACACACTTTAATAAAGCTCCCAGCAATCTCAATAGGTCCCTTGCCACCGAGGATCCTAGGGTGTATTTTAAGAGATATATGGCACTCCCCCTTGTTTGATGCCACCAGACATCATAGCGCACACACCAGGGTGGAACAATTTCCCCTGACACATTTAACTGTGAGGATTATTGTTCTCAGCAATTTTTTTTTCTTTGCACTTTTTTTAAACAGGTTTTTAAAACCAAACGGGAAACGACATTCACCTTGGAGAATCCTGTTCAATAGAGAGAGACAAAAGGTTCCTAAAAAAGGACTCCACCTGCACCCTGCTACTCCAGAAGCATTTACCACCACCAGCGTACTGAATACAAGGATAAACTTCATGAAAACAAGGCGAGCAAGGCACCCGGAGGGGGCTAGGAGAGCTCTTTGGCCATTGACAGGGAAACTGGCAGGCATTGGGTTGCACAGGAAACAGAAGGTAAATATGTCTGAATGCCTGTTTATAATATCGCCTGAATGGGGGTTTTCTAATCCCTAGAGATTATGTTTTAGTGCAGCCAACTCTCATGAAATGTTGTAGTTTTCTTAAAGGCATAGCTCCTGGAACACAGTGGTTTTGTAAGACACGCTCATTTACAGTTTCCAGCCTCATTACACAGGAAAGCTCAGAAGCGTGACCCAGTATAACCTACTAACCAAAACAAACAAAGGTAAGTAGGGAGAATTTCCACTCCCCCTTCTTCTTCCTTTTGTTTCCATTCTCCTAGGCCCGAGATCTGGGGGAGACAGGACTGGGACTCCAAGACTAAGCTGCACAAGCATCCAAGAGGTGAAAATTGAAGTCATTAAAAGGCAAGTGAAAGTCTCTACCTATCAGAAAATGGTGCTATACAATGCGTGTTGGCCAAGCCAAACACAGAAAGCTTTGGATAACCCTCAGCTTACCCCGCTTAATCTAAATGGGCAAGAATCCATTTATCTCAGTAAAGCGAAACTCTTCCATAAAAATCTAAAAACAAATATATCCTATGCACCAGATCTGAGATTTTATGAAGCTTTCAGTGCATGAGAAACAGAAGTGCTGGTGTCTGAGAAATAAAACCACTCACTGCCTGAAAGGCGTTAACTGTCAGCTGCAGAAAAGCATGCAAAGTACAAATCTTGTGTTGCTAACAAGAATCAGCTCCCCCTGTAAAGATCAGAAGCATTGAGGTTTTTAAAGCAGAAGAAAAAAAAAGATAAAAGTCACTCTGCTTCCAGGCACTTTTTCCCCTAGTTCTGAGCCCTAAACTGTATAAGACACCAACGAGCAGCCACAATTTGACTTGGTTACCACGATCTATAGAATTTGCAGCAGTGGACAGACCCGCTGTCCACTTCCTACAGTCTGTATCTTCTTACTCTCATGCGCTGAAGTGAATGAGCACCTAGATTAGTCATTATGCATTGTATCAGCACTATTTACCAGGAAGAGCGTTTTAAACTCGAGTCCTGCACCTGCAGGCTGTCCACAAAGGATACGCCAGCGAACATCTGTGCTGGCCAATAAAGAGAAGAGTATCCCCAGCATCAATACTCACCACAAACATGAAAACAGTGTAAAAGATCAGAGCCATGGCACTGAATGACTGTATGGAAGCCATCATGTTCCTCTGGAGGCTCAAGGGAAGAACAATGCACAGGGAGACAGCAAAGAGCAGGACTATCCGGAAGCTGCCAGACACCTGGAAAAGGGACCTGCATAAAGAACTGAAGCGCGGAGCACACTTAAAATATCTGACAGAATTAGCAAACCAACTCCCACCAATGTGGTTAATTTTCCGGAATGGGAAAGAATATAAAACCAGGACAGATTTGGAACATAAAATTCTGTTTCTATGTGTATTTAAAGAAAGAATTGATACTGAAAGCTTGCCATTTCTTTGGCTAGGTCTGTGATTAGCCTATACAGTCACTGGGTGCCACTGTTGCTCTACACAGTGCGTGACAGGTCCATTCTGAAGGGGAAGAATTGGGGGGGGGGGGGGGTGTTTAAATGCTAATCCAGCACAAGCTATTTGAGTATTTTCATGCAGTTAAATGAAAACCAAACTTACTTTGGAAACAAGAGATTGAAGTCTTGAAAATTCTGATCCAGAAAATTAATCAAAAACTCGCACTGGTATTTATTATAGCAGAACACTCTGAAATGCTTGGAAATATTTAATACCTAATTTGGCTGCAGCCACAACACATCTTTTTAACTTCACAGTCCCTTAATCAGAGCTTAGCAGCATCAGGCAGAGCAGATAAAGGCCCGCCAAAATCCTCCCGCACGTCCATTTCGCTTCCCTGCGCTGCCCTCACCCCGGCTCCGAGGGCTGCTGCTTGAGCCCCCGCTCGCAGCTCTCCGGGGAGAATGGCAGGAGTCTCCGATCCACCAGCAGCACCTCCGAGAGCCTCTGCCACAGCACATCTCCAGCCAACGCTGGGGCCACCAAAGAGCGTATCTTACATTAAAGGGGAAGCAGGTGCACAAGAACTTTGGCCACCAAAACACCAAGGGGGAAGGACAAAAAACCCCTCTTGGTCTAGACTGCTGCAAGGGAATAAGAGCTCAGACAGAGGAACTGTCTGTCACTACTCTATGGGCGAGAATTAGACAGGAAGTACCATCTCCTTCAGGAAACTATTCTAGAATTAACAGAGACCAATTTAAACAAAATTCCTATGTTGGAAGTGCCTTACTGGAGGTTTTACACCTCTGATTGCTCCCCACAAGCCTGGGCTTCCAGGAGTTTATAGAGCAAAATGCTGTTCACAAGGCATGCCATGAATGCTTACTGTGAGATGATCCCACATCACCTCGTGGCTTCCTGAATCCGCTATTAAGGTAGGACACTCTTTGCTGTATCTAAAGCACACACAGCTCTATACACTTACCAGAAGAATTTGGAGAACTCTTTCTGCATTGATGTAATACAGTGAAGATTTATTTACCTGAAATCCCAGCAGTCGGGCAAAGAAGTTGGACCCCAAATCACCAATCACAACATAGAAAGCAATGCAAGTTCCTAACATCAGCCCAATCATGCTGCAAAAACAAACAAAAAAATACACAGGGAAATTAGGAGGCTGAAGCAGGGACTCTGGAGTGCAGCTTTTGCTCCTGGGCAGGTGTGTGACAACAGCCACATTTCCAACAGCCGCATACTCTGTGGCTCTCGCTACAGGACACGACTTTGTTAATGCTAAAACTACTTTAGAGATACCTTGAGACATTGCCTGTAACTCCCATAAATAAGGCGGTGGTTATGGGAACCCCAGTGCTGACTGCACCTGAGCAATGGGAATAGCACTACGCGCCCTGCTCAGAGGGCGGCTGCAGTTCACGTGCGGGGAGCGACAGACCTCGCGTCTGCACTAGAGCCCCCACCGCTACAGTCGCTGGCAAAGACAGACAAAGTTTTAGCATAGGTCAGATCTCAAGGGCTACATTGCACACTCAACTGGAACATCTGGAGATCACCTAAAATCCTATTGCAATAACCCATTTACCTAGGAACATTCAAAAAAGTTTAAATGAACCCTATTAGCTTTTTCAGTTTAAGTGACTTAAAACCTTGTGCCAGCCCTTGCTCGCTTGTGTTCAGAGGTAAAGCAGCCTCAGGTGGTACAGGGATACACCGGGGCTGCGAGCCTGTTCTCACAGCCGCAGCAGCAGGCTGTGCATCACAACAGAGCCCTACTGCTGCTACCGTGGAGGCACCACGCTTCTATCCTCCGGTTTATGAAAGGCAGGCCTTCAGTTCTGCACTCGATCCTAACAAAATAAAGGCCAAAGAAGCTCCATCCACCTCACATCCACATGTGCTATCTTTGCTAGAGATGTAGTTTAACTGCTGTTTGAAGGCGCAGAAAAAACAAACCTCAGAGATGGCAAGAACTCCTTTTTTTCTTCAGAAAAACGTCGAAGAGAATCAGTCAGGAGCCTCTTAGCCCCACCCCCAGCAGTGAGGGCCTACCATGAAAGTCTCAACACTAAACCAGCTCTCAAACGTCTTCCCACAAGATGAGCCACACTTCAATAACAAGATTGTTTTATGAACTGCTTCTCCTCCCATTCATGACTGCATGGACCACTTTCCCTCCCATTTCCAATTATACAACATCCCTGTGGCAATTACAGCAATTGCTTGCATGGACAAGTAACATTTGAGATATATTCTGTGTATTTTTCAGCATTCTGCAGCAGTTTGCAGCTGGGAACAGAGTGCGCCAGCACCCACCACTCACTGCCAGGGCTCGGGAGGCTCCACCGCAGACTCTGCTGGAAAAGGCAGTGCTGCAACGGTGTCCCCTCTCCCAGCAGCACTGCTGGGAGACCTGCCGGGGCTTTTCTACTTGCACTGGGGTTGTCTGAGGAACGGGAGTCTGGCAGTTGCCAAGCTAGAAACCTCTTATCTTGAAAAAGCGTTTGGATTCCTCCCCACGAGGCATTTCCTAAAGCCTAGCGTCTTACAGAGCAAGGCAGGACCCCCTGTGAGGAGCATGCAAAACCAGAGGAGCTAAGGGGTGGATCGGAGGCACTGAACACACCCTCTCGCACTAACTCACGGCAATCTTGGCAGGCATTTCACCTCTGGAAAGAGGCCACAAATTACATGCCCGTGATTTCATAGCGCACACAGCAGAGTAGGAGATCCGAGTGCATTCCCCAACTTCTGTGCTCCCACTAGGCAGAAAGGACTCCTGTCGCCACTTCGAAACGAGTGGGACGCGCTGAAGGCGATACATGCAAGCTACGCTCAGGTGATCTCGCTTCCTTTCTTTGTTCAAATCCCAGGCAGCAAGGAAGACTTTTGGGACCAGAGAAAACAGGAGCGTAAGAAATGAGAGCACAGCAAGGCCACAAAAGGCTACAGAGCAGCATCTTCCATTGAAGAAAACCAAACTGTCCCAACTTTAAAGTAGCATATTACCTTGTTTCCACCAACATTTTTCCTGCTTTTCCATAGGCATGAAATGCTGGCACAAAAGAAGAAAAAACACTGTAGTCAGTAAAACAAAGGTCCAGAACGGGGCACATACATCAGCTAGAAATTAAACAATAATAGTGATAAATGGCAATTCAGCGGGAACCCAGTGGTGCTGTATTTTGGGGCTGGATTCCCTTCCCCACCCTCCCATTTTCTTTTCCAGACATGCCCTCCACGAATCAAAAGCCACATAAGACGAGAACAAAGATGAGGGAAAGATACAAAGCAGGTTCTTTTTTTCTACTTCATTTAAAAGAAAAAAAAAAGAAGTGGTGTGAAGTAGCAGTCACACATGGCAACCATTAAAAGAAAGTCAGCGCGGAAGAGAAAATATGCATGTATAAGATGCTGTGTGGCAAAAAGTTACTGCAGTACAAAATTTCAATCAAACTCTCATTTTTATTTTTATCTTCCCACTATAACTGAACCGCCTGATGTTGCTGGATGGGAGATCTGAGACTGTGCCCAGAATGTTCAATTCCATACCCAGAATACCCAGTACTCACAACCCACACCAAAAGGTTGCTGCCAAGAGACATTTTTTTTCCATACTTTGGTTGTAGCTTGTAGCAGAAAATGATCAGTAGTCTTTAAATCACTGGGTTTTTTTCATAAAAAGAAAATGCCAAGAAAACTCTGCTTGTATTTTTAGATCTGTCTTACTGGAGAGAATGGGAATTAAAACCTCCAGTTCCAAATACAGACCACATTGCTTGATTCTGTCAATGTTAACTGCAGAGGACCAACACAAAAACAAACACCACCCTGGATTCCCCCTTCATGTTCTCCCAAGGTAGGGCACGCATTACTGGAGGCAGCCAGGAAAGAAACGGTATTCACTTCTGGAAGCGTCTTCTATTATTTTAAATATTAACTTACAAACACTGATTTCTTTGGACTCTACTAAAGCTAAAAATTAAGGAAACAGGATGTTCTCCATGGAATGAGAAAAAAGCATGGTAAGAGACCCACGGCAGAACAGAATGGAACCGTTTTGTGGGGTAGCGCTGAAAATAGACAATGGCCTGGTGACAGACAGGGCGGAACGCTGTCGCAAGCACACGCACTGCCCGAGCGTGAAGAGAGGCTGCACCACTTCAGTCTCCAGCCCTCATCTTGTTTGGGAACTTGGAACAATAACAGAAAAGGAAACAGCCCTCGAGTGGTTCAGTCAGATAGCTGGTATCAAAGGGCTAGGTATGAAAGAAAGAGGAACCAGCAAGAGGAAAAATATCCCTCCTGGAGACTAGTTCATTAATGAACCAATCTCCAGAAGGACTACTGCTATTGCATTGTTCCTACAAGCGCCTTTTTTACATCACAGAGAAATGTAGGTATCTCCAGATAATAACTACAGCTGCCGGCTATAGTCTAGGCTTGAGATGCTGAGAAACAATCAGTCTCCTTGGCCATCCTGAAATGATGTTCTAATGAGAACAAACCTTCAAACGTTATGCCAGATGTCCCCATCTGGGGACACTAGAAAAATTGGATCCTTTATCTTCTCAAGGAGGAAGGAGACGACGGCTATAAAATATATTGCACAGTCAAACGTCTTTGGAACGGGATCTCTAGATGCCTAACAAGCTGGGTAGAGCTGAATCGGCTCAGTAATGAGAGATGCCCTTTTAAGCCAAATGCGGTTACTACAACAGGCAACCTGTGTTTCAGCTCTTTTCTCCGCAGGGAGCTGAGCCAAACTGCTTCCCGGGGGGTGCAGCACGCTGCTGACAGGGTCAGTACCGAGCACAAATAATCTGCAAAGACCTGGGCCACTTTCAGCTGCTGTCAGGGGTGGGGGGAGGCATTAACTCATCTCCCGGTTAAATTCCGTCTCAGAATCACACACACTTCCCCGCCTGTTCACACATCTGTCCAAGACTCTTCTTTTCCACACAGTGCAGCTGAAAGGTGTTGAAGGGCAAAATATTTTTAATAACCAATCCCTTCATGCATATGGTGCTGCAGAGAGATGTCTGGGCTAGATACGAGCCTGCTACGATCCTGGCTCTTTTGTAGTTGTAACGACTGCTCTCAATGTTCCTCCGGAAGGGACTGGCTGACTGAAGTTAATTTGCAAAACTTTCTTACATCTTTCAGCGCTGCCAAAGCCTCCCACAGAATCAGCTGCAGGGGCTGCCAGGATCTCTCGCAGATGTACCAGAGCACAAGCACACGGTGACAAAGGCTGTCTGTGTGGAGCTGCTCAACCTTGATGCATTAGGATGCATTGTAGGAGCGCTGCTTTCCTCCCAGCGCTGTCCCTCCTCTGGCTGCTCCCGGTGGCACCTCTCCCAGGGCAAAGGGAGGGAGGAAGGGGACGCATTTCTTTCAGTGCCAGCGTTTGTGTGCCAGGAGGTGCCAGGAAGTTTAGAAGCATTACTGGCCCTCTGTGTATTCGAGCCCCTTGGCTTCGGAGAGCGCGGAGGATCCCGTCTTCCTGGGAGACGCTCCAAGGTGAAGGGGACTCTCTGTACTTCGGCGAAGGGGAAGCAGCACACAAAGACTTGTTGTGAGGAGGCAGGGAGAGGCAATCCGGGCAGCTGCTGCGGGAGTGGCAGGGCCAAGTCGGATGGTACCTGAGGGCTCCGTGCTAACTGAGCCTTCCTTCCAGCGTCAGAGGCACAGCCTTTCAGACCACACAACTTTGCAATCTCCATTTTCTAGCAGACATATTTTGGCAGAAGCTAAACTGCTGCAGCTCAATAACAGTACCTCGGGCGCTCTGAGGGGATCCCTCTGTCAACAGCGCAGTCACCAAGCGAGCCATGCATTTTGCTAAGTTTTTTTTTTTTAAACCAACAGCAACGCCAGCCGACTCTCTACTCCCCAAAAGAAGTAAGAGAATCCTTGTGAGAGGATACTTTTCCGACTGGCAGCCCTTCGTTTCACATGCCGATCAAGAGGACTCGAACCCAGCCATCCTCTCCTGCCCCCCACGTCAGTCAGAATCAGAAGAGAGGTCGCAAAAAGAGACCAGTGCTGGCGCCAGCGCAGAGGAGACGAACTCTGAGGAAGAGAGCTGGCAGGCCCTGCCAAAAACCCACACATGAATCTTGCAGATGTTTTTATTTTCTTGGCCACTTGGAACCCTGCACACTGTTTCCTCTCCGCTCCCCCTGCTCTGCCATAAATGCACATATAGCTCAGCTCCAGGCAGCCCGAGCTCCATGCCAGGCTCTCTGCTGGCAGAACCCAATGTCCTCGGCAGCACACTGGGTGGGGAAGCTCGTGGCTTTCGTGCCGAGACCAATAATTTACACCAGACACCCACTACGCCAGCTCCTGAAAACTTGGGTTTTGATCAGTCAGCACTGCATCTCCTCCCCTGCCCTGCAGAGTCAAAACAATTCTGCGCCTATTAACTTCACTGTCAAGAGCAGAATTAAACCCTCATATTCCCCTGGGGACATGGAGCAGGGGAAGAGACTGACAGAGGAACAAAACACAGATTGAAAACTGCATCAAGAAACCATTTTATATTCCAACAATATCAGTATGAAAGCTGTAAATTAAGAGGTCAAAGTAAAACCGCAGTTAAAACAAAAAAAACCAACAAGCCTCAGAGCTGAAAATTCTCACCAAGACCAGGGTAGGTCCTGCGCTTGCTGAGATTGGCTGATTTCACCAGGAACATGCAGGATTGATGAGTCATCCAAGAACAGAAAATCAACAGCAGAGCTCCCAGGACAATGCCACACTGGAAGGGAAAAAGGGAGGGCGAGGGGGAGAAGAGACAGGCACAAGATGGAGAGTAAGTCATTTCACATAGTCTTACTGCTGTCCCTTATCACCTTTAGACTCCCTCACACATTCTCAGCCACAATTTCGCCTGTTAAGGGAGTTCCCTTGACTTCACTACAGCCAGGAAAAATGTGACGTACGAGTTCAATTTTCCCTCTTTTCGCAGTCCAAGGCAGACACGCAGCAGCCACCTGTCTCCCACGGCATTCAGTCGCGCTAGTTAAGCCTGGAAGAGTAAATCGGGAACTGTCTGCGGAGCAGAGCTTCCACAGCTCCCCCCGTCCGCGCCCTGCCACCGCTGGGATCAGGGCATCCCCCACGACCTCGGCAACTCTCAGCAGGTTCATACAACGCAAAAAGAGAGCACTCTTCATGCTGAGGTTCAGACTCTGCTCAGCTTTTTTTTAAGGAACTATTGGTATAAACGAATTACCAAGTTCACTACTAAACTTCCTAGCATTGTTCTGCCTTGCTGCTTTACCCGTTCGCAGTGCAAGATGTTAATAATCACTGGATGTTTTTTAAACAAGTGACTTTAAAGAGGCACAAGCGACCCCGGGTCTTAATCGCAGCTACTACTTGCTCTGCTGTACTCGAACTCGCTGCAACTCCAGGGCTCACGGTAACTCCCAGACGGGCAAAGCCACAGCACACCTCTGCACACAAGAGGTCAACAGCTGGTTTGCAAACGCTTCCCCGCCAGGCAGCCGAACACGCCGTAGAGCCTGCACGAGGACGAGTTCTCCCATTTTTCCTCCCTCGACTTACAAGAGGGGCAGAAACGATTTCTTGGCGACCTCGTTACAAAGAGGAGGCTGCAGCTTGGCGTGAGACACATCCCGTCTCCACCTCCCGCACCAACCTTCGCACCACCGCTCGCTGTTAAACAGCGCAGAACACCGAACCGCCGCCCGCCTCGAGCGAACACAGCTCGCAGCCGCCTCTCCCCGGTGCCTCCTGCCCCGGCTCGTCCCAGCACGGGCGGCCGGGCCCAAAGAGGCACCGGGGCACCGGCGGGGGCGCTCCCCTCCCCGGCCCGGCCCGGCCCGGCCGCGCCTCACCTGGCGGAAGCAGAAGGGCACGGTGAGCACGCTCACCCCCACGATGCTGTTCACCACGTTCATGATGAGGCCCCAGTTGGAGCCCGCCGCCGCCGCCGCCATGGCCCGCCGTGGGGGTGCCCCGGGGCGAGGGGCGACCCCCGGCCGCGGGGGACGGGGGAGGGTCTCCCGGGTGCGCAGCCCCCACGGCGCGGAGCCGCCGCTGCCCGCGCCGCCGCCGCCTCAGCCGCCCGCCGCCCCCATGGCGGGAGCCCGCCGCGCCCCGCCGCCGGCCCCGGCACCGGCCACAGCGGCACTTCCGGGTTCCGCTGCTCCGCTGGCGCTTCCGGGAAGTCGGGGGGCCGGCCAGCGAGACGCGCCGGGTAGAGCGGCGCTGCGGAGGGGGAGGGGGGCAAAAAAGCAGAAAAGAAAAAACTGCGGCGGCTGTTCCCGCCGCCTTGGCGGACCGCGCTCGCTGCTCCTGGGCGGCCTGGCGGGGGCGGGGGACCGCAGACACGGGGCCCCTCCAACCCCCGCGGCCCTGTCTGTCCCCCCCGGGCCTCTCCGTCCCCCCCAAGGCTTCTCAGTCCCCCCGGGCCTTCTCTTCCCCCCCAGCCCTCTTGTCCCCTCCAAGGCCTCTCCATCCCCCTTGGGCCTCTCCATCCCCCCAGACCCTCTTGTCCCGCTCAGGGCCTCTCCACACCCCCCCCAAGGCCCCCTCCGTCCCCCCAGGCCCTCTCGTCCCCCCGGGGCACCGTGGTTTCGCCGAGCTGCGCCCCAGCCCACAGCTCAGGGGCAGCCATTTGGGGAGGGCTCGGCAGGGCACCCCGCGGGCCCTCTGGGCCTTCCCGGAGACCTTGCAGGAGGCGTTTCTCCGTGCTCGGAGCGACTCCGGGTGCCCGGTTTTCCTCGTCAAGGCCTCGCCCGGGTTTGCTACCACATCGCCCCGAAACGTGGCATCTGGCCCCGCAGAGGGCTCCGGGGCTTTGCATCAGCTCCAGCCGGGTGCCCCGGGAGGAGGACGGCAAAATGCCGGTGACATGTGGAAATGTCGCCTTTAAACACGATGTCTGCAGGGCCGCTCGTTTCCCAGGCAAGGAAACAGACTTTAACGGAGGGCGTGATTTTTCTCCATAGCCAAATCACGCAAATCCCGCCAGAAACCCTGCAAACGGTGGAGACGCGTTGCAGAAGCGAAAGCCGGTGCCCCGGGGCTTCTCCCCGCTCGGCAGGCCCGCGGCCAAGCACGCACGCACGATGGGAGCCCGGGCCCTGGTGCCGGCAGCCCGCAGAGAAAGTCCCTGCAGGATAAACAAATAACCAGGCAGCGCCCCGGCCCGCGGGAGCTGGTGCGAGGAGCGATTTCAGCGCAGCTGGGCTCAGGGTTGCAACGTGACGGATGAGCAGAGGGAAAACAAACGTCTCCCGACTGCGCACGGCGCTCGTCAGCGCGAGAGAGCCCTTCCCGGACTGTTTGCACAACGATAGCGATCTCATATTTATAGAGGGGACCTTTCATCCCAGAGGATCCCAAAGCATTTCACAAGCCGGTTGCTGTTCACAGGAACTGCTCTGTGACGAAGCCGCGGGCACAGGCAGCAACGCGGCTTCCCTGCACGTTGCCTGGGCAGGGGCAGAGTTTGCAGCCCGAGCACAAGCCCCGACTGTTTGCACCAGCAGCGAATCTCCATAAAGCCTCCTCCAGATGCAGCTCTTTTCTCCTCTCCTGCAGACAGCCACGAGTGGGAACGTGGACGCTGCATGCACACGCGTGCACCTTGCACCGCTGGCCTGGCCATCGCTTCCGCTGAGCCGCCTCTGAAGCACGGGCACATCTGCTCTTTAGCTACTCGAGTGCTGCTTCCTCCTAAGAAACTCCCTGCACCGGCTTAGCCTCCTTTGCTCGTTAGCGCTGACGAGTCTCAGAGCCGCTCCCCACCGCTGCTCCCCCCAGGAGCCACCGGCGCACAAAGATGCCGCAGCAAGACAAAGAGCGACCGGGGGGACAAAAGAGCAAAAGCTGGAGGCAGCGGAGCGGCAGCGTCTGTCCGCGGCGAGGGGAGCTCTCTCCGCCTGCCCCGGAGGACGGCCAGCCGCGGGGTGAAGTCATCCAAACACGGGCAGAGCCAAGGCGACGTGCCACACACGCAGCCGGCACCGCGAGCCTGGGGCACGGGGCACAGCTGGGGCGATGCACGGTGCCGGGGCGATGCACAGTGCCGGGGCGATGCACGGTGCCGAGGCGATGCACGGTGCTGGGGCGATGCACGGTGCTCAGGTGATGCACAGCCACCTCCGCCGCCGCTCAGCGCCGCGTCCCTCGCGTGGGGGCCCTGGCAAACAGGCAGGCGAGCCGGCACCCCGCGACGGGCACCGCGCGCGTTTCGCACCCAGCAGCTCCGATATCCCACCCGCAGGCGCATCCACACGCACGTACGCGTAAGCACATGTGCACGCACAAAACCGGCGGTAATTAAAAGAAGCTCCTCCGTCGTGTGTCTCTTCTGCTGCACAGCCTAGGAACCGAGTCGCTTCCCTCCCCTTTCCTTTCCCTCTCCTCGTTAAAAAAAAAAAATCTGACTTATTTCTGACACATGCTGGAAGCCGTTTGATGCTGTCTCCTGGCTGCGTGTTCAGAGGGTCACGTTACAGCCCCGGCCCAGCAGTGGGAGAGTCCTACACACCAGCCCGGATCGAGAAAACAAAAGGAAAAAGTTCATTTAGCAATTGTGGGCTAACGGGCTGCCCCTGCTCCCGCTCCCCCTCCTCTGCTCTCTCCCCCTCCTGTTTATATAACCCCAAAGTCATAAAAATGACAACACATCCAACAGAAGGGAATGGATCTCATTTACCATCGGCAGCCCCTATAAAACCACAGCTGGGCTGGAGGGCCGCGAGCTGGGAACGCCTCCTCCAGCTCATGTGCTAAAGTGAAATTCCCAAAATCTCGTCCCGAGACCGATGGCAGGAGCGAACTCAGGGTGTCCTGCCGGGCTGCGCGAGCCGGGCACGCTCACGGTGTGCATGCACCGGCCCCTGCACCGCGCACGCACAGGCGCACGCGCACACGCACAGGCGCCTTCCTTCAGAAGCAGCAGTTTCCCAAGCGTGTGTTTTTCAAGGCTTTGCATTTCGGCGTCCCAGAGACACCTCCACCCGTTCCCAGCGCGTCCGGGGGCGGCCGGGTGTCCTGCCCGCGCCGGGGGAGCCGAGGGGACGAGCAGCCCCTCGCAGAACGCGTGCTCGGCTCTGCTCCTGCCCCGGGGGATGTAACCAGCCTCCCCGGCTGCGTCGCTGCACTAAGTCGGAGCCGTCCCAGAGCGGCCGGGTCGCCCGGCGAGGCCGAGGGGCTCCGGGTGTGGGTGCATGCACGCGGGTGCCGGGTGCACATCTGGGCGCGCATCTGGCGCCGTGCGTGCGCGCTGCGAGCGCGGCCGGTCTGGTGCTCAGGCCCGGAGCCCCGCCGAGCCCAGGGGAGGATCAAAGCCCATGTGTGCAGCGGCCTCCGGCGCCGAGGAGCCGGGGCAGCCCGCGGCCACGGCCACCGCTGCTGCCAGCCCCAGGGGACGAAACGCCCGCGCTGCCAGCCCCGTCCTCAGCCCTGCACAACCCAGCTGCCTCTGCAGTGGGTTTTTTTGCAGAGGGTTTGACGGGCTTGCTGGAGCGGGATGACAAAAAAAGAGGGAGAAGCAAGCAGGCACCAGCAGCTGGCAGGACAGTTCACGCACACACGTGCGCACTGTGGCCGCTCAGAGCTGCGCGAGCCAACGGCACGCTCCCCTTGGAACGAAACACACAGCGCTTGTATAATTTGCAGCAATTGCAATGGGTAACCGCAGGAATTTGCTCTACAAAAGGTTTGCAGGGAGGTGGAACACGTCTGCCTAATTCCCTCCAGGTGCCACTTAGACTCCGGCGTCGGGAGCAGCAGCGCCGGCTCCGTCTCGCTGCCTTGCGCACGCCACCTCCCCGGGCAGCGCCTGCAGCCCCGCACCCCCCCGGGCAGGACGCCGGGGCCCGGGGCGGGACGCTGAGGGCGAGCAGGGCTGGCCCTGCCCTCGCTCTGTGGATGCTGCTTGGGCTCCCGGCGTGGTGCTGGGGCAGCGCTGGGGCAGGACCTGGCAGCACCATGGCCAGGATGCTGTGGGGCCGGGATGCTGTGGGGCCGGGATGCTGTGGGGCTGGGATGCTGTGGGGCTGGGATACTGTATGGTTGGGATGCCATGGGGTTGGGATGCCATGGGGCTGGGATACTGTATGGTTGGGATGCCATGAGGTTGGGATGCCATGGGGCCAGGATGCCATGAGGTTGGGATGCTGTGGGGTGGGGTTACCATGGGGCCAGGATGCTGTGGGGTTGGGATGCTGTGGGATCAGGATGCCATGGGGCGGGAATGTCATGGGGTGGGGATGCCATAGGACTGGGACACCAGGACCGCCGGGTCCCCGCGATGCTCCCAAGCCCGGCAGCCAGTCCCGGCCCACTCTGCCCCAGCCCCCGGCCCCGGCGAGCGCTCACCCCCCGCGGGGCGGAGAAACCCTCCGGAGAAACCCGGGAGCACCGGGCACCGCGCTCCGAGACGGGTCCCGTGACCGGCGGGGCGAGCGGAGCCGCGCGGGGAAGGGCCGGGAAGGAGCCACACGCCAGGGCTGCACGTGGCCATCGCGGGCGCCCGCACGGCCGCGCACGGCTGCTGCCGGGGGACGGGGAACGGGCTGGAGACCACGAGGCTGTCAGCAGGCCCTCCGAAGCCTTTTATTTTTTTCCTTTTTAATTGACTCTCTTCCCCTCCGCCCCCGGCTGCAGCCGCGGAGCGTTACCCTCCGCGTAACCCCGGCCCTTTCCTGTGCAGGGCTGCAACAAGCAGATTTAGGCTTCGGAGCGAGGAAACGCTGCCTGGCCCCGAAACGGCAGCGTCACTGTCCCAAACGGCCACCGCCACCTCGGCTGGCCACCGCCGGGCTTGGGGCCGGGGAGCCAAGGGCACCACGGAGGGGGACGGCGTCAGATAGGCTGCAGCATCCCGCCCCGGGTTGGGACACGGCATCCCCGCACTGGGACAGGCTGCAGCATCCCGCCCCGGGATGGGACACGGCATCCCCGCACTGGGACAGGTTGCAGCATCCCGCCCCGGGTTGGGACACGGCATCCCCACGCTGGGACAGGTTGCAGCATCCCGCCCTGGTATGGGACACGGCATCCCTGTGCTGGGATGGGCTGCGGCATCCTGCCCCGGGACGGGACACGGCATCCCCACGCTGGGACAGGCTGCGGCATCCCGCCCCGCGATGGGACACAGCATCCCGCCCCAGCCATGGCGTGCAGCACCTCTGCGCACGGCAGCCGTTGCGGCCCTCTGCCCCGCTTCCCCCGGCCCCCCGCGATCAGCCCTTCTGCATCTCATCCGGGAGCGGAAGCGCCGCCGTCCCCCCGGGACGGGCTGCTCCGGGGGGATTTCCAGGCTAATTCCAGACCAAAGGAGCTCGCAGACATCTGGCCCCGATGCGACCGACGGCTGCTGCCCGGTGCCGGCCAGAAGCGCACAGCAGCCCCGCCGGGCACGAGCCCCTCGAGGGCCCTTCCGGGACAGAGACCCCCGCGTGTGCCGGAGCCGCATCCCTCTGCCCCCGAAACGCCGGCCCGGGCCCACGCCTCTCCGAGACGGCTGCCGCGGCCGGGGCTGCCCGGTGCGGAGAGCCACGGATGCAGGGACACCGCGGCGGGAGGTGCTGTCCCGGGCAGGCTGCGGCACACGGCTGGTGTGCAAGTGCACACGCACCTGGGCACGCGTGCAAATGCAAACACACACGCGCCTGGGCACGCGTGCAAATGCAAACGTGCACACCCGCGGACGGGCACACTCCCAGGCACTCGCACCCACGTGCACGCGCACTCGCACGCGTGTGCCGCTCGCTCGGCCGCCGCCGGCCGCGGAGGCAGGGAGCACCTTGCTCCCACGCGGAGGAGACATCTGCACCGAGTTAGCGGGGAAATCATGTTTATCCAATTAGTTTTACACGGCCCCTAACTCAACACTGGCAGAAAAAAGGGCTCAGGTGGCTTCGTCGCGCGCCGCGAGGCCGACGGCAGCCGACCCCGTCCCGCAGCCCGGCAGCCGGCGGGACCCCGGCACCCCCACGCGCGGCCCTGGGCACGCGGCCCCTCCGCTGCTCCCGCCTTCTTTCCGTTATCGATTTTGCTTCGTAAAGCCAAACACGCTAAGGCAAAAGTTAAATCCCACGTGATTAGTAAAAGCTCATTTTCCCTCTCATTAAAACAAAGAAATGAGGAGGTGCTGCCGCTCCGGCGCTCAGTCTGCGCAGCCGCCCCGGGCCGGCGCTGCTGGGGCAGCCGAGGAGCCGTTCCCAGGGGCCGGAGCCGTTCCTGCAGACCAGAGCTGTTCCCGCGGGCTGGAGTGATTCCCGCGGAGACCCACACTGGAGCCCGTCCCGCCGGAGCAGCCCAACAGTGAGGCCGGGGCCGGTGGCATCAGACATGCCCCAGCCCGGGGATGCTGCGAGCTGAGCTGCAAACCAGCAAACTCGTTGCACTTGTGAGCGAGCGCCGGGCCGGGCCCCGTCCCCGGGCTGCCCGATGCCGCGGCACATGCCGGCCGCTTCCCGGCTGCTTCCCGGCCGCTTCCCGGCGCGGAGCCCCGGTGCGTGCTGGGGGCACACGGGCAGTGCCGGAGAGGCGCGTTTATTCCGTCAGCGCGCGAGGAGAGCGGAGCCAGCGGCGTCGCCCCGGACCAGGGATTTGCCGGGAAGCCCGGGCGGCTCAGAGACGTTTCCAGTCCTGCCTGATGGCCCAGATTCCTCGCGCCTGGATTTGGAGAGCTGAGGAGAATAAACCTGCCCCCGGGGGCTGCCGGCAGCCCGCAATTACTGTGATTAGAAAAGGTGGCTTAGGGCCGGCTCCGGCTCCGGGTCGCAGCCCGTTCTGTGAAAATGCAGAAAAGCCCCGGGGGGGCCGGGGGGGCCGGCGCTAATGAACGGGGGCTGATTGCAGAGCCGCCCGCCTTTGTCTCGCGCTGCTTAGCGGGGGGGGGGGGGTGCGCACGCGTGTGCGCGCGTGTGTGCATGTGTGTGTGTGTGTGCACGCGTGTGTGCATGTGTGTGTGTGCATGGCTGTGCTTGAGTGTGTGCATTGTGTGCGTGTGCGTGCATGTGCACATGTGTGTGCATGCACACGCACGCGCTGCCGGGGAGAGCAGGGCAGCAGCTGGAAAGGCAGCGGCAGACCTGGAATGTCGCGCTCTGACTTTTGTCCCTTGGAAAACAGCCCGATCCGTCTTTGCCGGGCGCAAGGCAACCGCGGGAGCGCCGAGCTCCTGCCGCCCGGCCCCGTTTGCCCCCCGTGAGGGTCCCCAGGCGGCCGCCCCCCTCCCCGGCTGCGGCACGCGGCGGCCGGCCCCGAAGACAGATGCCTGGCAGCGCCCGCCAAGGACCCGGCGAGTATTTAAAAACATAAATTAAAACAAATTGTGTTTTTATATTGCAAATAAGGGCAGTTTTATCGCTTTTATTGCATAACAACCATTAATGAAGTGCAGTTTCAGGCACCTTAATTGCTCGGAGACTAAAGTTCACGTCCTCGCGCCGCGCGGGCCGGGAGACGCCGTGCGTCACACGAGTGCCGGCAGCCTGGAAACGAGAGGGGAGTCGCGGTCACGCCGGCGCGGGAGGGGCGGCCCCGGCACCGGGGAGAGGCGGCGCGGGCGGGCCGGGGTCCCGCGGGGCCGCAGCAACGCGCCCGTGCATGGCACGCACCTGTGCACGCAGCACGCACCCGCGCCGGTGTGCACACGCATGCTGCATGCACACCCATGACCTGCAGGCACACGAGCGTGCGCAGCCCCGTACGGGTGTGCAACGATTTCCAGTGAAAACGGGCGCAGACGTGACACACAGGTCACCTGCATGGCACCGCTGCGCGCAGGCATCGGGCGTGCAAGGGAGGCTCACAAGCGTGTGCTGCACAAGCCCTGCAATGCACCCACAGGCCACTGACACACGTGCACCACGCACACGCTTACGCTTGTGCCACGAACCTGTCACACACCCTCATTTACACACAGCTGCGTGCAACACCCTCCTTATGTACACACACCCTCCAGTCGTGTCTGTCACACAAGCCTGCATGTCACACTGTAACACAGCTGGACACACCTGTATGTCACACGCAATCTGTAACACACACCCATGTACATCAGCACACTGTAACGCACCATCTGTGTCGCAAACCGATGCACAGCACACACCGTGCACAGCAAAACGCACGCGTGCCAGGCACACTGCGCACCAACACACAAGCACACACCACGCACGCTGCACACCAACACACACGCGTGCACTGTGCACGCTGCATGTTGATGCACAGACACACCGTGCACGTTGCACACTGCACACGCATGCACCATGCACTTTGCATGTGGAAACACGTGTGCACGTGTGTTGCACATCGATGCACAAGCGTGGCACACCGGCACACGCATGCACCACGCACTTTGCATGCCGGAGCACGTGTGCACGCACACGCTGCACATCCACGCACAAGGCCACACCACGCACGTGGCACACCGGCACACGCGTGCACCGTGCACTCTGCACCCCGAGGCACGGGCGCACCACACGCGCTGCACGCCGGTGCACGAGGACACACCGCACACGCTGCACACGTGCACTGCGGGGCGCCTGCCCCCGCCGCGGGCGCCCCCCTTGCACACGCGCGTGCACGGCCCCCCCGCCACCAGCGCCGGGCCGGGCCCACGAGCGCCGGGCAGGGCCAGAGGGGGCCGAACCGGGCCGGGCCGCCCGCACGTACCTGCCTCCGGAGCGCGGCGGGGCGAACCGAACCGAGCCGGGCTGGGCCGGGCCGAGCCGATCCGAGCCGGACCGAAGTCGGGCAGAACCGAGCCGGGCCGAGCCGAACCGGGCTGAAGTCGGGTGGAACCGAGCGGAACCGGGCTCCGCTGCCCGGAGCGAGCGCCGCGGGCGGGGGCGGGGCCCAGCCGCGGGGCCGCCCCTCCCCCCGCGCCCAGCCACGGCCACGCCCCCTCCCGCGCCTTTTAAGGCAGCTGGGGCGGTGCTAGGGCGTGGTCGGCGTCACCACGCCCCCCGCCCGACTTAGCCACGCCCCCTCCCCGCCCCCGCCAATGAGGGCGGCGCGCCGGGCCCGCAGGGGCGCCGGCCTTTGTCTGTGGAACGCGCCGGGGCCAATGGGCGCGCGGGGGGAGGGGGCGGCGCGGCCGGGCTGCCCCGGGCCCTGCCCGGCCACGTGCGTGCGGCGCCCCCCGGGGCCCTGCACCGGGGTCCCCTGTACCGGGGTCCCTGCCCGGGGTTCCCTGCACCGGGGTCCCTGCACCGGGGTCCCTGCACCGGGGTCCCCTGCACCGGGGATGTGCACGGGGGTCCCTGCACCGGGGTCCCTGCACAGGGGTCCCTGCCCGGGTGAGCCCTGCCGCAGCCTCGCACGGTGCCTCGGCTGCGGGGGTCCCGCGCTGTCTCCCGGGGGGCCCCGGAAATCCCGGCTCTGCCTGGGGCTTTCTGGGAATTGCCGGCCCCTCCTCGGCCCGGGGCAGATTTACTGCTTCCCGAACACCCGAACGGGAGCAGGACGCGGCGGGAGCCTGCGCTGCACCCGGCTGCAGGGCTGCCGCCCGCTCCAGGCAAAGCCAATATATTAACTAATCCTCCCCGGCCTCGCGGCCGTGAGTTACTGCCGTTTGAAAGGAGCCTTTGCTAAAAGGTGAAGGTCAATGTAATTTTTACCATTACTGGCAATTCCCGAATCCCGGGACTGCATGTTCAAACCCTGCCCCGAGCTGCGAGGGACGACGCTGCAGGGAGGCCTGGGGTGGGCGGGCGGACGATGCCGAGCTGCCAGCGGTGCCACAGCTGGTCCTGACTCCCCAGAGCTCCCCGATTCGGCTCAGGAGGCCGCCAGAGGCTTGTGCAGGGATGCTGCCAACCTGGGCTTGCATGCATGGCGTCGCTGCAAACCTGGGCTTGCATGCACGGTGTCCCCGGCCCTGGTGCCGGCCCCGGGCCCTGGCGCCTGCACTTGCAGCGTGTTCCCGTCTGATCCCGCCAGCTGCACCGGCATCACGGTGGTGCTCACCCCAGCTAATGCCGCGCCAGAAAGAAAAAGTCTTACATTAATGACTTTTGTCACCAAAGTCATTAACATAATAGGACTTCCACATCAAAATTGAATATTAATGCTACGCCCGGCTGCGGAGTGAGACGGATAATTGCTCTAATACATTTTCCAGTAGGATTTTCCCATCATGGTCGCAATTGCATTAGCAAACCCGATTATTCCCACATCCCGTACAACGGGACGGCTAACGGAGCTCAGCGCCTCCCCGTTCCCCAGGAGCGCGGGGCGAGCTGGTGCTTCCACCCTCCCTCTGGCTCCCGGTGCCGGCGAAGCCGCCCCGGCGGAGCAGCAGGGCCCGGCAGCACCGGGAGTCCCCGCTGACTCGGCAGCGGCGGGGGCACCGCGGGGACGGTTGCCCGGTGCATGGGAGCGCCCGGCCTGCCGCTGCCTGCGGCTCGGGTTGCATCGCGGGGCTTCCCGGGCTGCCGGCCTCTTCCCCGGCGTTTGCAAAACGACCCTTGATTGCAGATGGCCTTGCGACACGGCGACGAGAAGCGCTGCCTCGGCCAGCTGCAAAGCCGGCGGCCGGGAGTGCCGGGAGGCCGAGCTGTCCGTGCCATGCTGTGCCGTGCCGCGCCGTGCCATGCTGTGCCGTGCTGCACTGTGCCATGCTGTGCCCTGCCGCACCATGCTGTGCCATGCCGCACTGTGCCCTGCTGCACCGTGCCGTGCTGCACCGCGCTCCCCAGGGTCCCAGAGCCGCAGCCGGCTGCTCCCCGGGGATGCACTGCGAGCGGCAGCGGGACCGGCACGTCCCCCGGCAGCGCTGGGGCAGCCGTCCAGCCCGCGGGCAGAGCCGCAGGGTTTTCCCTGGGGAAAGCCCGCCGCTCCCTCGCCGGCTCCGGCAGCCGCTGCGGGAAGCACGTGCCTCCTCTGCCCTCCGAGGGGATTCGCAGCTCCCAGGGAGGGAAAAAACGCCAAAACATCCCGAGCAGGTGCCGGCTCCCGGGGGAGCGGGGGAGCCCATCCCGTCCCTGCCGACAGCTGCCAGGCAGCCGCAGCACCGGGCCGCGGGCCGGCGGCGAGGGAGGGCTGCAAGGCGGGGGCGAGCGGAGGAGGCCGCAGCGCACTGCCCCCGACTCTGCTTTCAGCCCCGGGTGGCCCCTTCTTGGGTCCCCCCCACGCACCCTCGGGTGCTGCTGCAGTCAGGGTGCTGCCGGCCACCGCGCTGCCCCGCGGGTCACGCCGGCCCCGACGCTCCCATGGGCGCTGTGCGGGCGCACGCGGAGCTGCGCCGTGGGACTTGGGGCCGGGGGGGGTCTGCGGAGACACGTGCACCTTGCACACGCGCGGGAGCAGCACGGCGGGGCCTGGGGCTTGCACGGGGCCCGGGGAGGCCTGGGGACACCGTGCACGCATGGGAGCAGCGTGGCGTGGCCTGGGGACACCGCACACACGCACACGGCTTGCACGGGGCCCGGGGAGGTGCGGGGACACCGTGCACACGCACAGGAGCAGCACAGCACGGCCCTGCGCTCGCACGGGGCCCGGGGAGGCCCGGGGACACCGCGCACACGCACACGGCTTGCACGGGGCCCGGGGAGGCCCGGGGACACCGCGCACGCACGGCAGCCGCACGCCGCGGCCCCGGCCCCGCACGGAGCTCAGCAGGGCCCGGAGCGACGCGTGGGCCCGTCCCTGCCGCTGCCTCCCAGGTCGGGCGCAGCCCCGCGGCGCCGGGGGCTCGGGGGGGGGGGGGGGCACCGGGAGCGGGTCCCCCCCCCCGCCGTGCGCAGCGCCGAGCACCCGCCGGGGCGCCCGCAGCCGCCGCCGCCGCCTTTGTTCGCCGCGCCGGGGCCGGGGCCGGGGCCGGGCTGCGCTCGGCGGCGCCTCGCGGCTCCTTTGTCTGCGGGCGCGGCGGCCCCGGCAGCGCGGCGGGGGCCGGGCCGACGGCGGGGGGGGGATCCCCGGTCCCCGAGCGGGCGCGGTTGCCGTGCAAAGCCCGGGGTGCGGTGCGGTGCGGTGCCCGGGGTGCGGTGCAATGCCCCGGTGCAGTATCCTGCCCGCGGTGCGGTGCGGTGCCCGGGGACGCAGCCACGCGGCTCGGTCGCCGCTGCCGCCGCCGCTCCGTGCAGGCCGGGGGTGGCCGGAGCCTTTCGTGAACGTCTCGCTTTAATTTCTCCCGGCTGCGCTCGCTTGCCGGTACCCTCGCCCGGGAGCGCCGGGGATTGCGGCGGCGCTTGCGACACCCGGGGAGAGATTTAGCTGCAAATTCCGACCCCGCGTTTCACGGGGTCCGGAGCGAGCAGCGAGCGGAGGGAGGGCCCGAGCGCCGGGCCGGAACGCCGCATCCCCGGGCACCGCCGCGCAGCCCGGCCCGGCCCCGAGGACGAGGCTCCGCGTCCCCCTCCCACCCCCCCGGGATTCCTCCGGCCTCCTCCCGAGCCCCGCACGTCCCCTCGGCTTCCCCCGGCTTGCGTTGAAGGAACGAAGAGGCGCGGAGGCTTTTCAGATTATTTGTGTATTTCATTTATTTGTTTATTTGCAGTCAGGAAATTGTCGCTCGTTTGCTCCCAGCGGCCGCAGCAACGCGCCGGCCCCAGGGCAGCGCTGCCCGTGCGCCGCGTCGCTGCACCGCGTCGCTCAGCCGCCCGGAGCCCCGGCCCGGCCCCTCCCGGGTGCGCAGGGAGATCCCGCTGCAGGACGTTAACGCGGGGGGAGCCGGGGCCCCGGCGCGGCGGGAGCAGGCGGCCGCGCTCCGGAGCGGCGAATGCAAAATGATAACGGGAGGCGAGGGCGGGGGGGCGGCGTGCACGGCCGGGGGGGCCCCGGGGACCGAGCGTGGCCGTGCTCCGGCGGTGCCCGGCAGCCGGGGCGTCCCGCATCCCCGAGCTGCGGTGTGCACCGGGGCTGTGCGGGCACCGCGGCCGCGCTGCGTGCGCATTGCACCCGTGGGCGAGCACTGGGTCATACTGGGGCGTCTGTGCATGCACTGGTCCGTGCTGGGTGCATTCCCGTGCGGCCCCCCCGCCGCCCCCCCGCGCCCCCGTACCGTGCGGTGCCGGCCGGTGCCGGTGCGCGGCGGCCGCAGGGTCCCGCCGCGTCCCCCGGTCGCGCTCCTGCTCGATTCGATTGTCGTCTCGCCGTAATGAATAGCCCCGTTGTAATCTAATATCTTGTACAAGTTATTTTGATTTATTCTTGCGTTTTCAATCAATTACGGCCTTTTATTTCGACAATAACTGCCGGCCGCCGCCGGGCTGGGGAGGCCGAGGGGCCCCGCGGCCGCGCCGCTCCGCTCCCTGCGCCGCCCCCGGCCCCCTCCCACCGCGCGGCCCCCGGCAAGGCGCCCCCCCCGCGCGGCAGCGCCTCTGCTGCGCCGCACGCCCCCCCCCCCCCGCTCGCATTGCGCAGCCCCCCCCCCCCGCATTGCCCCTTCGCATTGCAAGGCCTCCCGCTTGCATTACATGCCCCCCCCCCGTGCACTGCGCGGCCCCCGCGCCCCCCGCTTGCATTGCGCAGCCCCCCGGCACCGCATGCACTGCGGACCCCCCCGGTATTGCACAGCCCCCCCAGCACCGCATGCCCTGCGCGGCCCCCGGCACTGCACGGCCTCCCACCGCCCGCTTGCTCTGCGCAGCCCCCCAGCGTAGCACGGCCCCCCACCCCCCGCATGCATCGCGCGGCCCCCCGGCACTGCACGGCCCCCCGCCTCCCACTTGCATCGCGCGGCCCCCCGGCATTGGGCGGCCCCCCGCGCTGCCCGTCCCCCCAACTCCCGCTTGCATTGCACGGCCCCCCCGGCATTGGGCGGCCCCCCCGGCTCCCGCATGCATTGCACGGCCCCCCCGGCTTCCGCATGCATTGCACGGCCCCCCCGGCACTGCACGACCCCCCCGGCTCCCGCATGCATTGCACGGCCCCCCCCGCGCTGTCCGGCCCCCCCGGCACTGCACAGCCCCCCCGGCTCCCGCATGCATTGCACGGCCCCCCCCCCCGCGCCCGGCCGACCTGCGGGCGCGCTGTGCCGGCGGCGGCGGGTGACTCCGGCCGCTTCCCCTTTCTCCGCTGCCTTTGATCTCCCCCGCGTCGCTCCCGGGCCGCGGGGCGGCGGGGTCCGCCCGGGGGGGCCTGGAAACCGCCCCGGTTTATCGCCTTTCATCGCGCGGCCCCGGGCCGCCTTGAAACCGCGCGGCCAGTAATTGCTTTTTGCAGGCGGCCCGGTGCGGGCTGGCGCGCAGCCAATCAGCGCCTTGTTTACACTGCGTGATTGACAGCGGGCTGGCGGGCGGCCAGCCAATCCGCGCCGCCCCGCCGGGGCGGGGGGAGGGGGGAGCGCGCGCCCGGGAGGGGGCGGCGGCGCGGGGAGGGGGGAGGGGAGCGCCGCGGGTTAACCCTCGCCGCGCCGGGCAGAAGTGCAGAAAGGGAGCGCGGCGGGGCGGCGCGGGGCTGGCTGCGGGGCGCGGGGTGCACGCGGGGCACGGGCGAGGTGGGGGGAGCCCACCCGGAGGGGGAGGGCGCTCGGCGGCGGCTCCCTCCCCTTGCGGACGCGCAGCGGGTGGTTGATGCAAATAAACGGGCTTTTATTTTTTTCCTCTTCTTTTCCTGAACAGCGTAACAGACGCTGCTCCCCAGCGCGGCTCGGTGGGGGGGGGGTCACTGCGCTCCCCCCGGGTGGCGGTCCTGAGAAGGGGAGGGGTTGCACTGCAGGGGTTGCACCGGAGGTGCAGTGCAACCCCCGCTGCAACGCAACCCCCGCTGCAACGCAACCCCCGCTGCAACGCAGCGCGCGCGCGCGCGCAGGGAGGGAGGGCGGGAGGGCGGGCGGGCGCGCGCCGGGCGCGCGGCCCCCCATTCATCCGCCGGGCTTGAATTCGGCGCCGCCGGGCCGCGTCGCAGCCCCCGCCGCGCCCTGATTGGCAGGGCGCTGGCGGGGCGCCAGCCTATTGGGAGGGCCCGCTGACGCAACGGGCGGGCGGCGCTGGCGGGCGGCGGGGCGGCGGGAGCGGGGCGGGGGGGGCGCGGGGCGCGAGCGCCGCGCGGCGGCCAATCAGGGGGCGCGCGCGGCACGCGCTTATTAGCATGCAGGGCGCGTCGCGCGGCGGAGTGCGCGGCAGGCGGGGACCCGCGGCGGGGTCCCTCTCCCTTTCTGCAGGAGCAGCCGGTGCATGTGCAGTGCACCGGCGAGCACAGTGCAAATACCAGTAGGAATACAACACACAGCCCCACTGCCCGAGTTAATTGTATTGCATTCACCCTGTGCAAGGAACACCCCTCCAGTAAGTAACTGCAATTATGTGTTTTGTTTGGCTTTCGTGGATATATATATATATATATATAATTTTATTTTTTTGCGCTTTTTTTTTGGATTAAAAAAAATTGCAACCGAGCAAAAATTCCCGGCGGCGGATTTTTCGCTTTTATTTTGTTTTGGTTTTTTGTTTCCTTTTTCGGCGGGGCGAGGCGTTTCGCCGGTGGAAAATGCCCCGCCGTGCTGCCGCTCTCCTGCGCGGACAATACGGCTCCGGGCGGTTTCGCTCCCCCGGCCGCAGCGGCGCGCGGGGCCGGTGCCCGGCTCTGCCCGCGGGCGCCGGCGCAGCGCTGCCGGGGGGACGCGTCGCCGCGGCCGGGAGCGGCGGGGGCGCCGGGGGCTCCGGGCCGCGCTCGCCGCCCTTTGTTCGCCGGCGGCGGCGGCGGCGGCCCCGGCGCGGCCCTTCCCGGCAGCGGCGCCGGATCGGGCCCGGCGGCCCCGGCGCTGCCGAGAACAATGCCCCGGCGGGCCCGCGCCTTTGTGCGGCCGCGCCGCCGCCGAGCCGGGAGCCCCGCGGCCGCGCACCGGGGCGGCGGCGCTGCGCGGGCCCGGGCACCGGGGGAGCCCGGAGATTAGGGGGCCCGGGCACCGGGGGAGCCGGGGAACTGCGGGCCCGGGCACCGGGGAAAGCAGGAAATCAGAGGGCCCGGGCACCGGGGAAGCTGGGGAAACAGGAGGCCCGGGCACCGGGAAAAGAAGGGCCCGGGCACCGGGGGAGCCGGGGAAGCGAGGGCCCGGGCACCGGGGGAAGCAGGAAATTAAGGGGCCCGGGCACCGGGGGAGCGAGGAAAATAGGGGGCCCGCGCACCGGGGGAACCGGGGAAATGAGGGCCCGTGCACCGGGGAAAGCAGGAAATTAGGGGCCCGTGCGCCGCGGAAACCGGGGAAAAATGGGAACGCGTGCACCGGGAAATCGGGGGCCTGTGCGCTGGAGGAAACCGGGGAAGTGCGGGCCCGTGCACCGGGGAAGCAGGAAAATAGAGGGCCCGTGCACCGGGGAGCAAGGGAAAGGAGGGCCCGGGCACCGGGGAAGCCGGGAAAATAGGGGGCCCGCGCACCGGGGGACGGGGGAAATGAGGGCCCGGGCACCGGGGAAAGCGGAGAAAAATGTGACCCCGTGCACCGGGGAACGGCGGGCCCGTGCACCGAGGGAACCGGGGAAACGAGGGCCCGCGCACCGGGGAACTGGGGGAACGAGGGCCTGCGCACCGGGGAAAAATGTGACCCCGTGCACCGGGAAGCGGCGGGCCCGTGCACCGGGGGAAGCGGGCGCGAGCGGGCAGCGCGCTGCGGCGGAAGGGGAGGAAGCGCGGGGGCCGGTACCGGGAGCGGCGCGGGGCGGGGGGGCGGCGGCGGCGGCGGCGGCGGGGCCGTGCGCGCTCTCACGCTCTGCCTTTCTCTCCCCTGCGCCCAGGAGCGGAGGATGAGCCGGGAGCCCCGGCGCCGAGCGCCGCCCGCCGCCGAGCGCGGCCCGCCGCGGCGCTGAGCCTCGCCCAGGAGCCACGTCCGCGGCCCCGCCGGGTGCATGTCCCGCGCGCCGCCATGGACGGCCGCGACTTCGCGCCGCCGCCGCGGCTGCTGCCCGAGCGCGGCGGCCTGAGTCACCGGGCCGGGCCGGGCCGCGGCGCCGCGCAGCCCCCCGGCCACTTCCAGCCCGCCAAGTACTTCCCGGCGCCCATCACCGTGGCGGCGCACGCAGGTCAGCGCGGACGCGACGCGACGGGGCGCCGCTGCCGTCGGGCTCGTCCACCCCCCCCCCCCTCCCGCCGCCGCTTTATTCCCTCCCGCCGTCGCGGGGGCTGCAGCTCGGTGCCCCCCCCGGGCGAGCGCCGCTGCCCGGCCAAGGAGGCGCTTTCTGGGCCGGCAACGGCGCCGTTATGCGCGGGCCGGGCCGGGCCGGGGCGGCGCGGGGCTCCCGGAGCCGGTTCTCCACAAACCCCGGGAGGCTCCGGGCGTTTGCAGCGGGGCGGCCGCGGCGGCTGCTCCGGGGATGCGGCCGGCGTCGGGCAAAGAGCGGCCGCCCGCCCGGAGCCGCCGCCGCCGCCGCTTTGTCCGCGGTGCACGGAGCGGGGACGCGGTGCACGGAGCGGAGCACACGGAGCGCGGTGCACGGAGCCGGGAGCACGGAGCGCGGTGCACGGAGCGGAGCACACGGAGCGCGGTGCACGGAGCCGGGAGCACGGGGCGCCCCGCGGGCAGCGGCCCCGGCACCGCCGGGCTCCGGGATCGCGCCGGGGCCCGAGCGCGGAGCGGGGCCGGATCCGGCCTCCTCGGGGCCGGCTCGGCGCTGCCCGCGGCCGCGGCGGTTCCCTCGGCGTCGCGCCGCGGCGGCCCCCGGTTATTGTCGCCGCTTTGACGAGCTGCGAACGCTAATAAAATTCCGTCTGCGTTAATGGGATTACAATTAGCGCGGGGATTAGGGCGGGGGGCACGGCCGGGCCGCCGGGGGGGCCCCGGGGAGGCGGCGCCGGATCGGGCCCGCCGCCGGGGCGGTTTCGCTTTGTGCCGCCGGCCGCGCCGCGCCGGGCCGCGGGGGCTGCGCGGGGCCGGGGGGGCTGGGGGGGCCCGGCGGCCGCTCGCTGCCTCTCCCGGCGGCCGTGCGCCCCGGCGGGGACCCCGCAGCCCGGCCGAGCTGCCGGCGCGGCCTGGGCGACACATGGGAGCCCGAACGCAAAGGAGGCTGTTAAAATAACATGGATCAGGCTAAAAATACCCCGGCAGAAACTCGCTTTTTTTTTTTTTTTTTTTTTAAAAAAAAAAGCCAAACCCAACAACAGAAAGAGCTAAAAATATTCCGCGCTTTGGCAGGGCCGCCGAGTCGGAGACGTTCCCGGCGAGCCCTGCACGGAGACTCCCGCGCTTACGGGAACGTTGTTCGAGCTCATAAAAATTATAATTTACTGGCGGCCGCCGCGCTCGCACGAGCCGGGCGGGAGCGGCCGGGCCGCGGGCTGCGCTCGGCGCGGCTCGGTGCAACGCGGCTCGGTGCAGCTCGGTGCGGTGCAACGCGGCTCAGTGCGGTGCAAGGCGGCTCGGTGCAGCGCGGCTCGGTGCAAGGCGGCTCGGCGCGGTGCAAGGCGGCTCGGCGCGGTGCAGCGCGGCTCTCCCGGCTCCCGGCCCGGCCCCGTGCGCCTTCGGGGCCGCGGCGCGGCTCGGCGCGGCCGCGCAGCCCCGGTGCCCGGCGGCGGCGGCGGCGGCCGCTCCCCCCGCGCCCGCAGCGCAGCGCAGCGACCGGAGCCGTCGCGGCCGCGGGGCCGCCGCTGCCCTCGGGGGGCTCCGGGCCCCGGCGCCGCTGCCCGGGATGGCTCCGTGCGCCGGGCAGGACTACACCTCCCAGGAGGCCTTGCTGAGCGCTGGGGCTTGGAGGTAGCCCCGCGAAAGGGAGATAAAAACTGTTTAGCTTTATTTTATTAAAGCCATAATTCAGGGCCGCGCAGTTATTACAAACAAATGCTTCGGTTTGCATCTGTTTTTGGCACTGAGACCATGCAAATGACTGCGCGAGACAGCGCCGGGGCCGGGGCCCTGTGCCCGTGTCCCCGTGTCCCCGCGTCCCCGTGTCCCCGCGCCCCTGCCCGGTGCCGCTGCCTCAGTTTCCCCAGGGTGCTCCTGGCTGGGGGCCGGGGCGCGGGAGCCCCCGCCGCAGCCCCTGCACCAGCATCGGCCCCGCGGCATGGACGCCTGCGGCCGGGCCCGGAGCGGCGTTGGGCCCCTTGCTCTGATGAATCTCACGTGCCGCCGGGCCGCGGTGCCGCCCCGGGCCCGAAACGTGGCGCGGGAGGAGCGGGAAACGCCGGCGAACGGGGTCCGCGAACGCGATACTTTCACGCGGGGCCTAAATTTTTGCCCTTCTGACGTTTTTATAGACTGATATATAGTTCAGATCGCGCCGGGCTATTTGTCACCGCGGCGCGGCCCCGGGTTTGCCGTAACGCACGGCAGCGCCGCGGGGGCCGGGCCGGCGCGGGGGCTCCCGGGGGGAGCGGGGCCGCGGCTCCCCCCGCTCCGGCCCGTGCTCCCTGCAGCTGTCTCCGCGGATTAAATTCCAGCCTGGGCTCGGGCGAAGCGCTGCATTTTTTTACCGCGGCGTTCCCCGGGCGCGGGCGGGATAAACAGGTGGGGCCTCGGGGGCTCCCTTTCGCCCGCCGCTTTCCCGCGGCTCCGGAGCCCGGCCGATCCGCCGCCTCCGCCGGGGGCTCGGGACAGAGGCCGCCCCGCGATGCCGCCGCGGCTCCCGGCCCCGCCGCTCGGGAACGCGCGGTGCATTTTAAAGAGTAGGTGTCAAAGTTAAAACAGATTTTGAGATTAACTTGTCTGCTCCTTATTAGCGACACTTCGGCTGGAGATTACGGGGGGGGGTTGCGGGGGGGGGCACGCACATGTGGAAGCAGGAAAAGCAGCGGAGCGCTCGGAAACCCAAATCTTGCAGAATTGCACTCGAGCGGTTTCGTCTGTGCGTTGGTTGTGTGGATCGGCGCGGCGGTGCCGGTGCACGCGCGGGCCTGGGGAGCCACGCAGTGCTCGGTGCCGCGGCTGCGGGCACCCCGAAATGCCGTGGATGCCCCAAAACGGGCTCTCCCGGCCCCTCTGCTGCACGTGGCTCCGCTGCTTCCCGGGATGCGGATCCGGCCGGCGGCCTCGGGTGCCCTGTGCCCCCCCGGCCCCAGTCACCGCGCCGGGCCCGGCGCTGCTGGCAGCGACACGCCGAGAGCCGAGCCCGTAATTATAGCAGAAAATAAAAATAGCCGGATTTGGCTATTCTGTGCCTTCGCAGATTCACACGGGCTGCGAGCTGCAGCCCCTCCCTCCCCGCCCGCCATCGCGGGTAAATAAACACTCACCCAATAATCTCATTCCTGGAGTTCTTCTTCATCCGCTCCGTAAAGCGAAACAGATGGGCACGGAGCAGCGGCCGTGCGGGAATCGCCCGGCCCGGCGCGGGGGCGCGGGAATCGCTGTGCCCGGCGCGGGAATCGCTGTGCCCGGTGCAGGAATCGCTGTGCCTGGCATGGGAATCGCTGTGCCCGGTGCAGGATTTGCTCTGCCCGGCGCGGGAATCGCTGCCTGGTGCGGGAATTGCCGTGCCTGGTGCAGGAATCCCCATGCCCGGTGCAGGGGTTGCGCGGGAATCGCTGTGCCCGGTGCCGCGGCCGTGCTTGCAGCTTGCTCCCGGCGCCGGGGTGTCACCGTGCCGCGCGCGGCCGCCGCTCGCCGCCAGCCTCCCTTGCTCCCCGTCGCAAGGCGACAGATTGCGAGGGGCACTTAGCGCCGAGCGGCTCGCTCGTGATTACCCATCGGATAACGTTTTAATTGTACTTCTGGCACTCCGTCAAGCTAATTTGAGCCGCGCTTCAATATTACGGCATTTATTTAGTGTCGTAACAATATGGATTAATCTTAAATTATAACGCCGAGGAAATTATATCGCGCTTATTTCCTATTTGCCAAATATTTGAAGGGGCTGCGGCGGGTGGAGGCGCGCGGGGCCGCGGCGGGAGGGAGGCAGGGCCGGGCGCTGCGGGAGCCGGGCACACGGGGTCCGTCCGTCCCCCCGGCACGCATCCTGCGCAGGCAGCCAGCGCCGCGCCGGGGAGGGCCGGATCCGGGCCGGCCCCGGGGGCTGCGAGCCGAGGGCGGCCGCCTCCAGCGCTGGCCCCAGTGCATCCCGCGGGGCCCAATGCAACCGGAGCGATCCGAGCGGATCCCGGGAACGCCCGGCGGCTGAGGCCGCGGGAGCGGCGGTGACGGCCCCTTGCCGAGGGCGGCCTGAGCCGCGGCGCCGTGCTGGCTGCTTCCTCCCGGGCTCTTTGCACCGGTGTGCCGCGTGCTCCGGTTCAGCCCGCAGCAGCAAGGCGTGGGTGTGCGCACGGGTGTGCGTGCAGCGGGTGCAAATGGGTGTGCGTGCACCAGGTATGCGTGCACTGCATGCAGCTGGGTGTGCGTGCCCCGGCTGCGCGTGTCTGGGTGTGCAAGGCCCGGGTGTTTGTGCACCGAGTGTGCATGCCCTGGGTGCTTGTGCACTGTGTGCAGCCGGGTGCGTGTGTCCGGGTGTGCAAGCCCCGGGTGTGCGTGCACTGAGTGTTCGTGCCCCAGGTGCTTGTGCACCTCATGCAGCTGGGTGCGTGTGCACTGGGTGTGTGTGCACCGAGTGTGCGAGCCCCGGGTGCGCGTGCCCGGCGTGCCCAGCCGGCGGCACGGCCGTCCCTGCCAGCTCGCGGCGGGCCGGGGAGGGGGCGGTTGCCCGGCGGCTCCGTGCGCGGCCCCGGCCTCGGCCCCGCGAGGAATGTTCCAGCCCCGAAATAGCCGCCGGAGTAACTCTACCCCGCGCACGTCGCAGCGCCGCCGCCGCGGCTCGGCTCCCCGCGAGAGCCGGCCCCAGCCCCGCTGCAGGGCCCGCGCGGGCACGGCCGCTGGGGTGACGGAGCCTGGATGGCTCTGACGGCTCCCGGCGTAAAAAGAAGCCTGTGCAAAGCCGGGGCAGCTCTGGGGAGGGAGCGCGGTGGTGCTGGGCCCCGGCATGCATGTGCAGCTCTGTGTGCCTGTGTGCAGCTCCGTGCACCTTTGTGCAGCTCCGTGTGCCTGCATACAGCTCGGTGCGCCCGTGTGCAGCTCCGTGCACCTTCGTGCAGCGCTGGGCTCCCACGTGCAGCTCCATGCACCTTTGTGCAGCTGCACGTGGCCGTGTGCAGCTCCGTGTGCCCTCGTGCAGCTCCGTGCACCACGTGCAGCTCCATGCACCTTTGTGCAGCTCCGTGCGCCCTCGTGCAGCTCCGTGCACCGCGTGCAGCTCCGTGCAGTCTCGTGCGCCGCGTGGGCACGTGCCGGCAGGCCCTTCCCGGCGAGGGAGGCTCCGGCAGCGGGTCACGGCACCGGGGACCCGCTCCCTTTCCCGGCAGCGCTGGCTCAGCGCCGCGCTCGCCCCCTTCCCGGGCCGGGGAGCAGGAAGCTGCTCCGGAGCGTAGCAGATGTGGCCGGAGCACCGGAGGCCCCGGGGGCCGCGTGTTCCCCCGGGCGCCCGGCGTGGGGGGCTGCGCTGAGGCCTGGCGGACTCGGTGCTCTTGTGGCGCGTTGCGGGTTTGGGGCCAGGGCCGAGGCGAGAAGCCCCCCGCGTCCCCCGGGCTCCCGGCCCCCGCGGCTTGGCGGCGGCCCCGGCCCGCGGGCGGCTCGCTGGCCTTAACCCTTCCGCCTCCCGCCGCCTCCCTGCCTCGGTCGCCCTCCGCACCGGGGGGTCCCGCTCCGGCGCGGGAGAATCCGGGAGCGATCCGGAGCCGGCGGCTCCAGGCCCCGCTGGGGGGGCGGCTCCCGAAACCGCGGCCGGGGGGGCAGGATGGCATCCGCGCCCCGGCAGCGGCGGCAGCAGCGACCCTTCCCGCGCTCTTGGCGGCCGCCGCTGGGGATTTTCTGCCCGGGGCCCGGGCCGGGAGCGGTGCCGGCAGAGCTGAGTCACGCCGCCGGCCGGGGGGCGCGGGGAGCGCGGCCAGGGAGTTCCCGGGCTGACGCTGCCCGCGGAGCCTTCCCGGGGGCCGGCTGGGGCGACGCGAGTCGGGGCGGTCTCGGGAAGCGCTCGGCGCCGCGGGGCAGAGCCCTGGGGGCCGCCCCCCCCCCCGGCCCCCTTCCCGCGGGCGGTGCCGAGCCGCGCGGGCGGTGCGGAGCGGAGCGGCGTGATGGGAGAGCCGGAGCCGGCGGGGCCGTGGGAAGGAGGCGCCCTGCCCTCCCCGGGGCCTTTCCCCTTTTGCACGCCGTGCTGTGCTGCACCGTGCCGTGCCAAGCCGTGCCGTGCTGCACCGCGCTGTGCCAAGCCGTGCCAAGCCGTGCCGTGCCGTGCCGTGCTGCACCGTGCCATGCTGCACCGTGCTGTGCCATGCCATGCTGTGCCATGCTGCACTGTGCCGTGCCGTGCCATGCCGTGCTGTGCCATGCTGCACCATGCTGCGCTGCACCGCGCCGTGCTGCACCGTGCCATGCTGCGCCGTGCCGTGCCGTGCCGTGCCGTGCCGTGCCAGCCGGGCAGCGCGGGGCAGCCCCCGGGCCGGGGCAGGCTGCGAGCGGGCGTGCGGGCTGCGTGTGTGCGGCGGGGTGGGAACGGCGCGGGCCGGGCGCCGCGGCCAGCGCGCCTGGGGAGCCGGCCGTGCCAGGGGGTGTGAGTCAGCGGGTCCGATATGTAGGGGAGAGTGTGCGAGCCGGGGCCTGGGGCCCGGCCAGCCTGGCCGGGCTGCTCGCTCCAGCTCCGCGCCGCTGGGCCGGGTTTTTTCTTCCTTTTTTTTTTTTTTTTTTTACAGCCTGTTTCACAGCTTCCAGAAAAGGCTCGTTCTGGAAACCTCGGCTTCCTGGGGAGCTCCCGCTCCCCGCTCCCCACCCGGCTCCGCGGGCGCCCGGGTGTGCAGGGCCGGCGGGGCGGGGGCGGGCGGCACCCCACGGCACGGGCCCGCGGTGCCGAGCGTGGCGGGCGGCGGAGCTGCGATGCCGCGTCCTGCGCCGCTTTGCAGGCGGGGAGCCCGGGGCCGTTCCCGCGGCCGGTTCCTGCAGCCGTTCCCGTGGTTCCCGCAGCCGGTTCCCGCGGTTCCTGCAGCTGGTTCCCGCGGCCGTTCCCGGCTGTTCCCGGCCGTTCCCGGGGCCGGCAGCGGGCCGGGTGCGGCCGTGGCCCCGGCCCACGCTCCCCACACCCGGGCTCGGCCGCTGGCCGGCTGGTACAGGAAGGAGGGAGCTGCCTGTAACCACATCCCCAACACTCATCCCAGAGGCATCCCGGAGGGATTAGCCGGGGAGCGTGGGCCGGCTTAGAGAGCAAGCATCACTTCCTCCCCGGGCCCGGGCGGGCGGCCAGGCCCGCGCCGCGCCGCGCCGGGAGGAGGGCGGGATGCCGCGGCCCCGCCAGCCCACGTCGGCAAACACATGCGCGCGGGGAGCGGGGCCAAGCGGCGCGGGGCGGCCAGCGCTCCCCGCCGCTCCGTCCCAGCCCGCCCGGCCTTTGGCTACCGGCTCCGATGTTTCCACCATGATCTCACGGCTCGGCCTCCCCTGCCCGGCCCGCCCAGCCCCTCGCCTCCGGGCTGGGGACCGGCATGGGGAGCGCGGCTCCGCGCCGCCCCCCCCGCCTGCACCCGTGCAGCGTGCCGCGGGCGCCGTGCCCGGAGCGCGTTCTGCCGCGCGCTGCCCGGCCCTGGCAGGGCATCCCTGCCGCAGCCGCTGCCCCGGTCGCAGACGGCCGTCGCGGCCTCCCGCCGCTGCCCGGCGCTGGCAGGGCTCCCGCGGCTGCGCCCGATGCCGCACTGGCTGCCAGGGCGCGGAGCGGGGCGGCACCGCGCTGGCACCGGCGGGGAGCAGCGGCACGGGGAGCCGCGCGCGCGTGGCCGGCCTGTTGCAGTGCCCGCTGCCGTGCACCGGTGCACGCGTGCCCGGGATGCACGTGCACGCCGGCAATGCCGCGGCAGGGCGGCAGCCGCCTCCTCGCACGGCGTGCGTGCACGAGGGCCGTGCGTGCGCAAGGGCTGCGTGTGTGCACGAGGAGCATGCATGCACAAGGGCTGCACGTTTGCACGAGGGCCATGCATGCACGAGGGCCGTGTGCGTGCACGAGGGCCGTGCGTTGGGAGCGTGCACGCCGTGCGGCAGGCGTGTGCCCCGCGTGCGAGCGCCCGGGGGGAGCGTGCGCGTGGGGGGGTGGCGGTGGCGGGGGCACCCGTGCAGCGTCCCGTCCCTGACTCTCTTCCCTGGCGCCCGCAGCAGGGAGCGGACTGATGGGGAACTCGCCGGCCTCGTCCTTCATGGGAAGCTTCCTCACCAGCAGCCTGGGCTCGGGGGCACCCAGCCACCCCTCGGGCCCCGCCGCGTCCCCCCCGGAGCCGGCTTTCCGCGGGCCCCACTCCGGCACCTCCCAGATCTGGTTCTCGCACTCCCACGAAGGTAAGCGGGCGCCGGGGCGGAGCGGGGAGGCTCCCGGGCTCGCGACGAGCCCCCGGGGACAAGGCTCAGCCCCCGGGAGCGGGGCTGTGGTGGGGGGGCACCAAGCCGGTGCTGGGGGCAGCTGCAGATCCTCGGGGTCCCCGCCGCCCTCTCCGTGCCGTGCTGAGACCGGCCCAACTCGTGTCACAGGTGCCCGGGGGGCATGGGGATCCCAGGCAGAGCCAGGGAGGGGGCCGGCCGGCTGCACGGACACCCCGTCCCCGCGGCGGGGGCTTCCCGGCGGCGGCAGCGGCTCGGCCCCCGCGGCCCCTCGGGGGCTGCCGGCGCCCCGCGGCGCCCCGTGCCCCGTCCACCTGCGCGGGGCCGGGAGCGAGGGATGCGCAGAGTTAAGGAGCGAGCGGCGAGGTGGTATTGGCGCGGCGCCCTGGCAGCCGGCCCAGCTGGTAGTTTGTCAGGCTGCCAGCTGGCTCCCGGCTCGCCGAGGCCTGCGCGGCGTGCCGGGGGGGCGGCCGGGGCGGGTGGGCAGCGCGCGCGGCTCCGGCGGCGCCCGCCGACGGCCGACGGCCCGAGCGCACCGACGAGCGAGCCTGCGCGGCGGCCACCACTGCCGTGAGCCCGTGGGGTCTCAGCTCGCGGCCGCCGGGGCGGAGGTGGTCGCGGCGGAGACGCCCGGGCTGCAGCACCGCGGTGTGATGTGCCGTGGCCCGGCTCGGAGGCGTCCGGCCGGGCAGCAAGCGTGCGGGGTGCCGGGCGCCCATGCACACCCGTGCATGCCCCCGTGCACCTGTGCACACCCGTGCATGCCTGTATGCACCCGTGCATGCCTGTGCATGCCCGTATGCACCTATGCACACCTGTGCACGCCCGTGCACACCTGCACCGCTCTGACCCGCCCGCCCGCAGCTCCGGGGTACCCCCGCTTCTCCGGGAGCCTGGCCTCCACCTTCCTGCCCATGAGCCACCTGGACCACCACGGGAACAGCAACGTCCTCTACAGCCAGCACCGCTTCTATGAGAGCCAGAAAGGCAGGTACCGCGGTCCCGGCACGCCCCATCATCCCGGTGCCCGCGGCGCCCGGCTCGGCGGGGCCGTGCCGCAGCGGCAGGTGCCGGCTCCCCCGGGAGCGAGCGGCCCCGGGCGTGGGGTCGCGGGCACCCGGCCCAGCTGCCGCCGCTCTCGCTTTTCACAATATTGTGGCGGGCGCTTAATAGGGAACATTGTTTGGGTGGGAAATGGAGCTAATTAGGCTCTGCCTTCCCCCGCACTCCTCCCCTCGTTAGCGCGGAGCCGACGCTGGCATGGACGCGGCCCAGGGCGTCGCGGCGCGCTCCCGGCGCTCCCTTTGTTTGGCGCGGAGCCGGGCACGGCGCGGTGTGGGGCGGATGGGTCCAGGCACCTGATCCGCGGCCGAGCCCTGGGGTGTCCCCAGCTGCATCCGAGCCCTGGGGCACCCCGAGCCGTGGGCCAGCCCTGGGGTGTCCCCAGCTGCATCCAAGCCGCTGGGTGGCCCCTGCCCTGGCCAAGCCCTGGGGCACCCCAAGCCATGGCCAAGCCCTGGGGTGTCCTGAGCTGCAGCTGAGCCTTTGGCACGGCTTTGTGCCTGGAGATGGCCTGGGTGCATGGGGTGGACTCCCTCGGCTTTGCACCCAGGACCTGGCTGCACCTGGGGACCTCGCTGCACCCAGGACCTCCCTGTACCCAGGACCTTGCTGCAGCCAGGGACCTCCCTGCACCTGGAGACCTGGCTGCACCTGGGGACACGGCTGCACCCGGGACCTCGTTGCACCTGGGGACCTCCCTGCATCCAGGGACCCCTCTGCAGCCGGGGACCCGGCTGCAGGCAGGGGCTGGCCGTGGCCCGGGTGGGCTTGCAGGGAGCCCCCGGGGCCGGCGGGGGGGCTGCGGGAGGACTCACCCGCCTGCCTTCCCCGCAGATAACTTCTACCTGCGCAACCTGCCCGCCCAGCCCACCCTGCTCTCCGCCAACCACAACTTCCCCAGCATCGCCCGCGCCGCCCCCGGCCACCCCATCGGCTCCTGCAGCCGGGAGCGCGAGGCCGGCCCGCTGCCCAAGGCCGCCAAGGACTACGAGCGCTTCCTGGCCGGCAAGGAGCGGGCGGCCAAGGGGGAGCCCAAGGAGCGGCCGCCCGAGGAGGAGGGCAAGGAGCGGCCCCGGGCCGTGCTGCCGGTGACGCCCGAGGGCCACTGCAAGGAGAGCCCGGCGGCGCGCGGCGCCTGCGACGGCCGCCCCAAGCCGCTGCCCTCCTGCCTGCTGGGCGCCAAGGCGCTGGGCGGCGAGGCCGGCAAGGCCGCCCTGCCCAGCTGCGCCGGCGGAGCCCTGCCGCGGCACGCCGCCGGCCGCTGCGCCAGGGAGCCGGGCCGGCCCGAGCGGGAGGCGGGCGCCCGCGGGTCGCCGCAGCCCTACGGCGAGTGCCTGGAGCGGCGGCAGATGCTGCACCACGCCGTGTCCTACGCCGTGCCCGCCGGCCTGCCGACCGGGCCGCCGCTGAGCGCCGCCGCCGCCGCCGGCTCCTTCCCCTGCCTGCCGCTGCACGCCGGCCCCGACGTGCTGTGCCCGCTGCCGGACAAGGGCGGCCGGGAGCCGCCGCTGAGCGGGGCCACGCTGGTGCCCTCGGTGGGGCACCTGGCCGACAAGAGCCGGCCCTTCCAGCTGGCGGCCGAGAGCTGCGGCCCCGAGGGCAAGGAGCGGCCCGCCGAGGCGGGCGCCGAGCCCCCCGCCGCCTACGGGCCCCCCTTCCCGCTCAAAGCGGAGGGCAAGGCCGAGCGGCGCCTGGAGTGGGGCCCCCCCGGCCCCGCCGCCCGCCTCAAGGGCCTGGAGTACCTGGGGGGGGGCGGCGGCGGGGGGGCCGAGACCCCCTTCGCCGGGCTGGGCCACGCGGCCAAGGGCGGCCTGGAGAAGGGCGGCTACGCGGAGGCGGCGGACTGCGCGCGGGCCGCCGAGGCGCTGGGCGCCACGCTGGGCCCCTCCTGCTGCACTTTAGAGAAGGGGGGCCCCAAGGACCCCCCCGGGCAGAAGGTGGCCCGCATCCGGCACCAGCAGCACGCCGGCCCCGAGGGCGAGCCCGCCGGCGGCGAGGCCAAGCGCAAGGCGCTGGAGCTGGGCGCCCTGGGCTACGGCGGGCCGCCGCTGGCGCCGTGGGGCGTGCAGGGCCAGGGCCCCCCCCTGGCGCTGCCGGAGGAGCGGAAGGGCCCCTACCTGGACCCCTTCGGCAGCGCCCTGCCGCAGGCCGCGCTCATGACCCCCGGCGCGGCGCTGGGCCCGGACGCGCCGGCGCCGCCGGACGAGGTGTCGGCCATGAAGAACCTGCTCAAGTACAGCAACCAAGCACTTATCGTGGGGCAGAAGGCCCCGTTCGTGGGGCTGGGCGGCCTCAAGGGCAGCTGCGCCCACCAGGACGCCAAGTTCCCCCCGGGCAAGGGGCCGCCGGAGCTGGAGCGGCCCGACTGCGCCCGCGGCCGGGAGCCCGAGCTGGGCCACGGCGAGGGCGAGGTGCGGCAGCCGCCCGTGGGCATCGCCGTGGCCGTGGCGCGGCAGAAGGACACGCTGAGCCGCCCCGAGCCCTCCTACGGCGGCGGCTCCGGCCGGCAGAGCCGCGCCGCCGTGGGCATCAAAGGTAAGGGGCGGCGGCGGGGGGGTGCCGGGGGGGTCGGGGCGCGGGGCCGTGCTCACCGCTGTCCCTCGCCCCCGGCGCAGCGGGCACGGCGCGGCCCATGCACGTCATCGACCTGGAGGCGGAGGAGGAGCGGAGCCGGCTCTGCGAGGAGCGCCTGGGGCTGGCCGGCCGCGAGCTCCTGCTGCAGTAAGGAGGGCGCCGGGGGCGGCACCGGGCACCGCGCGGCACCGGGACGCCGGGGTCTGTGGAGCAGGGCTCGGCTCTGGGAGCCCCGAGCCCCCGGCGAGGCCGCGGGCAGAGCATGGCAGTGGCTCCTGCGTGCCGCAACCCTGCATGCTGCATTGCGTGTCCCTCGTCCTGCAGTCCTGCATGCCGCATCCTGCATGCCGCATCCCATGTCCCCCATCCTGCATCCCGCAATCCTGCATGCTGCAATCTCCCACCCTGCATGCCGCAATCCTGCATGCTGCGTCCCCCACCCTGCATGCTGCAATTCTGCGTGGTGCAACACTGCATGCTGCAATCCTGCATGCCGCATCCCCCATCCTGCATGCCGCAATCCTGCATGCTGCAATCTCCCATCCGGCACCCTGCATGCTACATTCTCCATCCCACATCCTGCATCCCACATCCCTCATCCTGCATGCTGCAATCCTGCATGCTGCATCCCACATCTTGCATGCCCCATCCTGCATCCCCCATCCCCCATCCTGCATGTTACGTTCACCATCCTGCATCCTGCATCCCACGTCCCCCATCCTGCATGTTACATTCCCGCATCCCCCGTCCCGCATCCCCCGTCCGGCACCCCGCGTCCCTGCGGCAGGGTGGCCCTCCGGGAGCGCCGGGCGGCCGCGGCCCCCTCCCCTCCCTCTGCCCCATCCTCCGTGCGCCCGCGCAGGGACAACAAGGAGCTGGTGGAGTTCGCCCGCATGCACCCGGCGGGCGGCTGCCCCGGCGAGCTGCCGCCGCACCTGGTCATCGCCGGGGGCTCCTCGCTGCAGCCCGGCCAGCTCGGCGCCGACCCGGCGGCCCACGCGCACCCGGCCCACCCGCACTGGCTGCCCCGCACCCGCAGCCCCTCCATCTGGATGGGGGGGCACTCGTACGGTCAGTGCCGCGCCGGGCGGGGGGGTTGGGGGGGGTCCCGGCGCGGCGCTCACGGCCCCTCGGCCCGCAGGCATCGGCCACCCCGCGCTGCACCAGAACCTGCCGCCCGGCTTCGCCGCCTCCATGCCCAGCACCATGCAGTCCGTGTTCCCCCTCTCCCAGGACCCCCCCGCCCAGCTCGTCATCCTGCCCACCGAGCCCCCGGCCCACGGCACCCCCCACACGCTGGGTAAGGCCGCGCCGCGAGAGGGGCCCTGCGGGGGCTGCGGGGGGGGGGGCTGGGGGTGCAGGTTATGGGCGTCCCTGCGGGGGGCTGGGGGTGCAGGGGGGAAGATGGGGGACCCTATGGGTGCTGCTGTGGGGCTGGGGGTGCAGGTTATGGGGGTCCCTGTGGGGGCTGCCAGGTCTAGGGGTGTAGGGGGGGAGATGGGGGTCCCTTGGGGGCTGCTGCAGGGCTGGGGGTGCAGGGGGGGAGATGGGGGGTCCCTGTGGGGGCTGCTGTGGGTGCAGGGGGGGGAGGTGTGGGTCCCTGTGAGTGCTGCATGGGGCTGGGGTGCAGGAGTGGGAGGTGGGGGTCCCTGCGGGGCTGCATGGGGCCGGGGGTGCACGGGTGGGAGATGGGGGTCCCTGTGGGGGCTGCTGGGGGTGCAGGGGGAGGAGATGAGCATCCCTATGGGTGCTGCTGTGGGGCTGGGGGTGCAGGGGGGGAGATGGGGGTCCCCGTGGATGCTGCTGTGGGGCTGGGGGCTGGGGGGGGAGACGGGGGTGGCCGTGGGGCTGGGCGCGGGGGGGGCGGGAGGCGGGGGTCCCCGCGGGTGGTGCCGGGGGGATGGCACCCCGGTTGACGCGCGCCGTCGGCAGCCGATGTGATGGACCAGGCGTCGCTGTGGCCGCCCATGTACCCGGGCCGGGGCCCGGGGGGGCCGCTGCAGCCGGGGGGGCAGCTGCCCGTGTACCCGCGCTCGCAGTTCCTGCGGCAGCAGGAGCTCTACGCCCTGCAGCAGCAGCAACGCGCCGCCCACGCCCTCGAGCTGCAGCGCCAGGCGCACGCCCAGGTGCCGCGGGGGCTGGCGTGGGGCTGGGGGGGGGACGCGGCGGGGGGCTGGCGCGGGGCGTGTGGGGCTGCTGAGGGGTGGCAGTGTCGGGGCAGGGCGGGACGTGGGGCTGGGGCTGGGGCACGGGGCCGCGGTGCGATGTGTGGGGCAGGGCAGGGACGTGGGGCTGGGCTGGGGCACAGGACTGCGGTGGGAGATGCAGGGCTGGGCTGTGGGGCTGGTGGTGGGGCTGCAATGGGAGACGTGGGGCCACAATGTGGGGCTGCAATGGGAGTTGCAGGGCTGGGCTGTGGGGCTGGGCTGTGGGGCTGGTGGTGGGGCTGCAACGGGAGACGTGGGGCCGCGATGTGGGGCTGCAATGGGCGTTGCAGGGCTGGGACGTGGGGCCGGGGTGTGGGGCTGGTGGTGGGGCTGGGATGGGAGATGGGCCGGGATGCGGGGCCAGGATGTGTGGCCGCGATGGGAGATGTGGGGCTGGTGGTGGGGCTGCAATGGGAGATGGGCCAGGACGTGGGGCTGGGATGTGGGGCTGTGATGGGAGATGGGGAGATGCGGGGCTGGGATGTGGGGCTGGTGGTGGGGCTGCAGTGGGAGATGTGGGGCTGGCAGGGGGCTGCGAGGGGAGATGCGGGGCTGGGATGTGGGGTGGGATGGGAGACGTGGGGCCGGGATGTGGGGCTGGCAGGGGGCTGGGAGGGGAGACGTGGGGCTGGCGGGGGGCTGCGAGGGGAGAGGTGGGGCCGGGCCGGCGTGGGCCGACGGCCGTGCCCCCGCAGCGGAAGCCGGAGGAGCCGCCCCTGGAGCTGGAGGAGGGGGGCGCCGAGAAGCCCCTCAGACCCCCCCACAAAGCAGTTGCCTTAAACGCCCCGGCCAAGGGCCTGTCCTCGGCGGCCCCCGCGCCCCCCAAGCTGTCCCCTTGCTGCCACTCGCCGGCCCTGCGGCACCCGGCCAAGTGCCCCGTGACCCTGCCCGCGGCCCCCTGCACTTTACCCGCGTGCCCCGCCGCCAGCTCCGCCGTGGCGCCCCGCTCGCCCGCCGCCAGCCCCGTCCCCGCGCCCAGCAAGGGCGGCGACGGCGAGGACAAGCGCGGCGAGGGGCAGCCGCCCCGCGACTACCCCAAGTCCCTGGAGCCAGGTAGGACCCGGCGGCGGCGGCGGCGGGGGGGGGCGGGGGGGCATGGTCCTGGCACCCTCCCTGCCCGAGGGCTGCAGCGCCGCGGTGCAGCGCCGTGGGTGCCGGGGTGGAGCGCGGGAACGGGGTGCTGGGGTGTGGCGTGGGAACGGGGCGCAGCGCGGGAACGGGGCGCAGTGCAGGCTCGGGGTGCTGGGGTGCAGCGTGGGAGCATCGCTCCAGTGGGCAGCGCGGGAATGGGGCATGGACTGAGCGTGGGAACGATGCAACGGGGTGCAGAGTGGGAGCGGGGTGCTGCGGTGCAGCGTGGCGGCAGGGCACTGGCGTGCAGCGCGGGAACGGGGCGCCGGGATGCAGCGCGGGAACGGGGCACCGGGATGCAGCGTGGGAACGGGGCGCCGGGATGCAGCGTGGGAACAGGGTGCTGGGCTGCAACACAGCAGCGGGTGCTAGGATGCAGCATGGGAACAGGGTGCCGAGGTGCAGCGTGGCAGCAGGGCACTGGCACGCAGCACGGGAACAGGGTGCCGGGGTGCAGCGCGGGAACGGGGCGCCGCGGGGTTCCCGGCCCAGCTGAGCGTCCTCCGCTTGCCCGCAGACCTGCCGCCGGGCTACAGCTACCCCGCGGCCGGCATGGGCTTCTCCTCGCCGCTGGCGCCCGACGCGCACTCCGCCGAGCCCGCCGACCCCGACACTATGCAAGCGGTCTCGCCGGCGGCCGAGCCCGAGCAGTCGCGGACCTTCAGCCCCGCGGAGCAGCCGCGCTGCGACGGCGGGGCCGCGTGGGAGCCGCCGCCCGGGGGGGCCGCCCCGGAGGGCCCCGGCCCGCTGCTGCACCGCCACCACCTCCTCCTCGCCCAGGGGCAGCGCGCCGCGGAGCTGGGGCCGGCGGCGGCGGCGGGACCCCCCGGCCCCGCGGAGGAGCGGCCGCCGGGGCCCTTCGGCGTCCGCCTGGACGCGGCCCAGGGAGCGCCGGAGCGGCGGCCGGAGGAGCCGCAGGGCCCGGGACCCGCGGCGGGGCCCTCCCCGCCGGGCTCCCCCGGCGCCGAGGAGGAGGAGGAGGGCGACGGCGAAGGCTCGGGGCCGGAGGGCAGCTGCGAGGAGGAGGAGGAGGGCGGCGCCGCGCGGGCGCCCGGCGGGCGGCGGGGCTGCCCGGGCGGGCTGGAGGCGCTCATCGCCGCCGGCATCGACCTGGGGGAGCTGCCGGCGCTGGGCCCCCCCGGCGCGCCGCCCCCGGCGCCCCCCTCGCCCGCCCCGGGGCTGCCCGGCATCGCCCTGCTCAGCGAGCTGGCCGAGCTGGAGCTCCGGCGGCGCCGCTGCGACCTGGCGCTGGCAGGTGAGCGGGGCGGGGGGCGCGGGGGGGGCTGCGCCGGGCGCGGGGCCCCATGCGGTGCAGGCCCTGGAGGGGCAGGGCAGTGCCGTGCAGGGCGGTGCAGGGGTTGCACCGTGCACCTGACGGCAGGATCTGTGCAGTGTGTGTGCGGTGGGGGGGCTGCGCGGTGGGGGCAGTGGCAGGGCTGTGCAGTGTGCATGCAGTGGAGGGGCTGTGCAGTGCTTGCAATGGCAGGACTGTGCAGTGTGCATGCAGTGGAGGAGCTGTGCAGTGCTTGCAATGGCAGGGCTGCACTGTGCATGCAGTGGAGGGGCTGCACTGCAGACGATGGCAGGGCTGTGCAGTGCGTGCAGTGGAGGAGCTGTGCAGTGCACACAGTGGCAGGGCTCTGCAGTGCAGGGTGTGCAGTGGAGGAGCTGTGCAGTGCACACGGGCAGGGCTGTGCAGTGGAGGAGCTGTGCAGTGCACTGCAGCCGGGGCAGGGCTCTGCAGTGCAGGCTGTGCAGTGGAGGAGCTGTGCAGTGCAGGCTGTGCAGTGCATGCATAGCAGCAGGGCTGCGCAGTGCAGCGCGTGCAGTGGCGGAGGCCGTGCACAGGCTGGTGCAGTGCCGGTCGCAGCGGCGATGCCTGAGCCCGTCCTGCTCGCAGCCCGCGGCGGCTCCGGGGCTCCGCTCCAGCGCGGCTGCGGCCGGCGCCCTCCGGGATTCCCGCGGCTCGGCTCCGCATTCCCGCGGCTCGGCTTCCCCAGGGAATCCCGGGGCGGGGGGAAGGGGGGTGTTGGCACCACCCCAGGCCCGGCAGCGCGGCAGGCGGGTGCCTGGAGCCCGCGGGGGGGGGGGGGGGGGGGGGGCGGGTGACGTCGCCTCGCGCCTGGGGCAGCCCCGCAGCCTCCCAGCCCCACGGCTGCCCCAGGGCACCGCCTGCACCGTGCGTGTGGCCCCGTGCCCCACGGCACCCAAGGGGCCCTGCAGCCCCCTGTGCATGGCCCCGTGCCCCACGGCACCCAAGGGGCCCTGCAGCCCCGTGCACCCTGCGCCCCGTGGACGCTGCTGCTCTGGGCGCGCGGCGCCGGGGGCCGTGGGGAGGGAGGGAGGCGGTCCCGGCGCGGGGACCCCGCTGAGCCCCGTGTCCCGCAGGCGAGGACGAGGAGCTGCTGGCCTTCAACCTGCAGAACCTGGCCACGGTGGCGGCCGCCTGGTCGCTGGTGGAGGCGGCCGGCCGGGAGGGCAGCCCGCCGCCGCTGAGCCCCCTGCCCGCCTCCCCGCCGCCCCGCGCCCGCGTCCCGCGCCGCAAGTACACCTGGATGCCCAAGAGCAAGGCGGTGAGCGGGCGGCCTCCCGGCGCGGGAGCTGCGCCGAGCGCGGCGGGTCTCAGCCCGGGGGGGTGGCCCCGCGCTGACCCCCCCCCCCCCGCAGGTGTGTCCCCTGAAGGCGGCCATCGAGCAGCTCAACACGCAGGAGGTGGAGGTGCGCATGCGGCTGGCCGAGCTGCAGCGGCGCTACAAGGAGAAGCAGCGGGAGCTGGTGAAGCTGCAGAGGCGGCACGACCACGAGTACGTCCCGGTCCCCGTCCCGTCCCCGTCCCCGTCCCGCGGTGCAGCACGGGCTGGGGGAGCAGGCGGGGAGGAAACCCCGGGGGAGAGGGAGAGCGCGGCGGGGCCGGATGCCCTCCGGGAGAGGTTGCAGTGGTGGTCACTGGTGTGATGAGTTGGCGGCCGTTCTCAGCCCGGCGCGGGCGGGCGCCCGGGCCCCTCTCACGGTGCCCCGGTGTCGCAGGCGTGACGAGAGCTCCCGCAGCCCGGCGCGGCGGGGCCCGGGGCGGCCGAGGAAGCGCAAGCACTCCAGCACGCTGGGCAAGGGCGACGGCCGCAAAGTCAAGTGAGTGCCGGCGGCCGTGCCGGGGGCGCGGGGGCAGCTCGGGGGGGGGCCGTGCTCGTGCCGGGGGGGGGGGGTCCCACCTAACCAGCCCGGCTGCACCCCCAGATCGGTGGCGCGTGGAGCCCCGGCCCCCCCCGGCACCGCCGCTCGCGCCGGGGCGGTTTCGCTCGCCGCTGCCCCGGCTGGGCCGGCCCCCCCGCTCCGGAGCGGGAGCAGCGTTGCATAAAAGCCTCTTTATCTGCGCGGTATAAAGTCATTGGTCACGCTGCAGTGGTGTTCATTGCTGCTGGCGCTTTATTATTATCCATTAGCCGCCCGGCGCAGTCGTTTGCACACTCCCGGGCCCTGTATAATTGTCCTTCTCTGCTACAAATTGCCTCTCCCGACAGGCCCATTTGCATAAATCCTCCGAGCTAGTCCAAACACGATTGGAGTGTGTGTGCGCGCGCGGCGTCAGGCCCCATGATTTGGTAATAATAGTTAAATCTGCACTAAATGGTTCCTTCAATTAAGACAGAGGAAAAAAATTAATCTCTCGGTTTTATGTCACAAAACATTAGCGAGCGAGCGAAGGTGACGGGGGGGGAGGGGGGCGCGGCGGCTGGCGGCTGCAGCGCGGCGTGGGGACGGGACGGGGACGGGGACGGGGACGGGGACGCCGTGCCCACGCCGCGCTCGCCCGCCAGGGCCGTCAAGAGCAGCCTGTCGCTGCTGTGCGCCGAGCTGCGCGGGGAGCCGCAGGCCAAGAGGAAGAGGAGCAAGCTGGCGGCGGCGGCCTTCGGCGGCGCGCCGGGCTCGGCGGGGAGCGGGGCGCCGGGCGCCCGGGGCTGCCCCGTGGCGCACAAGATGGCCCAGCTGAAGCAGAAGGCCAAGAGCAAAGGGCTGCCCGCCGGCATCAGCCCCTTCCGCCGGAAAGAGCCCAACCCCGGCGGCCGCATCCAGAAGAAGCTCTCGCGCCCCAAGAGCTCCAAGGGCGCCAAGTACCCGCCGGCGGACCCCGAGCCCCGGCACCCGGCGGCGTTCGAAGGCAAGGGGCGCTCGGGGCGCTCGGGGCCGCGCGGGCTGCCCCGCGCCCGCCCCGCCGCGCTCAGCTCCGCTCCCGCCTCCCGCAGACGGCCGCGACGGGGACACGGACAGCGAGGACGGCGACGACGAGCCGGGCTTGGCGCTGCTGCCCGCGCTGCCCGTGGCCGTGCTGGGGCCCTCGCCGTCCTCCGTGGTGAAGATGGAGGCCAACGAGAAGGCCAAGAAGAAGAAGGAAAGGCAGGGATTGCTAGGTAACGGGCCGGCGCCGCGGGGCGGGGACGGGGACGCACGGCATGGGGACAGCACGGGGATGCATGGGATGGGGATGGCATGGGGATGCATGGGATGGGGATGCCATAGGGATGTATGGGATGGGGATGCCATAGGGATGCATGGGATGAGGACAGTGCGGGGATGCATGGGATGGGGATGGCATGGGGATGTATGGGATGGGGATGGCATAGGGATGCATGGGATGGGGATGGCATGGGGATGCATGGAATGAGGACAGTGCGGGGATGCATGGGATGAGGACAGCGGGATGGTGTGGGGATGCACGGAATGGGGGTGGCATGGGGACGGCATAGGGATGCATGGGATGGGGACAGTGTGGGGATGCATGGGATGAGGATGGCAGGACGCATAGGACGGGGACGGCACGGGGATTTGTGGGATGGGGATGGCATGGGGACGCATGGGATGGGGACGGCATAGGGACGCATGGGATGGGAGTGGTGTAGGGATGCATGGGATGGGGACAGTGCAGGGATGCATGGGATGAGGACGGCATGGGGATGCATGGGATAGGGAAAGCACAGGGATGCATGGGATGAGGATGGCAGGATGGTGTGGAGATGCACGGGATGGGGATGGCATAGGGATGTATGGGATGGGGATGGCGTAGGGATGCATGGGATGGGGACAGCATGGGGATGCATGGGATGGGGTTGGCACAGGGATGCCTGGGATGTTGACGGTGCAGGGATGCATGGGAAGGGAATGGTGTGGGGATGCACAGGATGGGGATGGCACGGGGATGCACAGGATGGGGACAGCACAGGGATGCATGCTGGGGATGGCATGGGGACGCATGAGACAGGGTCAGGATCCGCCCCGGCGCCCTTGGCTCGAGCCCCGCGTCCCTCCCGCAGGGCCCTGCCGCCTGGGCAGCCCCGAGGGCGAAGTCAAGATCAAGCGGCGGCCGGTGAAGCCGGGGGCCGGCAAGCTGGAGAAGGTGCCGGCCCGGCGGAAGGCGGGCGCCTGCGAGGACGGCGCCAAGAAGAAGCTGAAGGCGAAGCCCAAGGAGAGCCTGCGGCCGGCAGTGCCCAGCGGCCCCAGCGCCCCGGCCCCCAGCAACAGCCTCTTCGCCGGCGCCGAGCCCCGGCACTTCGGCTCGCGGGACGAGGGTGCCCGCCTGGCCAGCGAGCGCCTCAAGAAGGCCACGCGCAAGAGCAAGGCGCTGCAGTCGGCGCTGCGGGTGAGTGGGGCCGGGCGCGCGGGGGGCTCGTCGCCGGGGGTGCCCCCCCGCCCCCCCTGAGCCCCCCTCTCCCCGCCGCAGCGCAAGAACGGGGCGCTCTCGCTGGCCCTCTCGCCCAGGAGCGCCAAGACCATCCTCAGCAAGGGCAAGAAGCTGGCCAAGGTGAAGAGCAAGGTGACCGGCAAGCAGGTGAGGTGGCGGGGCCGGTGCAACCCCCCCGGGCGGTGCAGCCCCCCTGGCTGGTGCAACCCCCCTGGCCGATGCAGCCCCCCAGGCCGGTGAAGCCCCTAGACCGGTGAAGCCCCTAGACCGGTGCAGCCCCCAGGCCGATGCAGCCCCCAGGCCGGTGCAGCCCCCCCAGGCTGGTGCAGCCCCCCCAGGCTGGTGCAGCCCCCCAGGCTGGTGCAGCCCCCGGGCTGGTGTAGCCCCTGGGCCGATGCAGCCCCCCCGGGCTGGTGCAGCCTCCCAGCCAGTGCGAGCCCCCCCGCCAGCCCCCCCTGAGCCCGCTGTGCCCGCAGTGCAAGGGGCGGGCGGTCAGCAAGCTGCTGGAGAGCTTCACGGTGGAGGACGACTTCGACTTCGACGACAACAGCAGCTTCTCGGAGGAGGAGGAGGAGGGGGGGGGCGGCGGCGGGCGCCGGGTGCCCCCCCCGCACGCCTGCGCCCTGCAGAAGGAGGACCTGCGGGACGGGCTGCACATCCTCATCCCCAAGGAGGACAGCCTGCTCTACGCCGGCAGCGTCCGCAGCATCCAGCCGCCAGACATGTGAGTGGGGCCGGGGGGGGGGGGCCGGGGGGGGCGCGGGGCGGGGGCCACCGGGCGCTGAGCCCTCTCCGCCCGCCCGCAGCTACAGCATCGTCATCGAGGGCGAGCGGGGCAACCGGCAGCGCATCTACTCGCAGGAGCAGCTGCTGCAGGAGGCGGTGAGTGCGGGGGGCGGCGGGCGGGGGGGCGGGTGCCGGGGCGGCTGCTGAGCCCCCCCGGCCGCCCCCCCCCCCGCAGGTCCTGGACGTGCGGCCCCCGTCGCGGCGCTGCTTGCCGCCCGGCACCCGCGTCTGCGCTTACTGGAGCCAGAAGTCGCGGTGCCTCTACCCGGGCAACGTGGTGCGAGGTGAGGAGGCGGCGCGGGCCGGGGAGGGGGGGGCGCGGGGGGGGGGGGTGCCGGGCCCCCCCCGAGCCGCCGGGCCGTGCCGCCGCCGCAGGCTCCTCCAGCGACGAGGAGGAGGAGGACGCCGAGGCGGTGCTGGTGGAGTTCGACGACGGGGACACGGGGCACATCGCCGTGGCCAACATCCGCCTGCTGCCGCCCGACTTCAAGATCCAGTGTGAGTGCAATGGGGGGGGGGGACCGGGGGGGGGGCACGGGGCGTTCGTCCCCCCCCCCCCCCCCCGCCGCCGCCGGGCCCTGACGCCGCGCTCTGCCCGCAGGCACCGAGCCCTCCCCCGCGCTGCTGGTGTCCAGCTCGTGCCGGCGGGCCAAGCGGGCGTGCGGCGAGGGGGCCCCCCCCGGCGAGCTGCCCCCCGGCCTCTGCCCGGAGCGCCGCGACCGCCCCGCCTCGCCCAAGGTCTGCGGCAAGAAGGCGGCCGGCAAGGAGAAGAGCGGTAGGTGGGGGCGCGAGGCGGAGGCGGCCCCCCCGGAAGGCCACGGCGGGGAGGCGAGGGGGGGGCCCGGCTGGCAGCACCAGGCGGGGCGCAGGCAGGGGCGGGGGCTGCGGCCGGGGGACGGCGGGATGCAGGGAAGGGAGCCGGGGTGGGGATAAGGATGTAGGGATGGGGATGGAGATAGGGATGCAGGGATGGGGATGGAGAGAGAGATGCAGGGATGAGGAAGGCACATGGGGATGGAGATAGGGATACAGGGATGTGGAGAGTGAAGGGATAGGGATGAAGAGAGCTGCAGGGATGAGGATGGAGATAGGAATGCAGGGATGGGGAGGGCGCACAGGGATGGAGATGGAGATAAGGGTGCAAGGATGGAGATGGAGCTAAAGGTGCATGGATAGGGATGGAGATAGGGCTGCAGGGATGAGGATGGAGAGAGATGCAGGGATGGGGATGGAGATAGGGCTGCAGGGATGAGGATGGAGAGAGAGATGCAGGGATGAGGAAGGCACATGGGGGTGGAGATAGGGATACAGGGATGTGGAGGGTGCGCAGGGATGGGGATGAAGATAGGGATGCAGGGATGAGGAGGTTGTGAAGGGTTGGGATGAAGAGAAAGATGCAGGGATGAAGATGGAGCTAAAGGTGCATGGATAGGGATGGAGATAGGGATGCAGGGATGAAGATGGAGAGGGAGATGCAGGGATGAAGATGGAAAGAGGGATGCAGGAATGAGGAAGGCACACAGGTGGGGATGGAGGTAGGGATACAGGGATGTGTAGGGCGTGCAGGGATGGGGATGAAGAGAGGGATGCAGGGATGGGGATGAAGAGAGGGATGCAGGGATGAGGATGGAAAGGGGGGTGCAGGGATGTGAAGGCCACACAGGGATGGAGGTGGAGATACGGATGCAGGGATGGAGATAGCGGCACAGGGCTGAGGATGGAGACAGGGATGCAGGGATGAGGATGGAGATAGGGATGCAGGGATGTGGAGGGCACGCAAGGACGCAGGCAGTGCGCAGGCTGTCCCGGCCGGGCAGAGAGCATCCCTCCATTTGTCTGTCCGTCCGTCCGTCCCTCCTCGCGGCCGCCGGTCCCTGCCGGTCCCTGAGCCCGCGTCTCCCGCCAGGCAAAGCCGCGGAGGTGCTGTCGGGCGGCAAGGCGCCGGTGCTGAGCGACCCGTTCCTGGCCCGCCGCGGCGGGCCGCTGCTGAGCTGGTCGGCGGTGGCGCAGACGAAGCGGAGGGCGGCGAGCAAGGGCACGGCCGTGCTGCAGAACCT